>NW_025963891.1:21582012-22182012 GCF_023055435.1 Haliotis rufescens
GGAACGTTACACATGAAACTGCATAAGGGAAGCGGACAGATTTGGTTGTGGTAGTGTGATAATGTGGGCAGCCATCTCCTACACTGATAGAACAGACTTGGTACAAGTTCTGGGGACTTAAATGGCACAATGTTACACGGATGAGATTTTTCGGCCACACGTCCTTCCCATTATGCAGTAAGTGAACGTCATTTTCAAACAAGACAACTCCCAACCTCACATAGCGGATCAACGACTGTGAGCATGTCAGCAACAACCACAGAATCTCCGAAAGTTGGCACAAGCACTGCGGGCAGGGAGGGAGAACATTCCTCAGGCCACAATTCGGGATCTGATTGCTTCCATGGGACGATGATGCCAGACAGTTTTGGACTCTATTCGATTATTCATATGATATATAAAATATACATTTAAAATCACTTTTGCCTTTCTTTTTGTGCAGAGTATATGTCATCCATGAAATGTTTACACTCAGTCACTCCTATTATCAGCACTGAACAGGAAGCATATTGAAGACCCACCAAAACATTTCAGGCATAATCAGTAATTTACATATGGCAAGATCCCCAATATTGTCAAAAGCTCTGTGGTAAGAAACAGGTGACCTAAACTTATTGACTTTACTAGCCCAAATTTGTGTGCTTTGAAAGAAGTTTGAATCAGACAATGTTAAATGGCTTATTGCATATATTGTTTTGTACTGACTTAATGAAACTGTCAGTTAATTCTTGCACTATTTAATGCCCCTTATCACTGCTTATCAATATCAATATTATTAATATTATCATTGTCAGGTTTATATTGTTTGTGAATTCAAACATGAAACTGGATGTCAAGGGTTACCTAAACTGCTAAAGCTATACTATCTATTTCAGGCAATATGACCCAGGAATATGAAGCTTGGTAGCTTGATCCTGATTATTTTATTTCATCCTCAACATTTAATAAGGTTTTTTTTTATTCTTGTCTGGGATGGAGAGACATTCTGATGTGGGTGTGCATTAAGAAAATTACTTTTTTTGTTGCTATACTGCAGGGTTGAGCACGTTGCCCAAAACAAAGACTTTTTATGTGGCATAACATTAACAGACTCACACTAACAAGTTCAAACAAACACAAAAACTGTGGTTTATTTTAGACAAATTAGAGGCAACTCCCAATTCCAAACCACCATTGCCAACAAACCGATCAAATAGTCAGTTGCTCAAATAATTATTCATAATTTTCTTATTTTATTGTATATTTTAGAACTAACATTATCTGGAAAAAAAACCCACTAAATTCAAGATTCACATCACAAAGTGACATTTACCTAAGTAATGAGTACAGAAAATACTTACTTTTTTGATAAATGCCTTGATACATCACTCTTACGAAAACCATCGAGCATAAACAATCTTTTAGCCAGTCTGGAAGCAGATGGTCTATCCACTCCCTTCATTGGCTGATGGTAAAGACTCTCTGCATCTGAGAATTCCAACTCCAGGTCTATATGGTTGATGTCTTGTACTTCACCATACTCATTCCTGGATGTATAGTGACTTGAAAGGGTTGATCCCGATCTACTGGTTTCCAAAGCACTATTATTTACAGCAAGTCTTTCACCATAACCATTAGGTGAATCATCATCATCTTTCAGTTTATCTTTCACTTTGGCTTTTAGCGGTTTTGGATCATCAAGACTTATGAATGCAGGCATGAACACTCGCTCAGAAGTCTTTTCTGTCGGCTTCCTTTCCGGAGAGTTGTGTAAACTCCGTGAAGCAGGCTCACTAACATTATCAAGGGAGGCAGTGGAACTGTCATTGCAGTAAGCAAGCTGGTCCAAGGAATAGGCCATGTTGTCATCAATGTCTATAGTCACAAGCTGCATTGCATTTCCAGACTCTAAGTAATTCTCATGGCTTTTACTGGTTCTTACTAACTGCTGTGGTTGGGCTTGTTTTGACTGACTTGTAATTTTCTCTGCACTTTTACTGGTGACCATGACCCTATTGATGGCATCTTCTGAATTTGGCACTTCCGGGAGAGAAGAGGACTTCTCTCCTACATCTGAGTCGGAGCTGTGGATGTCAGGGTGCACACCACTATCACCGGAACTGGGTACATCCTGTAAACTTTTGTCTGAGCCACGATCACCATTGACAATTATCACCTCAACTGGTGACCTCACAGCCTCTTTGGAACTGTCCTCAGTAACAGGAGACACTTTTTCTCCTTGTGAAAGCTGCATTTTTTCATTGAGAGAGGCTATGAGTGATTCGCTCCCTGAGGACTGAGACATATCACTAAGGTCTTCGACAGTAGCAACAGGTGCCCTTGGAAGCTCAAGAGGAAAGGCTGGAGACGGTGTATTTTTCACAGTCTGCTGTACCCCAGACAGATTGAGGTGAGGGGAATAGACCAGGCTGGACTGGTCACTGCGTATACTTCCATCCACATCACTGTAACTCAAATCCTCCCCGCCACTCTTTGGGGTGCCAGACTTGCTGCCATCTTGCCTTGATTTCGGCTGATGTGGAGGAGTAGTTTTGATTATCATGTCTCCTGTCATGAGAAATGTTTCAAAGCCTTTTCCCTTCCTGTTCTGTGGAGAAATAGCCTGAGGAGACACCTCCTCAATAATACCGTTTTCATGAACGGTCAAAGTGAGACTGTCTTTTTCCTTCAGTTTGTTGGCTTCCCTCTGTTCTCTAGCTGCCAATCGCCCATTCATAGGAGGCGGAGGGCTTCGAACAGGGATTGGAATGCGTGAGGGACTCTGGGTTGTCCTGCTTGCCATTTTGGGGGCCAGCAAAGGCCTACCAACAAACCACAGAGATAGTCGCCATTACTCCAAACTCCTCTGGCAAAAGTTATCTCCCATCTGAAACAGAAAAAAATAAGAGTTATGATGGTTTTAGCAGCAGTGGTTTATACTCATATACCACTTGTTAACCACGCATCAAAATCTAGTGTAATTAGTGTGCTAACCAGTAGCACATTGTACTGGTAACTGATGAAAGTTATTACAACTTTTTGAATAACATTAACAGCAAAAGAAAGGGAGAAAAGAGCAAGTTCATCGTTATCATGGTTATAGTAGTTATGAGTCACTGCTATTCCACATCCTCATGCTGTGGTATGTTTCAAATGTAATAATATATTATTGACAAACAGTTACATATAATATATATATATGAAAATATGGTAGGCTGTTTACAAAATTGATCAAATATGACATATCCTGGGTGTTAAAAACTGAGGGAAGTTAAAGGGTCTCTAGGACTTTCTCATTTGATTTAATTATTATTTTAGACTTGGGACGCCAAAAGTCTCAACACTGGAGTTTTGACAAGGAGCACCTAGTTTCATTTTTTTTTTCAAACACTATCATAATTAACTAAACAGGTTAAAATCACTATGCTCATAAGACTTCTGAATGACTGTTCATGATCCTAAACATGTTGTACCAGCTAAGAATATGATTTCTGTCTTGATAAACAAACTTAAGCTGTCCTTTCCAAGGATCAATCCAAAGTTGACTCAGTATTTATGCCCTCCACAAGTGTCATTTCAAACAATGAAATGATCTAGTTTGTATGCACTGTTCGTAAACAAATTTATAAAGATACTAAACAGTTTCCGGGCGTATAAAAAGGTGCATCAGTAATGTGGAATAGGTCAAATTCATTATCCACGATGAACTCATAGATCATTAACATTTAACAAGAAACAACCACTCACATAAACACGTTAGCAAAACGTAAGTTTTATCTCTGGGGCGAAAATATAAATAAAGGGGCAGTTCCATTTTGTTGGGCTTCTTGGGGGTGGACACGCGAGTCAGCTGTAAATATGATATGAAGATGTATATTGTCCGCTTAAAACTGAGTCTATACTGAACCTAGTATAGAAAACATATCAAAACGTGACCAGAGACACATGTTTGGCTTCATGAAATTTGACAGCGGGCGGAATAATACGGAAAGTGCTGGGTGTAAAACATCAAAAATAAACTTTCCCCGCAGGGACTCTCTACTTTCGAGTCTTATCGTCGTATCCATAGCCCCATTAGCTGAAATATGGGTTCACATAATCAAACAGAAGCTATTAATAATCAGTTACCTTTAATTAGTTCACTGATAGAGAGAATGTTGGAGGAATAATTTGATGGAAGAACAAGGAATTACATCCTTATACATCGGTCGACTTCCGCCATGCTGTCGTAACGCAAAATCCCGCTATCGGTCATGTGACCTTTTCATGCTATATGAAAATCGGACGAGAACTTGCGAGATCAGTAGAATAACATGGCAGAAATCGTGAAAACAGTGGTGGTGAGTTTGATCGAAAAATGATTTATAACTACGACTTATTTCACAATGCGTATCGATAACTTACAGGCACATACAGAAGAAATAATGGTTTCTTATGTGGTCAGTTCTGGAAACGGTATTTTCATAGATATGTCGATTGTACCGTGGATGTGCGTTATTTCGTCTGCTCTTGGCGTCGACAGATCAGCTGATGTTTTCAAATACCAGTAGGCTATTTAATCATGGTTGGATGGTTTTCAGGCACCTTTGTTTATCCAGTTATTTTTATATCATTCATTGCTTAAGTATGCTTGAACGATAGCCGAAATTCTTGTCTGTAAATAAAATATACACTTCCACAGACATTAGTTCGCATTTGTACAAATGGTTCAAAGGTTAAAGCAAGCACCCATTACCGCAAGACATGATGACATCATGCTCACCCATTATGAATGCTGCATTGTTCGAAGCCATATTTTGTTCATATGAAATTGATAGGACACAGATCCAACATATAGAGTACCATCAAATGAAATCTTTGTATTTGTTACCTGTTCTGCAGGCCACCCAAAAAGGACCAAAGGACAATGGTTTATGAAACATAGGACGTTTTCATTCATTCACCCAAAATCCAGTTTATCAGTTGATATATCTTGATCAGATAGATTTTTTTATACCACCTACATTGAATTATGGTGAGTTCATGGTCTTGCAATTATTTGAGAGTGTTGAGTTAGCTGAATAAACATGATGAACTTGTATGCTTGATGACACAAGATAACATGTTCATTCATGGATATAGAGTTTGGGGTCATGTCCTTAATGCTTTGTGTGACAATTCAGGGCAACTGACATGTTCGGTCATAACAGTGGAAAGACTGGCCTGTAGCTACAGTGCTTTTAGGCCTTTGCAGGTCAACTTTTATTACTTGGTTCACAAAATCAACCAACATGAAAAAAACTAAAATATTTTTTTAAAATTACTTTTGGAATTGGACCAACAATTGGGTATTATCCCAAGAGAAGAATTTGAAAGCAAACCAACTAACACAAAATTAAAGTCTTTTCAACATGTAAAAAGGTTCGCTGAGCACCTTTAGAATACTCTACCACAACTTCTTGTGAGGAGATCTCTGCCGAAGGTCACATGTCCCCAAGACAAGCAACCTTCGGATTGTTAGCCAGACTGAGCTGTGTCCACATTGTTAAACTTAGTGCGAATTTTCCTAGTCATGCCTGAGACGTTACAGAACTGAACAGAAAGGGTAGAATAGGTTATGGAGACTTATGAGGTTACGGATAGGCATGGTGTCTCATGACTTTAGTCTGCGGACACTCACGGGTGATCCTGATGCCATTTGGCACACTCGTCCCCTTCAATAATCGACACGAAACCGAGTGGTAAGGGATGAAGTTAATATGGCACGAACGGTTCCAATGACAGGTTTTAATAATATTGTTGGGTGATTTGGACACAGAAAAGTGTGGGAGGAAACACTATAAGGATAACATGGATCATAATAAGGAACTGGAAAGGCATAGGCATGGCTAATGATGCCACGAGAGTGAGTCTGATTTTGAATCATTACTGATGGAATGTAGTGAGTGAACATGGTTTGGATGGAAATTCCATGACAGTTGACTCTATCCCAAACAATTTGACATAAAACTACTTTATCCTGCTAATTCATCATTTTTGTAAGAAGAATAAAGGCAACTGTAAATGTGCAAACAATAAGAAACAAGAATACCCAGACAAGTGTATATATTTGTATGCTTCATGTCTTCTGCCCCAATGTTTGAAATTGCATTAGAAGGGGTACCTATCTGGCCACATAATTTCACAAATAACATTATAGTGACTAAGGGTATTGTGAAGTTTGTGGTACTGTGTTCTAAATGTAGGCCAGGTTCACATAGTGTTCACATTCATACATGTGCCTGTATTTAGAGCTCAACTAATAGTCTACCTTAACCATGTTAACACATGCTTAATAAAATAAAATTTGGTTTGTGATTCATCATGTTCATGTGATTTCTCATTTCTTATTCATAATCATGATTATTGATGAATATATGTATCAACTCGATGATCAAGTTTACATAGTTACATGGTTTGGGCTCCCGACTAATGACAGTGGTAACACAAACAGCCTATTTGTCACTGCCAATTATCAATCCCATTTAGCATAATCATAAGGAGTCTTTCTAATTTTCATTTTTATTTATCATATTCATTAATTACAAATGTACAATGTTGAAGTTTTCAATTTCAGTTGTGTGTAACAATCATGGGTGGCTTCTCACATTGTACATGTATGGATGTCACAGTTTATGTTGGAAAATCCTTCAACAATCTTATTCATGTTGCTTATGTTTTGTTTAGTTACATAGGATAGTGCATTATAAAGTGTTTTACTTACAACTTAGACAGCTGCTCAGTGGGGCTAGATAATATTATTACCCTAGTCAATGGATAAGTGTATACCTGAATTTCTGTCTCAGCTCCCTAGGAAATATGCAACCCAAGCTGCCCGTGGAGCACTAGAAGGTTAACGGTTACATTACCTTCTCATCCTATGCCCATTCTTAACTCGGTGGACAAAGGCATATTTTGAACAGTGCAAAGCCCAAAAAACTCTCGGTAGTCAAGCTTGATGAACAGTCACCCATCCACCTACACTCCGCGACCAACATGGCTTAATTTCTCCTGATTGTAACTCGTGTGCTGTACACAGGAACACATGACACCACTTAATGCTATACTAGTAGTTCAAAACATTTCCCAATAGCATATAAGCTGAGTGAAACCTGGATTTGATCACGGGAATCCAAAGCTCTGATAAAATATAATGTATATGAAGAGAGGGGTGATTGATACTATAAACCTGACAAAGGCATACAATTGTATTATTGTATTCAGTTTGAATCCCTACATGAGTACAATGTGTGAAGCCCATTTCTGGTTTATTATAACATGTATAGATCACATCCATGCCAAAACGTATTTGATTGTTATTATGGCCTACATTTGACATGTTTGAAGCGAGGAAACATGGTCCCCAAAAAGTGTTTGTTCTTTGGGTTTGGTCTAAAATAACTTATAATAATAAAATAAATTATTTTCGACAAGCTTTTTTGCATGACACTAACCATGTTCATATTCTGTAGAAATATCAAAGTGCCCTTTTCGCAGTGGTTCCGTACTGATGTCGAAACTGCACTTGACAAGCCCAAAAGGCCTTATAATCCTTCATACACACATTATGTGTCACAGGCACAAGAGTCATCATGCGTCATGTGCAGTTTGTACCTTCATTTTAGGGATAGCAGGTTAGAGTTACCACAAAGTTTTATAATTGATTATATATGTCCGTAGAGTTAAGCACTTTTCGTAAAAAAAAAAGAAAACAATCCGGATAGGGGGGTTAAACAAGTACCAGAAACTCTATGTTTTTTCCTTAATGTAGTGATGTAAGTTGTTGTTTTCCTTGTTGTGTTACCATGGTTACATGTGTCTATATTTATTATGACAGTCAATCACAAGCTACTTGTTAGTGTCTACTTTCAACATATATTATGTAGTATCACTGTTCATTGCTGTTTGATTGCTTGTACTTCACATGACAATGTATCAGTGTAATCTTTAGATCATCAGCAGCTTGATTGTTTGTGTCTAGGTACAACATTTATTAAATGGCACATTACATGACCATTTGAATATTGATTGCTCTTTCCTAAGTTTTCGAGGCTGGTTTCAAGTGATTTGTTATTGTGCTGACCTCGAACTAGTTGGAAATTATTGTCATTGCTGGGGGCAGTATGACTCAACAGGAAGTGTAGCGTGTGAATAAAATTTTAGTTTTAACACTTTCATTTATCATGACCTGTCTAACAGGGCAAATGTTCATCTATGAAAGCTTATGTCCTGGACTCAATCTAAGACAAGGTTAGTGTGTCACATTTGCCCCCTGATAACCAGTGTCTAGTTATTGAAGTTAGCCGAGTACTATGGTACTTCATTTATCAGTCCTGAGGACAAGGTTTTTTTAAGAATGATGACCCCATTATGATAAATATTTATTTGACCAGTTCTCCATCATGTCCAAGTATCAGTATAATAAGCATGTGAAACATATCCATTCTATCATGATAGAAATGCTTTTGATACTGCCCCACCTTAATCCAAATGTTTATGACAATTTCTTTGGAGTTTATGCAGAAATATGATATCATAACAACATTTATGTCCGATGACTTCTGTTACCATGATTACTGACAGTCACAAATTCGTCTTTGTGATCACGTGTATTAGACCAGACTTAGAATCTGACAGTCACATGTGTGATAATCTCAGCAGCATAAAACCCTAACATTCCTGACACATTTTATTGTATAGGTACATATGTCTAAACGTTAACCTTACTGTGTATGTACATGAAATACAAACTTGGTTTGTATCCATAAGTATTTGTCGAGTTGTCATCCATGAACTAGTCACTCCTGCTGGAATATTATTTCTTTCCTACTTATGTACAATGTGTGAAGTCCTCCATCCATCCTTAATGTGCTCCATCTTCATTGGCTAGAATATTTCTAAAAGTGTCCTAAAACTAGGGCCTAAAGGATAGGCCAGATCATCAACATGGTCAAGGCTGCCCAACCCATAGCCATTGACGTATCATCAGTAGCCAACATGATAATCAACATCTGAGTAACCATGATAACATGATATATAAAATAAATGTACTTGAGTACATATCTATAACAGTATGAGTCAAACCATTCTCTATCATATATATAATACAGACAATTTCTGCACTTAGTGAGGTCGCCCATACAATAGCAAGATAAACAGGTCACACATGGTTTTAGTGTGGTTATTATCTGGACATTGTACATTAGATGTGTAGCAACAAGCTCAAAGGCTTCTATCTTCACAAAATTTTTACTTTAAGGGCATTAATACTTAACTTAAGAAACCCTGTATTATGTGAATGTAGAATGAAAAATAATACACATGCTATGATTAGTAATTAAAGAAGCCATTATTGTAAATTAGATCAAGATTTATTTCCTGTGTTCGAAATAAAAGGGGTTGGGGTCTTCTGTTGTCTAATCTAGGAACGTCTAAATCTGAACTTTTAGCATTAGTGTTATCATGGTTTTGACAAATACTTGCACGCTTAATTTCAGACACTGATTTCCAAACAGTTTATTTATCTGAAAACATGAAATCAATATTATCATTTTGTGAGCATGATTAAGACTTTATGTCCAAACAACTTTCAGACTGCTTAAATAACACTATGGTTTGCAGAGATAAATGAGTAAGAAAATACATAATAAACTGACCAATTGTTCTGACCATTCATGAAAATAGCAATATGGTATTCACAGTTAACATTCTCTGAAGTGAAAATATTGTTTGATTTCACAAAAACAGCCCTGCAAATCAATGTATTATAGTCTGTTCTAACAGAAATTACATATTAATGTAAAAGGATAGTTATCTTCTATCCCTAGATTGCAAAGAGGGCATGTATGTACACTTAAATCAATCCCTAACCATCTCCCTCGTTAATTTTCAACCTTAACAACCCTGATATGTCTTATCAACATAAAACATGGCTTTCTATCTTTTCATAAGGTGGTACATAAGCACATCATATGCTTTCATAGGAATTCTATCATTGTGCATCTTGGTTAGTTTAAGCAAGTAATGCATTTATATATAAAGGACATCGGCCACATTCACCATATACAATTACATTAGGTGTTTGGGGACCAACTTGTTGAGAAAGTACTTGCAAGCAATTACATGGATAGAGTGTCAGTCTTTTCAAATCTGTTCATACCCCACATTGCAGAGCTATATAATAGAATAGGCTGTATTTGGATGTCGAATATCTTTAAAACCACAGATGGGTCAACCATACCAAGTTTATACAATTGATAGATGAGTTCCATTAACACTAGTTACCTCTTGATGATAAGTCTAGGATATGTGTATTCGTTTTACCTGTAGATGAGAAAATTATTCCTAAATATCTGTATGAGTCAACGGTTGAAACCTTTTACCTTATAAAACATTTTTTATTTCTCGATAAACATTCACCTCTTCTAAATACCACAATAATTGTCTTGTCTAGATTTACTGTGAGGCCCCATATATCTGTACTAAGTTGTATCTCTACTCAATGGTATGAAATGCCTGTTAGACAGCTTAGGTTGTAGACTCCTGATGGATTTGAGAAAGCAAATTGTATGTGCTGTGAGTGTACTTTGTTCGGAATTAGAGCTATACAATTGTGCACATATATCATCATCATCATCATCATCATCATCATCATCATCATCATCATCATCATGTATTATCATTAAGTACATTCGTATTTGCAAGCCGCAGTGCAATTCTATATTGACATGTTATTACACTACTAACATTAACTAGGCTAACTGAATGAATACATGGCTCTGTTTTTAGCTGAAGAGAACATTTCATAATCTAGGATTGTATTATGACGTATACATGGCTCAGAATCTTATCGACTCACCATTCTGCTGTAAAGATTGGTAAACTGGTAAAGTAACCTAACACTCCTTCAAAACAGGATGAGGTGAGACATTAAGTTACATAATTAACCAAGTACAGGTCTTTGTATGCTTAGAAATACATCTGTTTTATAACACTGTTCAAAGCTGGCAGGAAATCTGAGTCAGTGTCATAACTGTCTGTTACATAACAGACTTTCCCATCAGCTAATGAACATGACAACACCATCGCTGCCAGATGCCCTCCCAACAGGATTCTCATCAACATCACATGATGAACTCCAGGAATAGGCCATCTTTGTGATTGATTACCACAAAATCTTGCATTTTTAAAAATTAATATAAGGAGTTTTCATATATTTACATGTTGTATCAGCAAATGTCTGGTACATGTGAAGTTTATGGATATTTTTGATCAGAATACTTCCATTTGATAACCCTTTTGTCAAATGTTTGAGGAAACAATTAGCCATTTGCCAATGTGCGACATCGCTGTACATGTAAAGGATCATTTCTAATTATTTTGAATATTTCAAGGCATGTGAGGAGCTTAGAACATGTAGAACTCGGGCATGGTTTAATAAATTTTCACTATGTTTTTCATGATTATGAATACAAAATCAACGTTAATAATCTTACATGTAATAATTTAGCATGCACATATTATATTATATATCTCTTTATCATGTTTACTTCTTTATCATGTTCATGTCCTTCAAACAATGCTTACGGTACATCGTCCATGTAGTCACATTACTGGCATTGCTATTGGTTTGAAGCTTAGGTGTCTTTGATTTAGCATCAACAGATCAACAATCAACAGGGGTCAAAATGTCTAATTGTTGCAGTGCTTCAAACATGTCACTTTTAAGAAATATTGTTTAGAATATCACAACAAATGGTACAAAAATGCTTTTGATGCTGTACACCCCATGTCTGAGCATCAAAAGCTTTTTTCCTATCCAACATTTTGCTAATTATTGACATTTTTAATCTTGCGGTTTGTTCTTCACTTAACAGTGTTAAAAGAAAAGTAGAAAAATGCCCAATAAATCTTCATTTGAAACAGATTATTTTCATTTATCCTTTGTGTCTGACCTACCCTGTATTTTGATAGTACATCTCAATTTCTGTTTGCATGATGTAGTCATTCTCTGTTGCTGGCTGGTAATTTCTAAGCACCATCCAAAACCAGAAACTAGTCACAGGATTAACAGTTGTAGAATCTGGTTCTTGAGGTCTTGCTGGATCAACTGTTTGAATATTTCTGTATCCAGGATATATAAAATATGTGCATTGTTGCACAGACTGTCACGATGATTGAGGTTACAAAACTTGGAATTACTTGCACTGCATTGTTGACCAACGCTTAGCTCACTCACACCATGCATGTTTTAAATACTTTGTTGAATAATTAAGCATGAATCAATAGTGTTGTCATCAATCACTGGTGATCAATAATGGATGAAGTAGTCACCATGGACACTGTGTACTGCAGTTTGTCAATAGATGTATCTCGTATGAATTAACACTTCCAAATCAGTCGATTACAAATCTATTACGCACCATAAAGCTGATGGCCTAATCTATGAGCTGTTCGTGTTAGTAGGAAAGAAGATGTTCTCCTGTTTCTTGACCATATCTTGGGATATGCAAATCATTGGAATCCTTTCAAATCAGAACAAAAGGAGCAAGATATGATGTCATTAATTGAAGAGAATACTGTTTAGTTTTAGGTTTCTGGCCTTTAGTTTGTTTGAATTACATATTGAAGAATTGTGGTACACACTCTACTCACCTGAACTCGTTTAGCATCTGTTGAGATGGATAGTCTTAACTTGCATCTTCAGGTAATTATCAGCTTTTCAAAAAGAATATTAGAATATTTCACCAAAAGACATGATAGAGGCCCAGATATTTGCGAAAATATTTTCAGTAATTTTTAATGTGTATTACAAATTTTACTTCCTGTTTGATGGGAAAATATAAAGCAATTGTTCCATTGTTTTCATTGTATGCAAAGAAACCATGGCTCTTGTGGCTATGTGACATTATTTGAATGCAGTTTTGCAAATAAGTGAGGTTGGCATTATCCATAAATCATAATGTCACTAATGATTTTATGGACTAATGTTTCAACATGGGCATGTTGAGAACATGAAACATTTTGCTTCATTTCCTTAGAAAAATGACTGGGTTATATAAAGAATTACCTAATCACGACTTGAATTACAGAGTATCAGTCCCTTGGCCCCACCAAGGCTCGGAAATATACCCATCCCTCAGAACAGGTAATCTATAAAGTATAATTCCTCATAGCTCATTGCTTACTCTCTTAATAAACAAAACCTTGGTTAATGTTGAAGGTACTGAAAGCACCTAAAACAAAATTAATTATTTTTTAAAACATGATAAAGGCGGACAGTCAATATTGTAAATCTTGAAATTAATGCATCTCCAAATTAATACAACTGCTGACCCTAAGCCAAGGATGCGACTCAGTATCAATGCGACTCCCCCCTCCCCATTGGAAAGATACATATCCTTACCTTAATCCAATCTAACACAAATAGCACCACTTCTTAGCACTGAGTAAAGCACTTCTGTAATAACAATAAACCATGTTTCTAAAAACAACACACAGTTTATGTGAACAACAATTCACAGACTGGAGTGGTCAATGATGCCTAGTTTGACACGAGTGGGTAGAACTCTTGACCCCAAAAGTGATAACCATCCAGATGCCTATTGTGTAATTCCTATACTTTAAATGGCATTGTTATGTATTTGTTACAACTGGTGCCCAATTAACCATGTTTGTGTGTATAATCAAGTTGGTATTTCCGCTATCCAATATGTGAAGTGAGGCCGTCTGATTGTTGATAGTCATTTTGGAAACATAAATGCCAAGTTTCATTAATGCGAACAAAGACCACTCACATTTAATGCCTTTCATTCACACTTAATCTCAAGATTTACAGTATTTTGGAACAAGATCTCTAATATATCTTCAAATCTGAAATATTGTAATACAAGTAGAATGGAATGTGTATGTTATAAATTATGATCATGATGATAGTTATTTATGTTGCTTCTATTCTTGTCTTTCTTGTGACACTTGTTTTCAACAACTGAGAAGATTGCCACGGTAACAACCAGAGCATGATAATTGCCTTTCTGTTGAACTCAACAATGCTTAATATGGAGTATGTACATCTACGGGATGTATATGGTTTTGATGAGACTGCTTTTGAATGTAATTTATATTGGCAGTTTTTGGCACTTTAATATTGCATTCCACCATCTGTCATGTCAAAAAGTCATCTTTTGCAGAATTGGAAAATAAGTGACCTCTCAGAATCATCTTGACAATTTATAGTACCTCAGTCTTTTGGTAAATACAAAGTACATACTTCATTGGGAAATATTCCCATGTACGGTCACTTGTACTGTGGGTCACTGTAGGGACTGGCATCTATGACTAGGTAGCCATATTTCCTGCCATCTACAGTATCATGTAATGACTCAGAGAACTGACTTGTATGTATACTTACACACTAGAAATGCATAGTGGAATTTTTGAAAAAGAGATTTTACAGAAAATAAAATAGTTTGTGTGTAGTAATGAGACCTGAAGGCATGCAACATTGCAATAATGTCTAAGTTTGAATCCTCATTCACGTTGTCATACCCGGACATGTTTTCCGTCACTTGTAACTTATAAAGTGTCAAAATCCACTGTGTGTTTTTAAATGCTTCAGTATTTAGGTGATCATGGTCATCTCACTTCTGAGTATATGATAACAGTATATAATAACAGTAACTATTTCAATCTGCTGTATTTAAGCACCATGCTAATAAAGATGGTGCTTTACCTATGTTTACAGTTTCTGGTTCATGTCTTGATTATCAATAAGGTTAATAAGGCATGTAATGTTCAGGGCTCGATTTAACTATATAAAAAAGGAAACAGTGCAACCTAATATATATGTCCACATGCACAAGGTTCATGTAAAAACATTTCAAATTTGTGTCTGACTATCCCTTACTTTTCCCCAGAAATACAGTGAACACACTCAATACCTCTAAGCTTTTTGTACCATACTAAATCACTAATCCCTGTGTTATGTCTAAATTGTCATGCTTTCTTTGGCTTGACGTCATCAAACTGGAAACTTCAATATTGTGTGCACATTACTGTAATAATTTACAGCCTTATGTCTTTAATTTATGTAAAATGATGAACAGTCATCAGAGATCTGGGATTTTATTCATTTAGACTAGTTTATGCATCTATGTTTCAACTTCGATAAATTTATGGTACCAGGGTGCATCCTGTTTATTTCTGGTGCAACTAGGTTTTTCATGTCAACATGCAACTTGTCCAAGTTATCAAGTTCCTTAAATCGAGGGGTGGTGGGGTAGCCTAGTGGTTGAAGCATTCGCTCGTCACGCCGGTGACCCGGAATCAATTCCCCACATGGGTACAGTGTGTGGAGCATGTTGTAGGTGTCCCCCGCCATGATATTGCTGGAATATTGCTAAAAGCAGCATGAAACCATACTCACTCACTCCTTAAATCTCCCTCCCTAATTTGGACCACTTTAGTCTTTTTCACAACTGATTTAACATAGACTGATCAGGAAGATGAACAACTTTTGATAATTATCATTTTATACTACATTAGTGAATTTTGGAGTTTGTTGATCCATAGACCAAGTTATGAAAAACAGCCCAGACATGTATCACTGTGAATAAGGTAATTAATATGCTATGTTTGTTGTTTCAGGGCCCTGTACAGCCCCTGCTGGATGGAGCTAAGGGCTGGCTGAATGACTTGTGCAAGGGCCTTCAGCCATGGCAGATAGTGGTGTACACATGTGGAGGCACTGTCATTGCCATAGCTGTCAAGGACTTCCTCAATGGGGAGGAAAGTAAGTCTCACACACCATTTATATAATGTAGGCAATAGTTGCCCTGTAGTTTATTTCTAATTGTTGACATATTTTTGTACAGCCACACTTGTTTGAGAAAACAATATGATCCTTCATCACCCATGAATACATATATGCTGTTCTGAGTAGTCATAAATGTTAACAAACGAATCAAGTCACCGCCTGGTTCCAGCGAGAGGTAAAACCAGCGAGTACAGAAGCACAAATGGCCATATTTCTTGTGAAGCATGTGCCACAGCCTTGTGTTTTAATATAAGGCAACGGTAGGGTTCGCACAATGTTCATGTGCTGGGTAGGGCTTTATGGCCTCCTTTCATTACTTGACTGAAAATAGACACACATTATTGCTACACCACATAGCGGCCATGTGTATTCACACGTGATGGGGGAACGTATACAAACCCTTGAAGACATGAAGTATTGACAGGGTTTTTAGGTGAACAAAATGAGGGTATAGGGAGATGTGGGCTGTTAGTTGTAACCAAGAATGAATCGTATTGTTTAAGTGGTAAGGAAGGAAGTAGCTGACAGTCACTCACTAATCACAGTGCAGCTTGTGACCTTTGATATGTTTGGCAAGTAAGATCAGTTTGATAGTTCTTTCAGTACTGACTGTAGGAAATAATATGTTAAAAGAATTCCATGAACTTCTAATGTTATCCTATTACACGAGAAAGGGAGAAAGGAATTGCTTCAAAAAGTTTCACCGCAGCAGTTTGTGTGGTCTAAATAGTTTGAATTATGTTTGCAAGGTTTACAAGTAAGGACCAAGAGGACTTTCTTCAGATGGGTGAAGAAGATCCCGTATGTAAAGAGGCAGATTGATGAAGAGCTGGGGAAGAATGTGAAAGGAATGGCGGATTCTTTGTGTCATGACACAGAGGGCTCAGCTTTTGTCCTGAACCTACCCAGAGAAGGCCTGTCAGAGGTAAAGTTTTATTTGTAACTAACTATGATGAAGAATGGTGTATATTGTGCAATTATAATATATTATGGGGCTGTGAGGTGGCCTCATGATTAAAGCGGTTGCTCATAAAGATTCTCAACATGGGTACAATGTGTAAAGCCTATTTCTGCTGTACCCCGTTGTGATGTTGCTAGAATATAGCTAAAAGCAACATAAAACCTCACTCACTCACACTCATTGGATGTTTGACAAGACTGTACTTGCTGTAGCTCACCCGAGAATACATACGGCCACATTGCAGTGTAGTCACTACATTAATCCAACACTTCAAGTGAGCTCCTGGTTCCACCTTGGGAATCCTGCAAGTGCTCGGACCAATGAGCGCACAGTGTACATTGCGTAAGCACCAATATGTTTCACTTGACTTAGTATACAAAATGTGCCTTGTGGTTTCTGCTTTACCTTTTACTTTAGTGTCAGGTTCACACAAGTTCTTGCATGGAACTGGACTAATTTACACAGTCCCTTTTCATAAGCTGACTAAAGTAAACACACTGTACCACAAAGCAGACCTTTGCATTCACAAGTGATGCCGGAACTTAGTGTATACATACCCTTGATTCATTAGCTGACTAAAGTAAACACACTGCACCACAAAGCAGACCTTTGCATTCACAAGTGATGCCGGAACCTAGTGTATACATACCCTTGATTCATTAGCTGACTAAAGTAAACACACTGCACCACAAAGCAGACCTTTGCATTCACAAGTGATGCCGGAACTTAGTGTATACATACCCTTGATTCATTAGCTGACTAAAGTAAACACACTGCACCACAAAGCAGACCTTTGCATTCACAAGTGATGCCGGAACTTAGTGTATACATACCCTTGATTCATTAGCTGACTAAAGTAAACACACTGCACCACAAAGCAGACCTTTGCATTCACAAGTGATGCCGGAACTTAGTGTATACATACCCTTGATTCATTAGCTGACTAAAGTAAACACACTGCACCACAAAGCAGACCTTTGCATTCACAAGTGATGCCGGAACCTAGTGTATACATACCCTTGAAGTATTGATGATTTAGCATTTGATGATAATAGCACTTAGCAGCCTAAAAACACAATATCTATTGGTTTGGGTTTTTTTCAGGTTGATCTTATGAAGGAACTTGAGAGATACAAGAATTTTGGTATGTAGTAGTGTGAAATATGAAAAATGTTTTCAGTTTGAAAATAACGCTATATTTTATTCCCATATTTGTGTTATGTTTGGTTTTATATTGTAAATGTTCAAACTCATCTTACATTTATACAAAGTTTCCCTCAACATAACCAGTGGCATTATGGCTGTCGAAAAGATTTATGTATCTTTAAGGTGGTGGGGAAGCCAAGTGGTTCATATCCCCTTATTGGTTCTCTGTATGAATCCCATTGTTCATGTTCTTGGTACCCTCATCTGTGGTATTGCTAAACAATGCTATTAGTGTACTTATTAAAAACTCGTCTTCAAGTAAGCAATATTTTGACCAACAGCTAAGATCCCGTGGGAGAAGGGCATGGTGTCTGGTGCAGTCTACAGTGGTGATCCTGTGCTCACAGAAGTCATGATGAAGGTGGGAAAAATGGAAACAAATATAAATTTATCTTGTTCATAATAGTTGAATTATTAAGCATTATCCATAAACTACCAGCATGTAAAGTATGCCTGTCATAAGAGACAACTATTTAAGATCGGTTGGTCAGGTTATGGACGTTTGTATTGTATGATATGGTCCCATTCTTTGCAGTATGGAATGTAATCTTTCACCAGTGCTTCCTTATGGTGATCCCTGTAGATTGTATGTTTCTAATGCAGGCCTACAGTATGTTTGCATGGACCAACCCACTGCATCCCGAGGTCTTCCCAGATGTGAGAAAGATGGAAGCAGAGGTAGTCAGGATGACCTGTTCCATGTTCAATGGCGGCCCTCAGTCTTGTGGAACAGTGAGTTACTATCTGTTTGTAGTGATTCTTATCATGAGCTTTTCAGGGGTGAAGGTGTCCCAGTGGTATTAGGCTCTGCAATGCACTGTGCAGAGATATGTCCCTTGGCCATATCAGAATCCTGGGTTTGAATGGGTCGTAATGATGATACTTGGTCTTTCAGCTGTACGAATGTGCTCATGAATTTCACCAAAGTACTAAATGTCCAGTACATGAATCACCTTTTTAGCCCCAAACAACAAACTGACACACCATGCTGTAACTGAAGTACTGTTCAATGCAGCATTAAGTCAAACTCACTCACTATCACAAGATTGTCAAGACAGATGTTTAGCAGAATAGTTGCTTATTATGTCAACTACTGGTTTGTCTGGCCCAGACATGATAATATGGAGGCTGCGGTGATACAGAAGGAATATTACTGACTGGGTGCAGAACAATATTCACTCACATTTGTACTACACTGTGACTACAGATGAGCTGCGGTGGGACAGAGAGCATCCTGCTGGTGTGCTTGGCTTACAGGAACCTGGCCAGAGAGGAGCGAGGGATCAAGTTTGCAGAGATGTATGTAGTGCCACCATGGGCTTTGTATCCTGTGTATACATGACTCCTAACCACTGATGCATCTTTATAGCTATTTGTTCTGCAGTGTCAGAATCTTTCATTGATGTAGGTGGTTTCCTTAAATTAATGAATTTCATTTTTAATGCAAAATCAAATGATCAGTGATATATGTGTAAGGAACATTGCTAACGTCTCAGGTAATGTTAGAGTGTTTCTGTTATCGGTGGCTGCATATTTACTGTTGAGGAAAGTTTGACATTTTGAATGTTTATGGAACAGGATTCCCATTCATTTATCTTCTTTTCAGCATTGTACCTGTCACAGCTCATGCAGCTTTTGATAAGGTGAGTTTATGTTAAATATCAGTGAAGACAGTGAAACAAAGCATGTTTTATCAATATAGTGGATGGTCTTAAATCATTCATGGCCCATTAACAACCACCAATATATCTGCTCGGTAATATATTTCACACACCTAACCAAAACATATATGCAAAAGAGTATGAACTGAAAGCACTGTTTTAGTTCTGGTTTTAGTATTATTATGACATGATGTTATTCCATTAAGGGGGGCACGGGTGGCCCAGTCGTCTAAGGCCCCGTGATTCACTGTGCAGAGTTGCGTCCCATGGGCACGCCAGAAATCTATGATTGTGGGTTCAAATCCCGGTTCGCCCAAATTATGTTTCTAGGTTTATCAGCACCATACCTGTGCTCGTGGGTTTCACCGAAGTGGTAAATGTCTGAGACCTACATCACTTCGGCTTTCCTCCCACATTAAGCTGCGATATAACTGGAATACTGTTAAAGGCGGCGTTAAACCCAACTCACTCACTTTTCCACTAAGTGACTTTGGTGCATCAAGGTCTGCGTATAGGTTAGACCACTCCACTCATAATATGGTTATGAAAACAATGAATAACATTTTAGGTGCTACAGTTCTTCAACAGAATGTTGACCATGGTTCAGGTTAGACTACTTGGATCTGATTTTAAATTTTTCAAATGGTCAGTTAAACCCCAAGGTGTGAAGCGATTAAACAATGGGTCCAAGTAGTCTAATCTATGTGAACCATGGCCAATAATCATTCAAAGAAATATAGCATCTAAAATGTTTTACATTTTTTTAACCATATTTGAAAGGATATTCAAGAACACCTAACTTCACTGCGAGGACACTGTGGGTTGCTCCTGTTTAATGCACATGTATATGTGTTTCCTGTGCCTCTTGCATGTGCGTCTCGCTCTTTGGCAACTCTGGTTAGGAAATTTATGTTCCCGGGCAAGTTTACAATTAAAAAAGAACCATTGAACTCAAGCACATATATCAATCAACTAAATATTACTTGCCAATGTTGATGGGCCTATTATTTATGAGCAAGCATATCCCTGATTAATAATTTGTTAGCCTTTAGTGCAGATTTACCAGGTTTGAATCCATGCTGTGACACATATCTTTTGATAAAATTGTTCTATCATCAAGGTAAATGAAAAAGGAACAAATGAAGCTCCGTCTTTGCCAAGTGCTGTTGACTAACAATTCAGTGGTCAAAGACAAAGGATCCATGATTTAAATTGATATATTGAATTAGGATAGTTTATGGAACAGATCTGGGACAAAGATGCATTGTGTTATGATCATGATGACTTAATGTCTGTTCGTAGGCTGCCCATCTTCTCCACATGAAGATCACACACATTCCCGTGGACCCAGAGACCAAGAAGGCCAATGTCAAAGCCATGAGGAGAGCCATCAGCAGGAACACTGTCATGGTGAGTGCTTTACTCCTGTAACAGATCCCATACAGCATAGAAAAATAATTCAGTGAAAGCTTTTTAATGCCAGTCAGCTATATACTGTCTTTTTGATGCCTGACTGTCAGTAACAGAGTCATGACAAGGCAAACAAGTGACTGGAATCATGAGCATCATTCCAAGCTGTTTGAGCATGACTCACTAATCAATCCAAGTATTACAGTTGCCTCTTACAACCAGTCATGATGTAGTTGGGACCTATTCTAAAAGGGGTTTCCATTAAGTAAAGAAATAGTTTATAGTTTATTATGTGTTTAGTTACAACATACATAATAAATAAAACGTTTGTCATTTTTGGTAGACGAGAGATGTATATTTTATCTTGTAAGCTGAGCATATGTATTCAAGGGTAATGGAGGCACGTAGTGTTTCAAACTCATGACGTATTCATGAAGATTTATTTGTTGATGTCTGTTTTAAATATGCTGTGTATTTCAGCTTGTTGCATCAGCCCCTGGTTTTCCACATGGAGTGATCGATCCAGTGGAGGAAATTGCTGCTGTAAGTTTATGTCACGAGTAGTGTATTACCAGAAGAGAGAAGGAACATTATTTTCAAAGGGACATAACACTTCTAACATCACTGGTGATGTCCCTTTTCTAACGTGTATGGCTCATGGATTGTAGAGAAGCATGTTCAACACTATTTCAAATGATACTTTTCATCACTAATCTTGCACTGATGATCACTACAAGAACTTGCCTGCATTTATAAATGATAGTTAAAAGCTATGGTCTTAGTACTGCTGCACAGTGCCAGACAAAAATATTACGTACTCTTTGACATTTTATTATAGAAATCTGAATGGTTCAGCAAACCCATTTTGTCTGTTCAGACAGTATATATAATGCCCAAACAGGGAAATTCAAATACTGCACAAAAAGGTTAAAGTCATTGTCACACCTTGCACATGTTAAGGGATTTGCCCTTTTCCTTGGCTAAAGGAATATCTAATTCATGCAGTCATTTTAGAGTTAAATAGCTACGTACAATGATGTAATGAGGTTGACTCTGAAAGGTGCTGTATGCATAAGCCCTGTTGATTATATGTTTATGTTTTAATTTCTGTATATACATAGATACTTTTATGTAAAATGTGTAACTAGGCAGTCACTCTCATATTCACCAATATTCAGTATTAGAAATTATGGGATTCCTGGGCTCTTTGGGGTTTTCTTTCGTCATTCAAGTTTGGGAACCACTGAAAGATATTACTTATGCTTCTTAATTTCTAATATTGATTGATAATTATTGCTTGTTGACAGCTGGGCAAGTACTACAACATTCCTGTTCATGTAGACAGTTGCCTTGGTGGCTTCTTGATCCCCTTCATGGGGAAAGCAGGCTTCCCACTGGCTCCATTTGACTTCCGTGTTCCTGGGGTTACCAGTATATCTGCAGACACTCACAAGGTAGGTCCTCAAGTGTCTGTAGTGTTGTCTAAATATCATCAATATGATTATCAAATCAGAAAGGTTTAGGCACATAAACACAATGAATATTTGTGAAACATTAGCTCCGTTGTTGATACTTACAACTCTTGGTTTAGCAATAAAGCAGTTATAATAAACCCAAATTGTTAAACTTATCCTATCTCACAATTTGCATTTCTTCCTTCTTGTTGTGAAAAGAGCTTGAACAAAGTTTCCAGCTGAACACATACCAGCAAACTTGAAAAAGTGAGGATGGGTACAGAATGATGTTCTCAGAGTTCCCACCTCTTGGAGGAAGCCTTTACTTTGTACTTACGCAAATTCCACAAACGTGATGTTGACCGCCGGTTGAAGTCCAGGGATGTTGTACATGCGCCTTTCTCTGCTAAGAAGCCCAAATGAGACACCAAGCCAGCTGTCCCCAGGTCCAGGTCCATTATGAAACCACCTTCGGCGTCTACCGTACCCTCCTTGTTGGTGGAAAATGATGGTGTCTCGGATGCTTCCTCACTGACAATGTTCCTGCCAAGTCAACCCAGATGTCTGTCCCCACTGTGCCTGTTTCTACATCTACGTTGGAGCGACCAGCAGCCTCGGAAATCTGCATGGTCCTCTCTAAGGACGGTACGTCTAAGCCAGCTTCAACAGCCCCTGCTGTCAATCTTCCTAGTGGTCAATAGCCATCAGTTGCCAGTCGCTTGTCAGGTGATGTTCCAGTGACAGTTTCATCTCGGTACACAGTTGCTCCAAAGTTGTCGGTACTGGTTTCTACTTCTTCTTGGGTCGATTGCCCTAGTTCGTCTTCTACTTCTACTAAGTAACCGCAGAGCCAGGATCGATCTCACAACTCAAACAAGGATTGGCGTGCTTCCTCTAAGAGTCTAAGATCAACCTACTTGGGATCATTGCTCTACGTGGGTTCAAGTCTTCCACCAGGTGTGCCGTCTCCTTCACTGCTTCCAAGGACGTTGGTGAGTCAGCCAAGCCATGCGACTCGCCCTCTAAGTGACTCACATTAGCTATGGGTTGACTGGGAACTTCTGCCCCTAGTCGAACCAATCGTAGACTCCTGCAGACAGAAGAACCGTTTTTTCAGAGAATTGTTCAATCCTGGCAGACACCTTCTTCACGCTCCTCCTACGGAATGGATACAGGCTGCCATTGATAGGATCTCCTTCAAAAGCCACACCCCAATCAGCAAGAGCATTCGGCTTGCCAGCTTTCAGCTCTACAAGAACAATCGGGATGTTGATTTCCAAACATTCTATAGATTGTCGATGTCAAGACCCAGATACCCTGTGATTTTACTCGCCAATCTTCCCGGTCCCGAAGAAAGACAGCATCAAGCTCTGGATGATCTTCAACATGAAGACATTCAGTGCATTGTATCTTGATGATACACCACATTTTTGCATCCTTGAACTTCAAGACTCATACCTACACGTACCCATCCATCACGAACACTGCTCTTCCCTCAGGTTCATTTTCCATGGCCATCATTACCAATGGAAGGTGTCTTTGAGCCTTACATCGATGATTGCATTCAGGTCTAGGCAGATTCAGACATCCTCGAGGGACATCTGGAGTTTACATAGCAGCTTCTTCATCAGCTAGGTTGGCATGTCAATGTTACAAAGTCTGAGACAGCACGCACAACAATGTGTCCAGTTCTTCAGGGCTCTATTCGACACCACACTGGGCATGATGTTCGTTACCCCGGACAGGTGGTCAAAGATACAACAGGTCGTGCTGCTGGCACTCAGACAGCCCCTACCTCTACACCAATGGCAACAGCTGCTAGGTCTTCTGACATCAGCACATGTGCTTACTCAAAGAGGTCAACTTCAACTTTGACTGATCCAGTGCTACCTGAAGCCCTACCTCCAGAGCAACAATTGCCAGGTCCCAATCTCCCTACCGATTGCACTGCATCCGCATCTTCAGTCATGGTTAGTGATGTCAAATGTTTTCACTGGAGTCAATGCATCGTCTATGGGCTGGGGCGTGCACTTCCATGATCTACAGGTGGCAGGGCGCAGGTCTATCGAAGAAAAGCGACTCCATGTCAAACTCGAAATTTAAGGCAGCCATTCTGGCGGTGTCCCACTTGGCAGAGTCCTTCATGCATCACACCTCATGGGCCAATCGGGCAAACAATCAGTCATCTGGTATATCAACAAGAAGGGCTCCACCAAGTTGATGTTCTTGTCACTGATGATCAAATTCTTCCATTTGATTGAGTCCCTGAATGTTCAGACCCAAGTGAGGCACATTGCCAGGATCAACAATGTCATAGCCAACTCCCTGTTCTGACCCAACCAACCGTCTCTGATAGAATGGCGTCTCCACCAGATGATTTTTAGGTGGATCTGCCAACTTTTCCCAACCCCAGACATTGACCTCCTCGCAACCAGGTTCAACACTCAATTACCATGGTTCATCTCTCCCAACTCAGATCCTCAGGCATGGGGCCACAACACTCCACGCCTACACTTTTCCCCAACCAGCATTCTACCAAGGGTCATTCAGAAGGTGGCATCCACCAACCAACTTCGACTGCTTTTGGTCGCTTCCTTTTGGCCAAAAGGAATGCTCCGTATCTACCTCGAGGCTGCACAACCACATCGGTGCACCTGCAAGAAACTCTTCACCCCACTTTCAACGGCGGCCATAAGGAAGTCTCCTTTTTGCTTTGCTGTGACATTGCCTCCACCTTTGACATCCAATCCACTTGAGACTCGAGCCATTATTATTCTGGTTCCCAGAATGAGTACCCAGTGGAGGGTGAGCTACCTTAGCTGTAGAGACTGCGGTCTTCAACACTTCAGAATGACCTTTCATCAGACTCATCAAAGCGTTGCTTACCAGATCATGAAAGTGACAGTCGGAATGTGTTTTCTAATCATGCAACCTCAAAAACGTTAACACGGGGTATTCCGAACGACAGTTACGACGACTGATACTGTCAAAATTATCGTCTATCTCTTGCTTCCGTGGGATAAACATTTGAACGGAGGAGGCTTTGCACTGTACATTGGAAGCACTGCCATACAATCTCAACCATATATTAGACAATCCGGAATGTTCGAATTTTAGTCGAGAACTGTGTCATCATATTTTTCAAGCGGATTCGGAAGTTGCCAGGTTGAAACTAGTCCCGTAAAACTAAAAAAAGCTGCTTTCTAATTGGCTGATGTTGACTTCTTGTTTGTCATTTCAGTGGTCAGTCAAAGTTTGCGAAAGGTCGTTCTGACATGACCTGTAATGGGATGTCCTCAGATCTTTGTTAGCGGCAGTGAGAACTTAGATCTGATTTTAATGAGATTGCTCTTATGACAAGCATAGTCGCCTTTTATGGCAAGCTTGGGTTGCTGAAGACCTATTCTACCCCTGATCTTGGATAATGAGGTGAGGTGGCAGGGGTAGTCAGGTGATCATGTCCTGTAAAGTCACACCAGATTACAGTGCGTGACCCAATTGATGGGTAGGTGTCCATGGTGATGCTGGGATGTGTTCAGGGGAAATGTTTTTAGTAGCTGGAAACTTTGTTCAGGCGTGTTACCACATAAGGATCGAAAGCAGAAGGAAGAAATGCATAGTGTGAGATAGGATAAGTATGTAAATATACAATGTAGCATTAAATAATTTTAAATTTACAATTTTTATCCTTAGCCAATGGTAAGAATATCATTATATATGATCTTTATTTAAGATAGAACAAACATATTTGATCAACTCTTGCTTTAATTAACCATAATTATTTCAGTGTGTGAATATTTCTCAGCCTTATTTCATTCTGTTAGTGACAGTGTCATGTATGTTATTTCAGTATGGCTATGCCCCCAAGGGTTCCTCAGTGATCATGTACAGAGAAAAGAAATACCGCAGCTTCCAGTTCTTCAACCAGCCAGACTGGCCTGGTGGCATCTATGCATCACCAACTCTCATGGGTATGTGTGTTGAGTAATCAGATCTCTGTTCAGATCAGAATCGCCTTGATTGAATTTTCATTGAGGGAAGTTGAGGGACGTCCAGACCTAGGGTATCATCAAGGCTTGTTCTCCCAGCCTTTAACATAGCTGGCCAACATTTAACAGTATAATAGCTAGGGCAATTATCCCCATACACTTGGGACATGCGGTCGTGAATTTTCTTAGGGAGTACTTTTCTCTAACATGTCTAAAGTCAGAAAAAGTCTTTTCCATTTCCATGTCCATTTGGAACCCCCTCACGTTCAACTGGCTGTCACTAATATACAAACAGCCTCAACAGACCAAATACACTTGCGGAAAACCACTCGAACAATGTACAACATTGAATAGTTCACTTTGTTATGACCCAAAGTTGAAAGTTAGTCAGGCTTAGAACTTTTTGACCAGCACTTGTATACCTGAAATACTGTTCAAAATGTCTGTTTCAACTCCCTCAAATCTGGTTTTGTTCCTCTGCTTGTTGTTGCTCATTCAATGAACCATGTGAATATATTAACTGAACTGGTGCTTGTGGACTCATGCCCAAGCAAGAAAATACAATGAGTTCTCTACAATGTTGTTTTGTTTGTTTATAGAATCAATTGACCAGAGCATTTAAAATGAGTTTAAATTTAATTTCCTTCGTCAATTTATTTTTCTTAATTAAAACAATACAACTTCAAACTAATTAGTCAAATTAGAATGTGTTCCAAAGCGTTTCCGAATACTTGATTGCTATTATTACTCACAGGCAGCAGAGCAGGAGCCATAATTGCAGCTTGCTGGGCGACTATGATGTACATAGGAGAAGATGGATATGTAGACTCCACCAGGAAGATCATCAATGCCACCAGATATCTGGAGGAAAAGTAGGTCCTACTTAAGCCTTAGCATAATAAAAGCATTAAATGTTGAGTCTAGTTAAAGTTCCAAGATGGCTCTGCTCTTGCATCACTAAGTTGGACCAGAATCCTTTGATTATAGGTTTCCAATCCTAGATTTACCTGGCTTACCTGATTCTTAGTATACTACTCAACATTGGATAAGTACCTAAATGATCATCTTTTTTTGCCAAAGGTGTGGTTCTTTGCCAATCTTGATTGATATAAACAGCACCATACCCGAGCTTGCATGGTGAGAATCTAACAGCTGCATCACTTTTGGTTGTCCACATTAGGCTGATACAATTAAAATATTGTTCAAAGCAGCTAAATTATATTTATTTGTCTGTATCAGGTTGCGTAATATCGATGGACTCAAGTTGATTGGGAAACCTGATGTGTCTGTGATAGCAATTGGATCAGATAAGTTCAACATCTACAGACTGTCTGATGCACTGGCATCCAAGGGCTGGACGCTCAACCCTCTACAGTATCCTCCCAGGTGACATATTACTGAAGTTACTCATATGTTTCTGTTTCATTTTTGAATTAGCATGTTCACTATGATCCTGAATATATCCAGTTTGTCGATCAGTGTGCAGTTATCCAATGGAACCTTACACTCTTAGTCATAGGATCTATAGAAATGATGGCTGTCAGCTATCAGCCAACTTGAATTTTATGTTTTTCCATTTACGGTTGGATTGTTTCCTACACAGAGACAATGCATATTGAATTTCGCAAAGTATATAACATCAAGATGGACTGAATTGGGCATCATGCCATGTTTAAGCTGAATCTGGATTTATATATGTTAGAATCAATACATTGACATTATCTAGGGAGTGAAATTCGGGGAGTTGGGATGAGATGGGGTGGGAGGTTGTCTGGGATATTTTCAATCTGATTAAAATCAGATCTTATTGCTTGCTACCGCTACACAAAGATTTCAGGACATTCCAGCTTTCTTTAGCTTTATGGCACTAGTTTCAAAATAGCGACTTCCATTCCAGACTATTCTTGGGAAAATATTTTGTCGAAGTTCTCAATTCAAAATTTGAAAATGGAATAAACGAACATTCTCGAATGTGTTTGCCAGAAATAGTTTCCTTTTCTCATCTTCATCAGTTGAGTTTTGGGAAAGAAAAAAGCCTTCTCTTGGTTGTAATGTCATATGGGATCGCTCTTTACGTTCTAGCGTGCACATTTGTGTGACTTTGCTGCACACCAAGGATGGAGTGATTGACAGCTTCGTGAATGATGTGGGCACTATGACAGCCGAGATTATGAAAGACCCAAATGCCAAAACTGGAGGCGCAGTAAGTACTTCCATCAGAACATCCATACACTATGCTAATAACTACATTAAGTTGGATAGGGATAGAGATGTTTTTCATACCTTATTTACATACCGTATTCGACGTAATAAGCGCCCACAGCGATATTTGCTAATATATTGGCTAGTGAACAAACCCAATTAGCACCCCTTCCGATTGATCAATGTACACAAGACTTATTTATTCGCGTATTATACGCACTCATGTGTTATATGCACCCTTAATTATGGGCAAATACATTCTGGAAAAATATATCTGTCGTATATAAACATATCAGGCTGTCAGCATAAACCACGAAATTTATCTTTTAACTCTGTTTTTTTCACCAAAATAATATTCTAATAAGAGCCCCCTATTTCTAATTTTGAGAGCGCCCTGGGCGCTTATTACGTCGAATACGGTATATGAGTAATTTAAAAAAACTGTATGGTTTACGCTTACTGAAAAGGTATTTGCACATTTTTCATTAAATTTGATTTGGACCTCCTCTAAGAATGGCTTCCATTTTGAAAATGATTGGGTTTAGATTAATCAATGATCAAACTCGAGGCCGTGACCTGCATTAGGACATATGCATTTAGACTTAATTAATTTTTGTTGATAATATCTCTTTAGCTATTGTTTCATATGCATTTAGACTTAATTCATTTTTGTTGATAATATCTCTTTAGTTATTGATTCATATGCATTTAGACTTAATTAATTTTTGTTGATAATATCTCTTTAGCTATTGATTCATATGCATTTAGACTTAATTAAGTTTTGTTGATAATATCTCTTTAGCTATTGTTTCATATGCATTTAGACTTAATTCATTTTTGTTGATAATATCTCTTTAGTTATTGATTCATATGCATTTAGACTTAATTAATTTTTGTTGATAATATCTCTTTAGCTATTGATTCATATGCATTTAGACTTAATTAAGTTTTGTTGATAATATCTCTTTAGCTATTGATTCATATGCATTTAGACTTAATTAAGTTTTGTTGATAATATCTCTTTAGCTATTGATTCATATGCATTTAGACTTAATTAAGTTTTGTTGATAATATCTCTTTAGCTATTGATTCATATGCATTTAGACTTAATTAAGTTTTGTTGATAATATCTCTTTAGCTATTGATTCATACATTTATTTTGTTTCACAGGCTGTCATATATGGCATGGCTCAGAGCATCCCTGATCGCACCCTCGTGTCTGAGTTGACACGGACATACCTGGAACTGTGTTACGACACATCCCTCACCTCAGTGTCTACCAATGGACATAGTATCCCCAATGGAAACTGACCTGAGAATGAATCAACAGTGACAGTACCTCCCTTCCACGTCTGACATCGACCATACACTCAGTTATCTTGCAGTCGGATTACTGCCTCTGCAGTTGGTTATGTTCTCGATTCACTCATGCTTTGTTAAATTGCATTTCCCTCTACTCTCAGAATGATACTTTGTTTCAGTTTCTTGTACTGTTAAACAATATCTACCTTTATTTTTTGCTTGATATGTTATCACATATTTTATGAGAATTCAAATAATAAGTCAAATACATATTTAATTACTCAAAATGTTGATCCATTCGGTTATCTTTTTGTTAGTATTTTTTTCAGAAATTAGAAGTGACCAGCTGTTTACACATAAATTGGAACTTTTCTTTCACAGTTTTAATTTCAGCTTATTTGTTTAAGAGTAGGATATCGCCTTTACATACAACATTTTAATATAATGAACTTTTTACGAGTTTGGCCAACAATGCAATGTGTACATAGTCAACAAATATGTTCATACTATTTATATATGTATACACATTTGAACAAATGCTTATAGGTCTTTATATATTGTATGTTTTACTATGTGAGAGGGAAACTGTTTCTAGTCGGTGTTGGGCGAGGCAACATATTTTCTGTACAAGTAAGGTTTATCAGTGTATAGGAATTTCATCTGGAAGTGCAGACTTTGTAGAATTATTCCTTTAAAAGCATTTGAAATAAATACTGTACACCTTTTTAGCTGAATACTTCTTTTTAAAACTTTTTCATTTTAAACATTACACAAGGACAGCCTTCCCCTTACCAATTCGTTAATTAGATATCAGCAAGTCTTGTCATAGCTGAAATACTTAAATAAGGGGTGCGTTGCAAAGTGCCAATCGCTTGCAAGCGATGTACAGCGATTTGCCTTACAACAGTGCGTTAACTTTCAGCCGCTTGCAAGCTAAACAATCGCCATTTTGAAAGAGTGCGCAAGGGCTTCGAACTGTTGCAGACCCCGAGATGAGCGATTAATTTGCTTTCTCTAAGCGATTTGTGTCTTGCAACGCGCGCAAGGTAAAATATTATTAGTAATTGTGTTACAGTCAAAAGAAAGTCTACTTTTAAATTATTGATATGCAGAGATTAAATATGACAGTTATTAAGTGCTCCTCCCCCAAAAACAATCAGAGGAAATGTGTCAGTAATGCATGTTCATGTCATTGATGAACTATGACTTAGGATTATGTCACAGACCAGACCAGGGCCCACTTGCACAAAGCGATCTTAGCCCTAAGACTATTGTAAGCCTATGTTAAAGTATGGGAGCTACGATCATCTTAGCGCTAAGATCGCTTTGTGCAAGTGGGCCCTGGACAGCAGGGAGTATTACCATCTAAATATTGATAACTCTCACTAATTTACCAGTAAAACATTTACGACACATTTGTTAATCACTGTCATTACTATGTTTATCCACACAGGAAATATAGTGTAGTACATATCAGATAGTTATAAGTGTCCATACTCTTCATGTCTAAGGTATCATTTAACGTCTTTCTGGCTTGATGCTAAACTGATACTGGATAATCTGATCTCTCATGACTATAACCACTGTCTGTATATCAAGTCTATACAATTGTCACATGCTATATTGTACAGCGTTTATGATGTATGCACACAAATGAGAACTGGCATCAATGCAGTGTTTGCAATTACGCCTGGGTGATAATCCTAATGTTACAAATTCATAGTTTAGGGGATACATAGGTTAAAATACTTGATAATTATAAATAACATCATAAAAAATCAAGGACCCCAGAATCCGTCTGTTTTCTTATATTGGTGTGTTTGGGGGAGTTTCTTTGAGTATGTTTTGATCTACTTGGTTTACAGATTCACTGAACAATTCACAAATGTAAAATATATGAGTGGATTTTTTTTCCATGAGTAGTAATCATTGTAATTGAAGAAAAATTAAAACTAGGTCTAATGGAGAACAAAGAACTTTAGCTTTCATTTATTTTTATCATCCAACTATATTTGTTCCAAAGATTTTATTATGATTCTTATTTCAACAACGAACCCTGTGGCCCCAGAAATATAATAAGTAGACCATGTTATAAATATAAGAAGGCCTTACTGAACTTATGGTATGTTTTCAGGTTTTATTTCCTTAAATCACAATTATCTTGTGACATTCTTTAGTACAAATCATCTAAGTATGGCGACAGATGTATTTGATAGTGATGAAGACTAACTCTGGCTGGATGGGGCATTTCAATTTATCATGTCTATACTATCTTAACATTTTGTATTGAGACACAAATACTTGTTTGCTTCGTGCATCCCCAAGCCTAATGGGTGTGATCTATTGTAGCTTGTTTTTAAAACCACGAACAACTTTTGGGCTTTCTTAACTTCTGACTGAACAAATATGTATATGGGAAGTGCTAATGTAGTTTCTATATATAATATGGGAAGTGCTAATGTATGTTCTGTATATAAACTGTTGGTCCTTTGGACTTATGTCAACTGAGTCATCAGGGATGAAACCATGGAGATTAACAGATGTTTTTCCCAGTCCACATATATAAAGCGATAAAATATATTTAAGGACATTGATTCTGTAATATCAGATTGTGCTAGATTTATACTATAGAATATGGAGACGGCAGAAATTAGCTGCATACATTGGCATTACAAATTCTATAGAAGAATAGTTACTGTCTACAGGCAGTGTACAGCCAGTTTGGTAGCAATATCAACCGCAGCCATCATCCCTGAATTGTGTCGGCAAAAAGAATCAGTACAGTATTTCCAGGCACCAGGCACCAGACAGCCAGTTTGGTAGCAATATCAACCGCAGCCATCATCCCTGAATTGTGTCAGCAAAAAGAATCAGTACAGTATTTCCAGGCACCAGGCACCAGACACAGCCATCCCTCAGTTTGGTGGCATCATCAATCACATGCCATTATCCCTCTGATAACAGCTATCTGCAGTTTTATAGAATATACATGTTGAGGGTGAATAGAAGGTATGGTGAAGATGTGTGTGGTAGTGAGAGCAAGACTGCTTGTGATATTAATGTTGTTGGTGTGAAACTGATGTAGTAGATGTGGTGAAGGCCAGTAGGGATCTTTTCAGGGCTCGATTTAGCTATATAAAACATGCACCAGTGCAACCTATTATTGAAATATGCAACCTAATATTTATGTCTACTTGCAACAAGTGCATGTAAAAAAATTAATGTGGGACTAACCCTTAATTGTTCATACAACTTCGATCTTTGAACACGGTACCCCTAGCTTTATTTACCGTACTATATCACTAATCCCTGTGTTATGTGGAAGTTTTCATGCTTTCTTGGGTTTGATGTCATCAAACTATGGACACTATAAGATTATGTACATATGTGCCTATAACATTTATAGCATTGCATCATTAGTTTACTGTAACTGGCACCAGACGGCATATGTATAAACTTTGTTAAACTTAAGGGACCAGGGTGCAACCTGATTTTGTCTGGTGCAACTAGGTTTTCATGTCAACAGGCACCTGGTTCAAGTTAAATCAAGTTCCTTAAATCGAGCCCTGCTATTATGATGGCTGTACTTCCAAACAAGGCTGTTGAGACCTTGTCTGTGAAAATGTTTGCAGCAAGGTGTATCTTCATTGTTCTACCTCTGTCGATGGCAGATTGTGATAATCTGAATAACAGCATCAGAAACATGCTATTGTTGAATAAATCACCATCATCATATATGTGTCCGTGTCATTTGAAACTTTCTGTAATAGCCAGCACCTGTGGATACCCTTTGTTAGAATTGTCCATGCTCCTGCTCTGTGATTTTGTTCATTGCATGCCATCGTAACCTGACTGTGGATTGTTGCTCATTATATCAATCACTGGATTGACTGGTCCAGACTCAAATTATTTAAAGGCTGCCCTCATATAGCTGGAATATTGCTGATTGCAATGTTAAACAACAGATTATTATTGTTAGAGAAGACTACACATTTTTCATATTCTAAGTTAAGGGTTTGTCAAGTGACAGTAAATATTGAACCTGACCTGTATCCCTAAAGTAGACTATTTTGTGGAATTGTGAAATGTCAGTCTTCATTTTAACTTGCCTGAACTGGAAGTGCTGATATGGTACATGTTTGTCATCTGTTGGTGGTAAGCTCTTGCTTTTTGACAACTCCGAAAGCGCACGAAAATCATCTTCCCTGGACAAGGTAGTTAACTTACTTTAAAAGTCCAGTTTCCACCCTTGCTGAACTAGGCTGGAATTATGGAGTGATGTTTTGGCTGGACTAATGAGTCTATGCACAGTCCAATCAAAATCACGTAATGAAATTGACATCCGGTGCGTAAACTGTCGTGTTTATTTCAGTTGATTACAGGATTTGCAAAGCATGTTTTTGTTGTTTAAAGCCGCACTCATCTATATGATAGGCAAAGCATGTGTACCACCAACTCGGCATCACCATATATTTTCCACATGTTTTCAAACAAGGTGCTCACGTGATTTGATGCACTTCGCAAAGTAAGACCCTTTTTATCACTATATAGATTTTTATTATTGATCAGATCATCTTGACTGGGCACCACCATTTTGTTTGATGCAGTGAGGGGGGCAAGTCATGTGAGAGGCAGAATCTGATCGGTCAATAGGAGAGACATAGAAGGGACATAACTCGTAATAGCCACTGGTGGCATTATGATCAAGCCCAGCCTAGTCCAGCGAGGGTGGAAAGTGGACATAAATCGTCAGTTAACAAACTCCCTTGCCTGGGGAAGATGGTAAAATTTAAACTTTGCATTGATTATCCCAAATAGTCCACAGAATTCTGATCCTACAGGTCTCACCAGGGTGACCATATTAGAAAATCTTCAAAATGTCATTTCTCAAAATTCTCAACCATTTCTGCATGTATAATTTACAATTAACATTAGGCACAACAAGTATGCTGACTACTCAGTTATGTGTTTTGTTGTGTATTTTGAAATTTGGGGTAACTTTGGCCTTTATGTACTGCTGTGGCTTCCAAGGCAATTATGTGTGGGAAACATTTGATCCTCCAATCATCCAGTTCCTAATGTATCAGTTTAGTTTACATGTCCAATCTCATTAAAATCAGATCTTTTACGCTGATTTGTTACCTTCTCTCAAGAGAAAGGCATCTAATCATAGTAATGGATCTGGTTTTAATGAGTGAGTGAGTGGGGTTTAATGTTGCTTTTAACAGTATTCCAGTTATATCATGGCATGTCAGTTTAATGTGTGAGGAAAGCCTGAAGTGATGCAGGTCTCAGATGTTTATCATTCTGCTGTGCTCATGGAACGCAACTCTGGACATCGAATTGTGGTTCCTTAGACGTGCCCCAACCAAGGTTAGATGCCACATGCATACTTTTATGTACTTTGCATTTTTTAGCCACTTATTGAAGATTGTAAGGAGAGCATGTGTGCATGAATTTTGCCCTGTTGGTGGGTGTTTCAGTTATCATTGTTCCAATGACCCGGGATTCGAACTCGAAATTGTATGATTCTGATGTGCCCATGGCACGCAACTCTGGACATCGAACTGTGGTCCCTTAGACGTACCCCAACCAAGGTTAGATGCCACAGGCATACTTTTATGTACTGTGCATTCTTTAGCCACATATTTCTCAATACATATACCCACAAGAGACTCTGATGCATAGATGTGGCTTGGCCAGCCTGGTTGTTTGAAGATTTTAAGGAGAGCGTGTGTGCATGATTCTCGCCCTGTGGGTGGGTGTTTCAGTTATTGTTCCACAGTGACCTTTACTGTCCTTAGATGTGACTGAAGGGATCAGGTGTTGAGACTCAGTTACTTGGTTGATGTCACCTTTCACTGATGGTTGCACATTTTCAATCAATTGTTTGTCAGATCAAGGCTAAATTCTATACAGGCCGCTGTCATATAACTGGAATATTGCTCATTTTGTGGCCTTACACAACAAACAAACATGTATTGTTTGTGTGTAGAAATGTTCATTACTTATTATAAAGCTAAAGATAGCTAAAGATAGCTCAATTCCATACTCAATCATTCACTCACTCCAATAATACCTGTTTTCTGTATATCTAATGAAGCCTGTTGCTCAAGCTTCATTTTATACACTGCCATATATTTTGTAAGGACATGAATAGGAAGTATGACTTGATACTATCATGGAACTTGAAAACAACAGTTTAGTCATATTCCACGAACAAATCTTTATTTTCACATTGTTGTACTCTACAAATATTTCTATATAAACGGTAAGCATACAACAATTATAAGAGAAATATTCACAGATAAATCCAACTGTCAGAAATATCCCACGAAATGTATGATGAAACAGCAACACTTGTATGTATGTGCCAAACAAGATTTGATAGACAAGGTTCCCAAACTGAACAAGTGTAATGGTTCATTTCCATTCAGACAAATGTAAATGTAGACTGCTTGGTGCCATTATATACAAGGGTGAAATCATACTACATATTGTGTTTGTAGTTATATATTATATCATAGTAAAATGTTTGACACCAATGTACATCACTGAATTTATGAAATACAAACTTCACAACAAGAGTCACTAAAGTAAGCACTGTTTTCATTGCCAGGACACTAATAATAATTAAAAACAATAGATGAAAACGATCTACTTATCTAAGAACACAGATGAGAAAGAAGGTAGGGGCATAGTAGCAGCTGAGGAACTGGCATCACATATTTGCAGCACATCACTGTGGTGTTCCTCTTCAACCTCTTCCTCATCACTGCCAGCTTCCGTAGATTTGACAATTGCGTCTGAGTCATACATTGAGTTCAGTTCAGACTGTAAAAGCTGGCTACAGTCGGGATCAAAGCTCGCCCAATTAATATCGACTAGTTTTGGATGCCTCTTTGGCACAACAGAACCATTAAAGTCAACTGACCCCATGCCGTTGTCAAAACTATGACTCAAGAAATCTTCCAAGCTACCAGCTGGAGATACTCCGTCCCATGCTTGGACCAAACGCACTCGTTCATTGGGAACCTTGGCATTTGCATGTGCAGCCTGGTTACTTGGGAGAGAGTTTTGTCGAGGAGTCTTTGTGTATAAATTCGGCATGGATCTTCGTTCATGCATTGCCATCAAAACATTTGACTTGCGAAGTTTTGGGAAAGATACGTCATTTCTTTGTACGTGTATCCGGTTTGAGTTTTCTTGGCTGAGTCCGGTATTGATTTGCAAAGCTTCCACTGACGCTGAGCTTCGTTTAAGCCCATTCAGACCAAAACGAACATCACTGAACTGGATGTTCCTGGTGTCATGAAGCCCAGGATTATCGAAGCTATTCAGATGGGTCTCCTGCAATGCGCAAGCCAAATCGAAAGAGCTTTGTTTAGTCGCAAACCTTTTCTGCTTTGAAGACTGATTTGCAAAGTGTTCCCAGTTTGAACCGTTACATCTCTTCTGATCTGCATATATGAGCCCCGATGGGTCTATCCGTTCCCCGTGTTCTCCAGATATTCCGACACACCTTCTTCCCAGAGCTCGCATATCCTCAATATAGTTTTCTTTGGGCGATGGTTGGAAAGCACTATCCCCAGTAAGATTATCCAAACACTGCGTTTTGTCCAGTTCCGTGACGAGCTGAGAAAGGAGGTCAATGTCATTTGGGCTATACTCCACATTCTGAACCTGGAGATGCGGGGGAAGTTGACTCCCTTCTCGTGCTAATATAGGCGGAGGAGAGTACCGCCCTTCATTTTCTGGGATGCCCAATACAAGCGGCATCCTTCTCTTTGAGGCGACGTCCATCTGCTTCTGACAACGATTGGCTGTAAAGTTGGAGACGCTATGGGGTACAGGAGGGGGGAGGTGGCACCCGACAGGCATCCTGTTTACAACCTCATCTAACGTACGAGGAGCATTTCTGTGTGTGTACGTGAACTGTGTTCCGGTCATCTGGGAGTACATCTCTCGCCTGTGGCCCTCCGTCTGAAAGTGGGTCTGCGAATCAGTATATGAGGACGCTGCAGGGCGGGGTACCGATCCTTGCTGAGGGTTCATGTTAAACTGTCCCTGCCATTCCATCATACCACCGGCCGAATCGTCATTGTATTCTCTACACATGTTAGGACTCCGGTGGAGATTCTGTTCCCACTGGGTAAGATGCTGATCCTGAAAGACCCCATGCTGCGTCGGATCAGGAATCCCCAAGATCTCGCTGAGGATTTGCGGCTGGGCAGCGAATCCACTTTCCCACTGATCAGGATGACTATTCTTGGGCTGTTGGGGAAATTTGCTACGACGACGTCGGGTGTGACATTTATACCGTCGTTGTTCTTTAACGACTGATTGATTATCTAACATCTGCTTCTGAAGGAATTTGCTGTGATCGATCTTCTTGTCTTCCAGTGGGCGTTCCAAGGCTGCCCGAACTGACTGCGTGGCGTCGTTCATGAACTGCAGTAGCGACTCTGGAGTGTCCCGGTTCATTCTTATATTTCAGTGATCTGACAAATAAACCAAAAGTATAATGACATTATGATTCCTGTTGTTAAAATATTAAAGGACTTAAGAATTTTTATAGTGATAAAATCAGGTTAGGTTTGTTTGTTCTTGGTCGTCGGCTTACCCTTGCAAAGCATATACCTTTGTTATGAAAGTTATCAGATATTCTCTAAATATACGTTTTAAATAGAGACTTGGCTCGGTTCAATAGGCAGTCCAAGCAAATCATCCAAAAGCCATTTTGTTTAAGTCGGCCGTAAACCGTAGAGCATAGCTACCAAGCTTCCAAAATCCTTCTATCAATATCACGAATTGTATTACTTCTCAGAGTTATTCCATCTTGTATAAATGTATACTTTGAATATACCTTACATGTTGTTCTAACACCTCGTACACATTTGACAACGTGCACAACAGGTTTTAATCGCATCTGGCGCGGTGACGTCGATCAAAATGCCAAAAGTGTTTTACTGACTTCACAAAAGACGTATTGTTCTGCTTCTCTGCGTCACACATATTAACGTATTGTTTATAACGTCTTTCTTGTATTGACACTTTTATCGAAAAAATAGAAAAGCCTCTGAAAAGTGCCGTGACGTCAGGCAAGGCTAAATGCCTATGCAAATTTCTTGAATAAACGACTTTTATCGGTTGTCCCTGAAAATTCATCTGATTGTCTGTTTGTTGATTAACGCCACACTCTTTGGAATATTGAACAACTATGTGTTAGGTATATCTTTTTAGAGGTGAGGTGAGGTAAAATGGGGTTTAACGTCAAATCATTTTTAAGATTATTCCCCTTATAAAGCCACGTGCGTGTACGCGTGTGTTTGGCAGCCTGTACTACTCCGAATTAATGCCAATTTTATACTTCAAGCCCACTGCGATACCACAGTTTAACGTGGATGCCCCCTTCAGACAATATATACTAACTCCGAGCCGACCAGTCCTTCTTTTATCCCCTTTTATCCCGACATGGTACCAGCAGCCTTCCGCTTTCCGGGCGCACTCTCTACCACAAGACCACAGAGTTGGTCGTATATTTTTGGAGTAGCGACTTGTGCGGTAAAGCTACTGTGTGGATTCCCAGTCATTATAGTGAGTGAATAAGTTGGATATAACGACGTTTTAATCGGTATTAGTTATATCACAGCGGGTCAGCTTAATGTGGGAGTAAAGCCCGACACGCCACGCAGGTCTCTCAGACGTTTATAACTTTGGTGAAGCCAACGTGCTCGGGTATGGTGCTGACAAACCTGAAAATAATCAGGGCGAACCGGGATTCGAACCCACAATCATAGGTTTCTGGCGTACCCGAATTGCGGCGCTTGGGCCACCCGTGACCCCCCTCCCAGTCATTATGGGTCCCCAATATCTGATGTTTGTAAGAGCCAATTAAAATGGTAACCCCGTTGGCTGAATAATGTAATTATATTTTAATGGTTTGAATCGTTGCTCATGTTACTAGTCACTTGTTTGCCTGGTCCATACCGCCGAGGTGTAACTGGTATATTTCCGACTGTGGCGTTAAACAACATTCACTATCACAGGATAGAATAAGTTAACTGTTCGTACTGCAATCACGTCTTCAAGAATATGATTATTACTTGAATAACAAATTCTGAGTGCAAACGCTAATTAATACAAACTGTTGCCATGGCCATTCTTCAGCCCATCTTTACATGATGTCATGTAATTGCCGTAGTGGACAACACGCGTTTGATCTTTGCCAAACAAGGTCTTCAATCACCGGATGTTGAGAAATACAGCACCTCGGCGCATCCCTTTATATGATGACGTAACACCAAGTGGCCCTTACAATGCAAGGCGCTTGCATAGATCGGCTTCGCCACCTTTGTATTGTACTGTGTGCAACCCGTTGAGCCTGTGTAGTGAAGTTGTCGAAAACAACGCCTCACGTGCTAACCGGAACGGCTTCTTCACTTGTAAGAGCCAGGATGACAAACAAGCAAGATTGTGTTTGTTTCATCTTGACGCACGCCTAACGCGGACGGCTCCACACGGCGTTAATGAGAATTTTAATGAAGGTTATAACTTTTTAACTCGGCTGCACCTGACTTTATACGAAATTCCCTCTGTAAAATATCGCTTTCCTCATATATTATATACTACTCAAACGAAGCGAAAGAACATCCTATTCTTTTATATTACATAGTTGATCTGTCATGCCATGACATATTAACGATAATACTAGTAAAGAATCGGGTGTTATTAACTTTTTTAATATTATATTACAAGTAAAATGTACAAAATAAAAATGTTCAAGTCAAGCAGTTCTTAAAGTATTACCAAATAACATGAAGAATACTTTATCAGGTATCAAAATATGTTTATATTGTTGGCTTGTTAAGATGGATGATGTGCTGTACGAAAAATCAAAATTCTTGGGCTATTCCTTTCAGAGAAACAAGTGTTTGTCTTGGTGCAGTGAGCGAAAAATCCCAGGCCACACCAGGAAATCAATGGTTATTCTTTGACGTAAGCCATACCCCAGAACAATTTGGGCCGTCACAAATGGCGATTTCGTCATCCAGAAGTACCGCATGGGCAACTCTCACAGACCAAGTATCAAAACCATGACTAGTCGGCCATTCCCATTCCGGCGAACGCTAACGCAATCTTGGCACTGTATGGAATCCTAGAAGGGACATTAACAAAGCGACAGTGTCCCCACTAGGATTCCATAGAATCTACAGAAACATGGCTAACATGTAATCTATAATTTACCTATCATAGTGGCAACTGTAAGTATATTGCAAGACGGTACTTTCAGATCACTTGTGATTAAAGTTCGTCCCAGAGTGAATTAATTGCGTTTGGTAGATTTCAGGTTTCGATACATATTAAAATGAAAACGCTTGTGATCACTTGTGTACGTTGAATAAAAACATACGGTAATGTCCCCTCTAACAATATTTAACGTCATGCCTACTCGCACAATAGGCATATAATTGAAAACACGTTGATAACAGCTCAAGGTCTTCAAAAGTTTATCTCACAAAGACTGATAATGTAATCAGCCATAAATTAGAAGAAACAAAATCATATGATTTTAAAATTGGAGTATTTCGTGCGAGATTAATTCCACTACAACGCAGTTTCAATAACTTTTAACTACATGAGAGCCTACGTAAATACTGTTTCAGTTAAGTAAAACTTACCTAATATGTAGTACTGTTGAACTTTGTTGTTGTTCACGGACCAAGTCTTGGGCAATTCTCTACGACACCATCCGATATCTTCCTAAACGATGTGCTTCAGCTCCGGTGACTCAGCTAAGCGTGAAGACGATGTTGATTTCTATACCATTTACTGCTAGAATAACTAAAGAAAGGTGCTAACTGTATAATTACTAAGGAGCGCGTGCCTGTCGTCAGGCAGCCAATAGAAATGCCGGAATGTACGTCTGCGTTCACAGTTTGCGAGTTCGGGAACGCCACGCGCTGTTATGACGGTTTTGTAGTAAGATTCCCTGCTCTGGGTTTACAAAAGCAAAATAATATAAAAACAATTTATTCTCATAAATATTATTATTTACAAGTCACACGGTTCATCAGAAAATATTTGTTGCCCACGTACAGGTACATTATATTGGACCACGACCTGTGCACATCACAACGAATGGCAGGATGCTGACTTACAATAATGCAATACAAATCTCTTGGTTTTCAATTATGGATGATTTGAAGTAGGGGCTAGCCAAAGACATGATTCTATATTGTGAATGACGTATCTCTGTTGGGGCAGTGCGAGGGGCATGCTTGTAGTAAGAGGCGACTAATGGGATTGGGTGGCCAGTTGATGCTTGTCATTGTATCCCAATTCTGGCGATCGCTGATCATGATGTGAATCTTTAGATTGTCTGGTCCAGACTCGATTATTTACAGAAAGCCGTCATGTATATGGAATATTGTTGAGTGTGGCGTTAAACAACAAACAAACACTTTGACAAAAAAAAAAAAAAATAAACAGAATGATTCAAACTTCTTCAGATTCATCTTATCGGAATTGAATTACGCTTTGCATACTTTGAGCTTTGGAGCTTGTTTAAATATCGTATATTTAAGATGGAGTCTGGAGTGAAGTAGTGAGTGAGAGTTTGGTGTTCTTCGATGTAATGAGTAATAGTAGATGCAAATAAATCACAACAGCATTGGATTTATTTGGCGCTGAACTTGTGTGAATTTTCAAGTTGAAAATGTGTTTAATACAGTTGAACCCAAGTTAAAAAACAGTTGACAGGTAACGAAAAGTGAGTAAGTGAGTTAGGTTTCACGGCGCTTTCAACGGTATTCCAGTTACATCACGGCGTGTCAGCTTAATGTGGGAGGAAAGCCCGAAGTGATGTAGGTCTCAGATGTTTACCATTCTGGTGGAACCCACGAGCACGGGTATGGTGCTGACAAACCTAGAAACATAATCGGGGCGAACCGGGATTCGAACCTCGATCAAAGGTTTCTGGCGTGTCACAGGGTGCAACTCTTACAAAGCATCTTACACACATGGGCGACACGTTCACCAAGAAAAGGAAAGTTAATTTGTATGCAGGTCTCTGGGCTATAATACAATAAGGGGTAGTTGGGTAGCCTAGTGGTTAAAGCGTTCGCTCGTCATGCCGAAGACCCGGGTTCCATTCCTTACATGAGTACAATGTGTGAAGCTATTTCCTGGTGTACCCCGCCGTGGTTTTGCTGGATATTGCTTAAAACAGCTTGAAACATTACTCGCTCACCACCATACAATATATTAATATATCATATTTTAACATACTTTCAATAAGGCGTATACAAATGTTTTCGCAGTTCACCTTTGATGGTGGAAACAAGATTAATAAACTGGTAAACAAAAATTTATTGTAAATCATTTTATGCTTAATTGATGACTAGAAAGTGGATTTCATCCTCAACAGAAAGTCAACATGACCGGCACGGTTCCCGTTGTTTTCGCCATTCTCGACCGTCTTCCATTATTTCTTTTGTCGCAACAGACCCGCACACAGTTGAACAACAGTTAACCTCAACACATTTTACAGAGGAATGTTTTCAGTAATAATTGACAACTACTTTTCGAGCTCTATCAAAGATTTATGCTCTTTATATAACACGTGCTTTGAGCTATCACTTATTTTAGAATTCAACTTCTGAACATCTAACTAATGTATCTTTGAAAACCCGCGAGAACGCAGTGTCATCTTCAACATTAACCACATGAAAACAACAGCATACGAATATCAAATGCCCATGTTCTATGTACAATAGTGTAGAAATAACCCAACATAGTATGTGCTTCTTTGGAGAGACGCGCATCGTGCATCCTTATTAATTCCGGCCAATATTTCACCTTTAACATTATCATTCTTATGAAACGGAAAACGACCACATTCCCCGAAAGTAATGTCATTGGTGTTTTTGCACTCCAATATCTAAATATTTATTACATGCCAACTGATTCACGGTTTCCCCTTGTCGCACAGCTGAACACCCCGTACCACAGCAACGTAAAGCGTGGGGGAATAAGTCAAAGTTTGGTTTAACGCCAATAATAGCGGATTTAGTATACAACCTTGTCTTAAGATATTTACAAAGTTGGTGATTGTTTTTCTCTATATTTCGAGGCAGTGAATGACTAAGCTAGTGAGTTTACATAGTCAAATAAAGTACGCGTACGTGCTCCAAGCAGCATGTCGTAATTATGATATTCAAATAGTTGATAAAATAGCAACACAGTCCGAATACAAAGGTTTCAGAGTCTAATTAGGTACGTGTACCTGATGAAATAGCACACTTCGCTACAGTAGAAACAAAAGCACCTAGTCCAAATACAATGGTATTTGAACCCCAAGACATATTACTAATTTGGTAGCGTTTTACTAAAAATGTTGAACAGACAAGAGAAATTGTCATTCAAAATATTGCTGTCCTACATTAAACTTTTGTAGTTGTTCCCACTAGGATTGCTTATAAGAACAGGGGGCACGGGTGGCCCAGTCGTCTAAGGCGCCGCGATTCGCTGTGCAGAGTTGCGTCCCTTGGGCACGCCAGAAACCTATGATTGTGGGTTCGAATCCCGGTTCGCCCAAATTATGTTTCTAGGTTTGTCAGCACCATACCCGTGCTCGTGGGTTTCACCGAAGTGATAAACGTCTGGGACCTGCATCACTTCGGGCTTTCCTCCCACATTAAGCTGACACGCCGCGATATAACTGGAATAATGTTAAAAGCGGCGTTAAACCCAACTCACACACTCACTCACACTCACTTATAAGAACATACACCATTATATGTCATTTAAAAAATCGACAGTCTGCGAAACAGATTGAGCTCAAAAGGCCAAATAATGATACAAATTATGTGAATGGATCACCGAGTGTTCGCATTCCTACATCCATTGTTCCATTAAAGAACTTGGTATCAGTTAAATATCAAATAATGCCACGTATAAGGCCAGTATGTTAACTGAGGAAATAATCTGCCACTCACCAGTACTACAACCTTTGGGCTTTACTCTAAAACCTGAAGACACGACCATCCCTCTATTGTGCTGGTGTCCAAAGCTCCATAGAGGCTCGCACAAAGAGATATATATTGCTGGTTCCAGGAAATGTACCATCAGATCCCTGTCTCAAAGATTGACCATAATCCTTACTACAATCAAGGGAGGACATATATTCACAGAAAGTATTTAAGACAAGTGGAAGAGATAACATTTGGATTCTCAAAATCTGAAAGGATTTGCTTCATTCTTTTCAATCCCAGGAAAGAAACAGGCTCAATTATGTCAAAACATTTTTCAACTTCGTAAACCTCTATCCCTCACGACAAACTTTAGGAAAAACTTAATTCCTTGATCCATGGGGCACTTATCACTAAACTTGGTGGCTATTAATATAATCACGTCTCTATCTAAGGTTCAGGTTAAATTATCAGAAGTGAAAGCAAATGCCATCTGAAGTTTACTGAGAAAATAATATGTATGATGCTGGATTTTCTCATAGATAACATATATGTGAAATTTGGAAAAAAGAACATTTAGGCAAGAAGAAGACATCCCCATGGGCACCAACTATCCCCCTCTCTTTGCTAATCTGTGTCTTTGTGTATACGAGTCGGTATTTCTGCTTGTATTGGCAAAATCCAAACAAGGGAATGTGGCCAAGAAGTCTATAATGGTAAAAAATAGCCATTTACCTTTTACTGATTTATAGGCCTTGTAAGGCCTTAGTAAAGCTTCATGGCAGACATGTGGATGATATTTAAAATTTAAAATCTGTTCGAATATTCCAAAGTACGGCATACGATTCTGGTTTTTAAAGTTGTTTGATCAGGGTTTCAACATTCAAGAACTTAGTAAAGCTTCATGGTAGACATGTGATGATACACAAAATGATTCCTGTTGCAGTTGTAGCTTGACACATAGCAGATATTCCCGTGTTCAGTTGAATCACCTTTGCGTTTGTTTGTGACGTTTGCTACCTGTGGGGCGGGATACTCTTACGTTTCATAAAAACAAGTATTTATAAACACATTCTTATGACGTGGTAGGAATCGTGCAACATCTGAACATCTGCTTTCAACAGAGATTTCTTATAACTACGGAAAGGGTTTTGACGCTATTATTTCAAAGACAATTCTTCATCTTCATGTCGTAATTATGATATTCAAATAGTTGATCAATTTTGCTCTAAATAAAAGGTAAAACTGAACTTGGTTTGAATTGATTCACTTTGTGATGTAGTTATCTGAAAACATTCGCGTCGGAAAGAATACAAATTACTGGCTTAGAAGGTGTTTATCACACAAAAAAACTGTTTTTGCAAAGATACGTAAAGAAAGGACCGACCATTTAATATGCTATTACTTTTTCCCCAACAATATGAAGCATGATTCGCTTTTTCAAGAATTTTTGGGAACAATATATTTTCAAAAATATAATCCCAGAGCCCCTCTGTATATCAAATGGTCGGCCCCTAAGAAAATAGCAAAACCTATTAGAGGGTAGAGCAAATATAACCTTCGCCCACCCTCCATTGTACGAGCCATGCCCCGACCCCTCCACAATACAATTTACATTTCTTCATTATCCCCATCCCTATGATAAACGACTATTTCCTTCATACTTTTTTTCAAGGCACTCCCCCACCCTCCTCCCATCTCCACTTCAGGAGTGAAGGTCATGTTTGTTTGTATGAATCTTTGAGTCCAGATTCATTAAGGGGCGAAGGCTATATTTGTATGAACCTTTGAGTCTAGATTCATTCAGGGGTGAAGGTCATATTTGTATGAATCTTTAAAAGCTTTAAAACCATAAATGACTGTAATCAAACTCACACTTGCTTCTACAAACTTCAAGTAAAGCATCGCAAGCTGGCACCATGTGGCTACCACCAGAAAAAAGGGGTAAAACCTTCACCCAAAATTTGTGGCATATAACAGAAAAGACCAAGAGCAAAATAGCTGAATGATGATAAAGTAAGAATACACAAGTGCCAAACCAACACACAACTAAATACTGTACAATGTGAAGCCAACATCCCACTTTCAGTAACTTGTGATTCGGATGAATATTTCCTCATACAATATTCAATTGACCCATTTCGCTAAAAACTAAATTAGGCCGTGGCATACAGCGAGTAAGCACTAACATAGTAATATAGAAAAAAGTAGAAAGTAGCCAAACCAACACACTGTCCCATATGTAATTTACGAGTTTAATTTAAAATTTACAAGTTCTCTATTGATCAAGAGTTTAACTGATGAACTGATGATGCAATGCATGTAAGATGTATATCTGATATCATCATCCTCTTTTTTAAATTTGGTTCCAACACTGTTATGGGTGTTAAATAGTATGTAATAGAATTATTTCCTTTTAAGGATTTATTAAGAGTATATTGTAAATTTCGTTGTGCATCACATAAGTTAAAAGGGCCGTACAAACGGTTTAAAGCATATGATAATCCCCAAATATTTTGTGTACATATTGCAATACATGTTCTATTGATGATGAGTTTCATTTTCTCTTGGAATTTCCTTATTTTCAGTCGAGTGCAGAAATGTTTTTTCCGCCCTATTATTAGACTTATCCTTCCATTGATAAACTATCGTAGCTTCTGTCATCAGCGAACCCTGCAGTTTTTAAAAGTGTATCTTTATATCTAAAAAGAAACCTATCCAGATAAGCACCTGATTGATAAACTGACGGGCAAAAGAAACTATACCAAAGTATTTTTTATTTAAAAAATATCACATCAGCACTGAACTGGAGTTTTCATTGTCAAACAAAATCTCATGAACGCAGCTTCATCATTATTGAGTTTAAAAAATCCTGCTTCTTCCCGAATATGGACTTTATCGAACTTTTTTCATTCAAAATGGGATGCACGTGCATCACGACAAAATGGCTCGGAACGGTATAAAATCCACCAATCTGTATGTTTTACACCACAATCATACCGACCACAACAGCTGACATGCCGAGACTGACCGCACAAGAGCGAGAGAGAGCAATGGGATGTTGCAGTTGGGAGCACGACATGCCCTTGTTGCTCGCATCTTCAACTGCACCAGAACAACGATAACGAAGCTGCAGACACGACTCACACAAACCGGTCGTATAGATGACAGGCCAAGAAGTGGAAGACCCAGGGTCACAACCGCCAATGAAGATCGGTACCTCCGCATCTTACATCTACGCGATCGTTTCGTCACTGTGACGTCATCGGCAGCCACAGCCTTACATCATGTGGTCAGCAGAAGGACAGTTGCCAGGCGTCTTCGACAACCTGGTATTCGGGCCTACCGGCCTTTTCGCGGGATGACCTTGAGCTGTCGTGACCGACGTAACCGCCTCCATTGGGCAAGAATGGTACAGCGGTGGCAAAACAGGAACTGGCAACGAATTCTATTCTCTGATGAGAGCAGGTTCCAGTTGTATCGAGCTGATCCGTGTGCGTGTGTATCGTCGGTGAGGAGAGAGAACAGCCCAATGTTGTGTTCAGGAGACCGTGCCATTCGGTGGTGGAAGCGTCATGGTCTGGGGTGGGATTTGCAGGGACCGAACAACAGACCTGGTTGTCTTTGACCGTAATTTAAATGCGTCTACATCGACCATGTATTGCATCCTGTGGTGCTTCCCTTCCTCCGGAGGAATCCCAGAGTAATCTTCCAACAGGACAACGCTCGCCCCCACACCGCTAGGATCACCAGAGACTTCCTAACTGCAAATAATGTAAACATTTTGCAATGGCCAGTAAGATCGCCTGACTTAACACCCATTGGGACTATCTGGACAGACAAATAAGGGAAAGAAATCCCCCTCCGTCAAGTCGTCAAACGTTGATTCAGGCACTGTTGGAAGAATGGCGAGCCATCCCCAATGACGTCATCAGGGATCTTGTAAACTCCGTGCGGCGACGTGTCCAAGCCTGTATTCAGAGCAATGGAGGCCATACAAGATACTGACAGTAATGCATTTGTGAAAAAAATGCGTTTTCTGTTTTCGTTCAGATGATTTGTTTATTTTGCAAATTGACATTTACCCCCTGTGTCATTCCTTACCTGATTTTGAAGTTCCTGTAAATGCCACCTTTGTGGAATTTGAATCAGAACATTGTCAGATAAATTTTCTTTCCAACTCGCAACACTTTATTTTTGTGATATATTTGATAATGTTGTCAACACCAAATCAATGTTGGTATAGTTTCTTTTGCCCGTCAGTTTATATGTATGTTTAGAAATAGCACACTTCATTCATTTTTTGTATATGCAGCTACATATGGCCTCAAATGGAAATAAACTTGTCACTTGTCACAAGGCTGAAAACAGTCATCGGAACACAACAAACTTAAGGTCCAAAACACAACTAACATACCTGTATCGAATACATCACCATCGAATAACCATTTCTTGTTTGTTTCATTTTAGCCACCATCAGACACATATGTATACTTTCATTTGCCTGGCAGTTTAGAAACCTAAGGAAAAGGTGAATATGACGTTGAAAATGATGAAATCAAGATGACAATAAACTTAAGAATAAGCCTCATAGAGTCATGTACTAGACAAAATATTGCGCAGTTTGTTTTTTAACATGCACTTCATTTCCCTTCAGAAATGTATATATATATGGAAATTGTATTCTCCTCGTATGACGTCATAAGTAGAACACTAAAAATGAAATACAGTAAACTACGGTTATAACGAACTCGAAGGGACCACTAATTTTAGTTCGTAATAACCGTGGTTCGTTATAAGCATATATACAGCATTTATACAACGAATGGTCTGGACGAAAAAAAGTTCGTTATATCGATCAGTTCGTAAAAGCGTGTTCGTTATAAACGTAGTTTACTGTAGTTATCAAATGGGTAGTTGCAGTAACAAGTATGATCATGCCCCGAGATGATTTGGCTGGAATAATGAAAAAAACCGTGTGTGTAGCGTCCCCCTTTCCAGCCTCTGTAGCCAGTGTTAGTAGTCCGTAAATAATATTCAGTCATCCATCGATTTGTCTCGGTCATCGGTAAATCATTTATTACATCATAACACGCTGGCAGACACAGGGTATTAGTGGAGACAGCATGTAGCGTACAATGTTAACACAGCTAGGGTGGATAACAGGTAAGCTTTTTACCTAGGTTTTTGCGAGATGTTTTCATTGTTCTGATAATTGTTGGGCTTAATGGTGTCGGCGATCCACAACATTAATACTGAACGCTGTTGGTAATTTTGATATTGACGCTAGATCAACGTCAACACAAGGGGAAATTAACATCCCGGTTAATGCTGCAATCAATGCCTATCTCTATTATTGAACAAAACATTCATCAATTGGTAGGGTGGTTTAAATGAGATGTGTGTTTTTGATTTATCGCTCAACTACACACGTCGCTGTGCAATGCCTGTAGAGACGGGGCATATCACAGACAGGTATTTCATTTTGTGTTTCATCTCAGAACACAGGTATGTATTTGGTATAGCATTTGTTTATCAGCCTTATTTTCGGTTTAAGAGTTCCAGTATATTTTAGCACTGAAAACAAAATAGGCTCTTTACTTCATAACAGTCATGAAACGGATGTGTTTATCTGGGTGATGACATATTTTTTTGTAATGCCACGAAAAATAATTTCCGTAACGTTTCTCTTAAAGCGTGGACACAAGAATGCATTGTTTTGTCTTGATAAGCGTTACTTCATTTTAAAACGTTTTTAATATAGTGTGGGTATTAATTGACGTCTAAGAGATTATTTTGTTAATTTACCTTTCCTGTCAGTTATTAAAATACACCTGCGCTCTTTGAAGAGTTTTTTACTATTCATTATATTGAGAAGCCGTTTCGATGTGGCAGTCACGACAGCCAACATGTCTTGCATCTGATGCATGTGCAAGCAACGCCTTTGGTTGTCTTGATTTTGACGGATATAGAGCTTCAACAAATTCTGCCTGCGTGGCTAGTCACAGACCCAGAGCATATTAACTGCCGGGTTTAAAAGAAGGTATACGCCCATGTTTGACGGTGGCGAAAAATGAAACAGACAAGAAATGGTTATTCGATGGTGATATATTTGATACGGGTATCATTGTGGTGTTTTGGGCCTTAAGTTTGTTGTGTTTCGACGACTGTTTGGCATCTTTGACGTCTTGATAGCGTTTGTACTTTTTGTTGTTTGTCAAATCCAATATTCATGTGTATACTTTCTTTTTCCCGACAGTATATATATTTTTAACCCCCCCCCCTCCATTCTTTTCTCATCCCCTTTAAAATCTGCCAACCTGTACGGATCCAACTTTCAGCTATACCAGCCTATACTCATCCCCCTTTCGGGGATTATATGAAAGACACGTCGGTCTAAATATGTGCAAAGATCCATGGTTCCATCTATCAGTTCTGTGCTTCTGAAATCAACATTTTACACATGCAAACATTCGACAGGTTGACTTCTTGAAATATGCACAAAGTATGTCGTTATGGGTACACATCAAAGGGGCTCTCCGGATTGTGACTGTCGGGATTGTATCCACATTCCCAGCACCGTCTACTGAGTAACTCTACGCCTGGAGGCAAATCAGACAGTTGTTGTCGTAAAATCATCAGGTGTACGTCGCCCGGCAAGATACTCTGTCAGTGTGTATCATGGACAGTTATAAGCATCCCCACCACCTCCCCCGACTAATTTATAACCGACACCGTGTAAGGCAAAGTAGGTGTCCCACACGGCCGAGCTGTCATTTTAGTTGAGGGTTGCAAAAAGCCTACAGCATTGGCACACTATTTGGTTGTGCATTTGGGGAATGTTTGTCAAATGAAAGAAGTTCTGTTCAAAGATTCAGAGAGAGGAGCATTTAATTGACTTTCAGACGACAAAACTGCTTTTCCCGGCTTGGTGCTTGGAGCAGACGACACTGGTATTCCAATAGTGGTATGTGTGGACATCGACCCAAGAAGGCATGAATTACCCCTTGATTTGGATTTTCACCATCACGATATCGACGTGTGTTGGCCAGGTAAAGCGGGTAAGTGACACGAGAACACCAATGTTGAAACATATTGTCGATAATCTATAGATCTCTTATAATGTTGAGCATTAAGCCAGTGAAACGTTTTATAGAATATGTTGCATAATTTAGGAACAAAACTCTCTCTGGCTTCACTCACACAAAAGGGTTTTGTCATGCATAATTCAATGTGATCATATGCATGACTAAATATTGACAGAATGGTGAACGGATTATGCTGGTGTGTTTTAGTGCATGCATATGAATATATGTTATACCGCTAGTAAATAAATAAATGTATTTTTATATACTGTATTTCTGTATAAGCATTTGCAAAATGTGTAATGACTGTTTTTAATACTCGCGATTAAAAACAAATATCCTTAACACATGTGTGCCCATGTGTAAAAATGTAGTTTTTTAATATTGGTCATATACAACATGGATAAATAAATGTATATACTGAAAATATGTGACCCCGTCGGTTATAAGAAACCACACGCTAAGTGCCCGTAGATATTCCTTTAGTGATGTGTAAGTGTGCACTCCTGTAAAGCCTTCTTCGTTGTAACTACTGTCTTCGTTCATGGACTCAGACATGTCTCATTTGTAACAATGTTATCCAAGCGTTCTAAGACAAGGTAACTTAATGTACGTTTTCATTCATGTGCTAATCTGAAGCTATCTCGACGATGGCTAGCAGGGGCAAGTGTTATGTGAAATGCCCCTATAAAAAATTCACTCACGGAGATAGTCACCGTTAAACCCCTAATACGTCCAACATCAAATGTGAGAAACGCCTCGAGAGCAAAAAATGATAATTTTCTCCATTAAAGAAGTTCCATCACGCCTCCCCTACAGGTGGTTTATTGTTTCAGCCTCACGCACATACCTTCGTACACGTCACTGCTGTCATAGATGACTGATGTCAGATTGCTTGAGGGGGCACGGGTGGCCCAGTCGTGAAAGACTCTGCAAGTCGATGTACAGAGTTGTGTCCCTTGGGCACGCCAAAAACCTATGATTGTGGGTTCGAATTATGTTCTAGGTTTGTCAGCACCATACCCGTGCTCGTGGGTTTCACCGAAGTGGTAAACGTCTGAGACCTACATCACTTCGGGCTTTCCTCCCACATCAAGCTGGCACGCCGCGATATAAATGTAATACTGTTAAAAGCGGCGTTAAACCCAACTCACTCACTCACTCACTTAACCGCCTCCGTAGTCTAGTGGATACGGCGTCTTCCCGGAGAGCTGAGGGTCGGTGGCTAGATACCCGGCCGCGTCATAACAAAAAATGAAAGTTGGTACTTGTTGTTACCCTGGCGGTCGGCATTTATAGGATAAAAAAATGGACTGGTCGCCAAGGTTTGTAGTAGGATTATACTACAAGCCTACTACATCGGTACTCCATGGGGATGTCGGGTTAGGTTAGAAATCCTTCCCAGCACACTATGCTGGTTGTAAGAGGCGGCTTAATACATCTTGTGTTCAGGCTTAGTGACTGGGATGAGTAATATCGATCTCGTCACGCCGAAGACCCGGGTTCGATTCCCGACATTGGAACAATGTGTGAAGCCCATTTCTGGGCGTGATATTGCTGGAATATTGCTTCGGGCTTTCCTCCTACGTTAAGCTGACACGCCGTGATATAAACGTAATACTGTTAAAAGCGGCGTAAAACCATACTCACTCACTCACTCATAATATCGATCACTGGATTGTCTATTATTTACACGCTGCCGCCATATCGCTTGAATATTGAGTGTGGCGTAAAACAACAAACGAACTGCATTGGTACCTTGTGTAGGCAGTTCCACTGTAAGCGCTTAAAGACAGACTACGTTCCCCCGCCTGGAGCCCATGTCCAGTCTAGACGTTGTGGATGGGGCGGTGTAGCCTGGTGGTTGAAGCTCGCTCTTCACGCCGAAGAACTTGGGTTCGATTCCCATCTGGATACAGTGTGTGAAGCCCATTTCTGGTGTCCCCCACGGTGACATTGTTGGAATATTGCTAAAAGCGGCGTTAAACCAAACTCGACCGGATCTTCGGCTTGACAAGCGAACGCTTCAACCACAAGGTACCCGACCACCCTCTGTGTAATTACAGCCTAATTGTACTAATCAAGTGATTCACTGATATATTTGATACAATGTGGAGAAACAGACCAAACGTTTCACGAATCAAGCTGTGATTTGCTTGCTCCTAGTCTCCCGTTAACGTGGATGCTTGAACAGTAGCAGCACTGCCCCGTTTCGTGAAGCAATTGAAGGGCTACGACTGTCGTAAAGTTATGTCAAACTGCGGGAGTTACGACAATTGTTACGATCACTTTGTCAAACGGGGCTAGGAACGTGTCGTCACGCCCGCAAACCTGAGTTGACGCTGTGAACCAGTGATTTGCCTGAACCAACTACTCTGTGAAGGCGGCTTTGGGTTTTGCTCTGTTTTTAGTAATTTTCAAGTCATATCACGATGTCGTGCACAACAAATATGACCTGCACATTGTCTGGCTGGACTGTTGCTTTAAGCGATTGGTGAAGGGGGACGGCGGGGATTTCCTTTAAAAATTATTTGCTCCTGAAAACAATCATTTGTCCCAAAATAGATTGTTCGCTGGACGTCCTGCGGTACAATAAACTGTGGGTCATTTACGTGATTGGGTGAGTGAGTGTTGTCTAACTCCGCTTTTAGCAATATCCAACAATATCACGGGGACACCAGAATTGGGCTTCACACATTGTACCCATTTCGGGAATCGAACCTGGGTCTTCGGCGTGACGAGCGAACGCTTTACTACTAGGCTACCCGACCGCCCCCACTTACGAGTGTTTTTACTGTCTTCGGACATTCTGTACTAGTAAAAAGTATAACATTTTTTAAGGGTTTAAGAGAAAAGGGTATGGTGTTCTATGTTGTGACAATGGTGAGATTGGACATCATCTCTGCACCTACTACAATAACCTTAGCTGCTACTTCTATTGCAACCCGTTAAATCCCTATTTTTATCATAATAACAATATGCCAAGTGTCACAGAATTCTCTTCCTTAAGTCCCCCCTAGCGACCACGGGGTCATCATTACATGCCAATCGAAATATCCCACTGTCACTTATATGTCTGGCATATTTTAACCATAGTGTGATAATCAGTTGTTTCTTTCGTTGGTCCACCTGTCTTGGAGGTTTTTATAACAAATATGACCACAGCAACTTTCTTTTAACTGGTCCATGGGATTGAGATCATAAGCATTCATCAAACAATTCATCCTGAACTCTAACACGTCTCTCTGAGGAGCCTTGACCTTTAAAGAGCCCCTGGCCTTATGAAAGTAAATGTTCTTACTCTTCAGCTTGTGCTGACTCAACTCGTCACAGATATCCCCTTATCCAACAGATAGCCCCTTCAACAACATGACCGCCTCCGTGGTCTAGTGGTAGAGCGTCCGCCCGGGGAGCGGAAGGTTCGGGGTTCGATCCCCGGCCGCGTCATACCAAAAGACGTTAAAGGATTGTACTTCTTGTTATCCTGTCTGGCTCTCGGCATTAAGGGACTAAAACAAGGACTGGTCGGCTCGGAGTCAGTATACTGTGTCTGAGTGGGGTATTCATGTAAAACTGCGGCATGGTATCTCAGTGAGCTAGCACTATAAATCGCCATCGGTCCGGACAAGTACACACACATGCACCTCGCTTGGACGCAATAATCTAGGACGCGACAGATAGCCCATTATCCAACAGATAGCCCATTAATCCAACCATCTTCACACAGCCTTAACCCACTCTGGGTCTTAGTCTTTAATCCTGTCCACTGGTCATTCGCGAGGAGGTCATGCTCGTGTCACTTAGAGTGCATCCTCGATTATCCAGGGTATTAAAACTCCACTCGGTTATATGATATATGATATTTAGCTTGGATTCGTCACGATGGCTTCGATTTGAACCATATGCGAAAGACACCCGTTACAGACAGCCACAGATTACACGCATAGGGGAACCGTAATCCGTGTTGACGTGATAAGAGAGATAGAGATGGTGACGTCACCTCCGGAACGAGACTGGTGGCGAATGGGTCCAGGGTGTCTTTTACAAAACAACTTTAGCACTACGACTGTCGTAAGTCTGTGTTAAGGTATGGTAGTTACGATCACCTTAGCGGTAAGATCGCTTTGTACAACAGCTCCCTGGTCTTTGTCCTAATACAATGAGAATAAATACAGTGGATAATCGAAGATGTTGTGTGGTAAACAGGAGCAGTTTGTTGTAAGATATACCTTACACATTACAACCGTAGAACATCTCCTCAGATCTGCTGGGGGCACGGGTGGCCAGTCGTCTACGGCGCCGCGATTCGCTGAGCAGAGTTGCGTCCCTTGGGCACGCCAGAAACCTATGATTGTGGGTTCGAATCCCGGTTCGCCCCGATTATGTGTCTAGGTTTGTCAGCACCATACCCGTGCTCGTGGTTTTCACCGAAGAAGTAGACGTCTGAGACCTTCGGGCTTTCCTCCCACGTTAAGGTGACACGCCGCGATATAACTGGAATACTGTTAAAAGCGGCGTTAAACCAAACTCACTCACTCCCACACTCACTCACTGCTGCACTGCTAATTGAGCTCCCCGGGTCTGCATAAAGCCGTTGTCCTTAGCCTCTATGTCTACATTGTCTCCAACACACGTTGATCCATGACAAGCTATATTTCACGCCTCGCATGAACGTCTCTGTCCTGGGGTCCAACCATCGCTATAGCTCTCTTGACCTGTGTTTCACGCCCTCGGCGCCTGGCGTCATCATAACGGTCAGTACTGTTCCTTGCGGCGGGGCTTTGAAGACCTGTCTGGAGGCTGACATTTAGAGATATACATTGGCAGATCAAGATAGATGTCATCGATAAAAACCTCACTTACGACCTGGGAACCACCCTGGGAGTGGAATATGACATATGGCTACGTTGTTTTAATCACACTTCAAACTGATGTGACTTGTTATAAGGAGCTAGGATCAGTGTTCAACATGTGTTGTGATTCAACAACAAGCGCTTACCTGCACAGGTGGTGTTAGGCCACGTTGCATGCTACCATGATCATTCCGACTCAACATAAATCGTAATGGAATTTTCAAGGGGGAAAAATCGGATGTTTAATTGTTTTTACAGTTGTCGTTTTTAAAGACAGTATTATGGTCATTTAAATCAAAAGATAAATATACCAGATGACTGAATGAAAATATTTTTCACATTTATAAGATAAGAATTTACCGATTTAGCTAGCTCAGTAAAATTCCCCTCTTTGCATGACTCACTGGATGTCACGTCATAAAGTATACACGACTGACCTTAACGAAGTACAGTAAACTACGTTTATAACGAACACGCTTATAACGAACTTACCGATATAACGAACTTATTTTAGTCCCGGCAATATGTTGTATATATGATGTATATATGCTTATAACGAACTACGGTTATTACGAACTGAAATTAGTGGTCCCTGTGAGTTCGTTATAACCGTAGTTTACTGTACTAACCTACAGGGCAAAGAAGGTATACACCCTTGTTTGATGGAGGCTAAAATGAAACAAACAAGAAATGGTTATTCGATGGTGATGTGTTTGATACGGATATCATAGTTATGTTTTGTACCTTATGTTTGCAGAGTTTCGGCGACTGTTTCACCCTAGTTACTTTATGATCACGTTTGTAATTTGGTGGTAAAATCCATGTTTCAAGTACATACTTTCGGCAGTTTAGTATAGAAGCATTTAGTATATAGCATTTAGAAGATTCATCAGTGAAGACATGGTTGACTTCTTCATTCTGTGATGTTTCGGTAGTTGCACAACCTTTATCAAGCAAGTCGAATGGATTTCAACGTTCTTTAATATATCACCTGTGTCGAAACGGACCATTAAACGAATAAAGAAGTTGAAATCCTTAAGTCAACCCTGACTTCATAATAGAAGGAGTATATCAATAGGTCAGTCGAAAAGGAAAATAAATAAATAATAGTTTTACTAAGAAATTAGTTATAACTGTTTACCAGTCATCTTTAAATGTTGATAATGAAAACAATAGCATCAAAAGATGAGATTCCGATCGGGTGTACAATTGTTCATAGAAGCATTCATAAAATATATGCTCTTTGCTCGCCGGAAACTGATGCAACTGAGAGTGTATGTCTGTCGTCACATCTCAGAAAGCACATTTGTAAATCTGATTCCAATGTTGAAATTAATAAAAGATATCTCAAAAAAGCATTCTGCAGAAATTCTGTACTTTTCAGATTTCATTTACGACGACGTTTTTACGACAATTTACTCACATATGCCATTGTATAATTTATTAATATCCATAGTTGTGATTTATGTAAGTTTACTTCCGTCATATGCACATAGCCGTCATAGAAGTCGAAATCACGTCATTGCATGTTCTTCATGTAGAAACTTAAAAACTAAAAAAGTAAATTTTGTTTGTGTAATGCCACTCGTCCACGTTTGCGATGTTGACCGCGATATAGAACGATTTCAGTGCGATGTCATACCGATGTTGGCACGATAAAGACTAGTTTCGTACGAGTTAGTTACGAGCTTATTAACACGATCTCTACAAGTTTATCATGATGTTTACACGACTAAACCGTAACCGGAATAGGACCGATTGTTTTGGCGCGGTTTATTGGCATTTGCAGCATAAACAACACAGTGCTTATCGCAGCACCATGCACACTAGCAGCGCGCTGTTGATTTACAGTACAGACGGTATGTGGTTGGGGTGGTTGTGGCCTTCATCTTAGTTGTCCGAAAGCTTAAGCGAAGGGAAGAGGAGGACTGATGCCGCGGTCAAATCCGGCGGAAGGTTTCCAGAACTCCCTGCGGGTTGACCCTGTGTGCTTCCTGGATAGAGGCAGGCGACCTTCACCTCCTCAGCCGCTGTCTTGTCCCCAGCCTCCTTCCTGGGACTCCTCCTCAGCCGCTGCCTTGTCCCCAGCCTCCTTCCTGAGTCTCCTCCTCAGCCGCTGTCTTGTCCCAAGCCTCCTTCCTGCGGACACCTCCTCAGCCGCTGTCTTGTCCCCAGCCTCCTTCCTGGGACTCCTCCTCAGCCGCTGTCTTGTCCCCAGCCTCCTTCCTGGGACTCCTCCTCAGCCGCTGTCTTGTCCCCAGTCTCCTTCCTGGGACTCCTCCTCAGCCGCTGTCTTGTCCCCAGCCTCCTTCCTGGGACACCTCCTCAGCCGCTGTCTTGTCCCCAGCCTCCTTCCTGGAACACCTCCTCAGCCGCTGTCTTGTCCCCAGCCTCCTTCCTGGGACTCCTCCTCAGCCGCTGTCTTGTCCCCAGCCTCCTTCCTGAGTCTCCTCCTCAGCCGCTGTCTTGTCTCCAGCCTCCTTCCCGGGACTCCTCCTCAGCTGCTGTCTTGTCCCCAGTCTCCTTCCTGAGTCTCCTCCTCAGCCGCTGTCTTGTCCCCAGTCTCCTTCCTGGGACTCCTCCTCAGCCGCTGTCTTGTCCCCAGTCTCCTTCCCGGGACTCCTCCTCAGCTGCTGTCTTGTCCCCAGTCTCCTTCCTGGGACTCCTCCTCAGCTGCTGTCTTGACCCCAGCCTCCTTCCTGGGACTCCTCCTCAATCGCTGCCTTGTCCCCAGTCTCCTTCCTGAGTCTCCTCCTCAGCCGCTGTCTTGACCCCAGCCTCCTTCCTGGGACTCCTCCTCAACCGCTGCCTTGTCCCCAGTCTCCTTCCTGGGACTCCTCCTCAGCTGCTGTCTTGTCCCCAGTCTCCTTCCTGGGACTCCTCCTCAACCGCTGCCTTGTCCCCAGTCTCCTTCCTTGGACTCCTCCTCAACCGCTGCCTTGTCCCCAGTCTCCTTCCTGGGACTCCTCCTCAGCTGCTGTCTTGTCCCCAGTCTCCTTCCTGGGACTCCTCCTCAGCCGCTGTCTTGTCCCCAGTCTCCTTCCTGGGACTCCTCCTCAGCTGCTGTCTTGTCCCCAGCCTCCTTCCTGGGACTCCTCCTTAACCGCTGCCTTGTCCCCAGTCTCCTTCCTGGGACTCCTCCTCAGCTGCTGTCTTGTCCCCAGCCTCCTTCCTGGGACTCCTCCTCAGCTGCTGTCTTGTCCCCAGTCTCCTTCCTGGGACTCCTCCTCAGCTGCTGTCTTGTCCCCAGCCTCCTTCCTGGGACTCCTCCTCAGCCGCTGTCTTGTCCCCAGTCTCCTTCCTGGGACTCCTCCTCAGCTGCTGTCTTGTCCCCAGTCTCCTTCCTGGGACTCCTCCTCAGCCGCTGTCTTGTCCCCAGTCTCCTTCCTGGGACTCCTCCTCAGCCGCTGTCTTGTCCCCAGTCCTCTTCCTGGGACTCCTCCTCAGCTGCTGTCTTGTCCCCAGCCTCCTTCCTGGGACTCCTCCTCAGCCGCTGTCTTGTCCCCAGTCTCCTTCCTGGGACTCCTCCTCAGCTGCTGTCTTGTCCCCAGCCTCCTTCCTGGGACTCCTCCTCCTCAGCCGCTGTCTTGTCCCCAGTCTCCTTCCTGGGACTCCTCCTCAGCTGCTGTCTTGTCCCCAGTCTCCTTCCTGGGACTCCTCCTCAGCCGCTGTCTTGTCCCCAGTCTCCTTCCTGGGACTCCTCCTCAGCCGCTGCCTTGTCCCCAGCCTCCTTCCCGAGTCTCATCCTCAGCCGCTGTCTTGTCCCCAGCCTTCCTTCGAGGTTGCATACTGATATCAAAACACTGAAAACCTGAAACTTACTACAAACGGATATTTAACTCGCACAAGACTCATCTCGAACTGAATGCTGGCGAGGGGCCCATATCTATTATAGTGATGATCATGTGTGACCATATCGTAGCCTACTCGTAGGCATAAGCTTTTATTAACACTTGATTATCGTGGCAAGACCACGGTAGCTAATTCGTACTGTGCACGTATTTATAAACATCGGATCATACCCGTGACAAGGACGCCGTTTGCTCTTCCCCATGTAAATTTAAAACTCGTATAAGTCGTACTCATATCGTGTCTATCGTGAAAATTCATATCGTGTCTATCGTGTTCGCGTCGGTGCACACATACTGCACGAGGTCATTGCGAGTGTAGTATGATATACACGAGCTGTCTTCGAACACACACCGAGCACAACACGAGTATAACACGAGCAGGACACGATTTAACACCAGTACTGAAGATATTTTGAACATGTCCAAAATATCTCCGACACCGTGAACCAACTCGCGATGCAACACGAACATAAGGGAGCTAAGTCTGAGTATATCACGAGCTAACACGAAGTATAACGATCTTCAACATGGGCTCAACATCGTGATATATCACGGCCATAATCGCGAAAGTGGGCGGGTAGCATTAGTGTTTAGCCATCATATCGGCGCTTATAGCTAGCTGCAGGATTGCGGATGCTGGGTTATCGTAACCATCATATCGACTGGCGAATAATGGCACTGATGCTAGTATACCTTACAATAGATTTATGTATCTACTGAAACAGTTACCCCTGAATGTCCGGGTTAAAATTGGTCTTCAGCAACGAGGTCTGTCGTACGAGGCGACTATCTGGATCGGGTGGTCAGGCTGCTGACTTGGTTGATGCATGTCACCGTATCCAAATTTCGTAGATCGATGCTCATGATGTCAATCACTTGATTGTCTGGGCCAGACTCGATTATTTACAAAGCGCCATCATGTAGCTGGTATATTGCTGAATGCTGCGTTAAACAACAAAACAAAAAACACAAACTTAAACAACTGCGACTGAAAGAGAAAGAAAGAAAGAAATGGATTCTTCCAACAGTCGTCGAGTGTTGACATAGTTGTAGCATACAGTAAACTACGGTTATAACGGGCTACTGGGCTACTTATTTTAGACGTATATCAGTTCGTTATAACCGTAGTTCGTTATAAGCATATGTACAGCATATACACATCAAATGGCCGGGACCCAAAAAATAAATTCGTTATATCCATCATATATCCATCGTTACGTAGTATATGTGTAAAAAATGTTTAAAACTAATAAATTTAAATAGCAGCAGACATAATATGTAGCTATATTTATGAATTCCTTACAATGTTTTCAAAGACCTCTGGGTAAACCGGCCATTAACGTTTTTTTCTGTGTAATATTACATGACGAAATTAAATGTACACGTTGACGATTGCAATATTTTTCTGCTGTCATTAATCCCGACACATTTCCCTGACAATATGAACATATCGTGACTTCTTACGTGATCTAAGAATAACACGCTCGACGTCATGTATGACTCACTAACTCACCGACACGTACATAATTTGAAAACCTTTACGCATCCATAATTCCAACCCCATATCTATCCAACCATTCATTCAACTGTCAATTCCTTTGCAATTTATACAAAAAGCGGCGTGTACTGTAAGTGTACTAAAAACTATCTTTGTCATGAATATACACCCTGTGCCATACTCCAGCCCTGAAATTGTCCACATCTGTACGTCTGAAATATAAACACCATTGCGTGTTGCTGCTCCCCTGTGGAGCGAGCATCCACACCCTGACTGTCATAGGTGTGGCAACGCCAGGTGGAGAAATAAATATGTCTGTATTTAAACCATCACGTCACGCCCAGTCTATATTTGTATAACCCTCCTTGTGTAATGGACATTCCTTCAAAGATTTATTCAACTGAAAAGAAAGTGTACTTATATGATAAACGTGTTCTACATTCATTCAAGATTCGTGTCGCTTTCTAACGCCAGTACATACGCTGTGATGACATTAGATATTGGCAACAGACACTATCAAATAGTCAACACCGAGCTAACGCCAGTACATATGACGTGATGTCATTAGATATTGGCAACAGACACGATCAAATAGTCAACACAAAGCTAACGCCAGAACATATGACGTGATCTCATTAGATATTGGCAACAGACACGATCAAATAGTCAACACCGAGCTAACGCCAGTACATATGACGTGATGTCATTAGATATTGGCAACAGACACTATCAAATAGTCAACACAAAGCTAACGCCAGAACATATGACGTGATCTCATTAGATATTGGCAACAGACACGATCAAATAGTCAACACCGAGCTAACGCCAGTACATATGACGTGATGTCATTAGATATTGGCAACAGACACTATCAAATAGTCAACACAAAGCTAACGCCAGAACATATGACGTGATCTCATTAGATATTGGCAACAGACACGATCAAATAGTCAACACCGAGCTAACGCCAGTACATATGACGTGATGTCATTAGATATTGGCAACAGACACTATCAAATAGTCAACACAAAGCTAACGCCAGAACATATGACGTGATCTCATTAGATATTGGCAACAGACACTATCAAATAGTCAACACCGAGCTAACGCCAGTACATACGCCGTGATGACATCAGATATTGGCAACAGACACTATCAAATAGTCAACACCGAGCTAACGCCAGTACATATGACGTGATGACATTAGATATTGGCAACAGACACTATCAAATAGTCAACACAAAGCTAACGCCAGAACAGATGACGTGATGACATTAGATATTGGCAACAAACACTATCAAATAGTCAACCCCGAGCTAACGCCAGTACATATGACGTGATGACATTAGATATTGGCAACAGACACTATCAAATAGTCAACACAAAGCTAACGCCAGTACATATGACGTGATGACATTAGATATTGGCAACAGACACTATTAAATAGTCAACACCCAGCTTACACCAGTACATACGCCGTGATGACATTAGATATTGGCAACAGACACTATCAAATAGTCAACACCGAGCTTACGCCAGTACATATGACGTGATGACATTAGATATTGGCAACAGACACTATCAAATAGTCAACACCAAGCTTACGCCAGTACATATGACGTGATGACCATGATGAAGACGAGTTTTTCTTCAAACTTAATCAAAGAATGTAATATAGTCAACTCAGTGAAGTGCTTCCGGGCCACATATCTAGTTCTCTGTGATAGAATATTTACACTAAACCCCAAAGGAATGCGATGATACAGGCAAAGGAGATCCCTCACTAACACATCCCTGTAGGTTGTCTGTCTTTTTAGACGTTCTCATATTACGGTGTGGCATTTCACTACATCAGCTGGATATTAGTGACAACAATTGACCATGCCACGCCCCTATCCCCACTTCCTCACAGATAGGGAAATATCACACATGATGGGGGCACGGACTCAACGATTGCTGTTAACCTCATATGTCCCAGCAGTCGTATCTGTGACTTGCAGAGTTACGCCCCTTGGCCGTGCCAGGATCCTCTGATCCTCGCCATGGTATAGATTTTCAGCAGTTCGTGCTTCCCTCAAGTAATAAAATGACGCCGGGTAATGTCTGAATTTGTTTTTTACAGGGTGTCACACTCAGTTCATTCACCCACGCTGCCCGGTTCTGTTTGTATACTCGTTGAGAAAATCACAATTAAAAAACACAGATATAAATAGAGAACGTGGAGTGAGTGAGTTTATGTTGTTGTTCGCTTTAGTCAACAATTTGCCAGTTGACCATACAAGCCAGGGGTGGTCCACACCCTTGATCCACATTCAATCAGACATGTCACATATGGTGACGATCCCTTCCTTATTAAGCAGCTCTTAAAGTCCAACCATTTAATATTCAAGAAGGGGAAAATTGTCCTCAGGTTCCCCCCCCCCCCCCCCCCCCGTAAAAACAATTGTTCGCTACTCATGTTTATATGGTGGGCCCCTTAAACACCATTGAATACAAGGGAAATACGTATTTCAGGACTTATCATGGGGGCCTGAGGTTGGTTGTATTTATATATGTGGATGTTAATGATTTGTCTGAAGCAGAAAGCGCCAAGGTGAGTAGAAGCCACCACATCAGGGACCACGTGCACAAAGCCATCTTAGCTCTAAGACCATTGTAACGCCTATACTCAAACATAGACTTACAACAGTCTTAGCGCTAACATGGCTTCGGGTAAGTGGGCCAAGGACTATTAGCACGTTTTTCATTCCTAAATCCAGTTATTGCTGACGAATAACGACGACACACGATTTTAAACACACCACATTTCAAATAAGACTTACGTTTGACTATGAAGCAATAGTCCCATAGCACTGATAGGGTTAACCTCACTGTGCGGGTGTGTATGTATCAAGCACTTATTCAGAGCGAGTAACGTCCCGCATCGCCGATTCTGACTAGGCACAGGTCTCTCCCCAGAAAAGCCACATCCAATTGGGATGACTAAAGTTCTACTTGGCTGGCAGAGATAATAGGCGAGCATGATCCAACAGACCGGTTTACAATGGCACATTTTTAACAAGCCCATGAACCTATGTGAACTTTCATGCCCAGTATGATCATCCCACATCTTGTGCATCAAAGAGCCCTGATACAGAATGGGGACATGGGGTAGAGGCGCATGTGACCTCCCTTACTTTTCACATATGTTTGTGATGTTTGGTTTCTATATTAGACACTTACAATAGTTTATAATAATGAAAGAATTTGGGACACAACAATAGGGACAAATAGTGTGATAAATCCAGGATAATCCAGACTTTTCACATTGTCCGTAACACATTGTTGAAAGGGGCAGTACTACTTATCAACTTATCAACTATAGAAAGGGTAATTGCAGTAGAGTACAACCTCTCTATTACAGACCCTGTTAATCCGGAAACACCATATTCCGAAGGAAGCCTGTATATATAGTTAACGGGTCATAATACTTACCAATGATTTTGTAACAGTGACGCTATCACTAAGAACGGTACCACCCCGATTATCGCGGTATATGTAACCAACTAGCTTTGTACACACCATGTGCTACTTTATATTCAAATGTCATAACGATTTTTCTTATGGTAAACTTTACACAAACAGGGAAAAAAACGAATTAGTAGTGGTTGAACATGGACGACCTATACGATGGTGCTGATGGGAGGGGGGTGGGGTGGTGGCTTGTGTGTAGCAGTTGGGGTAGACTTTATCCATGCTTTATATCACTGAAGTATTAACTATGTTTATGTTATTGATATATCATAATTACTAACAAAGAGTTCATCAAAACGTAGCTCTATGTTCTGTCAATTTCTAAATGCGTCTAACAAACTTCATAGGTAATTTGAGTGAATAGTTATATCTTGGGTCAAGGAATATGAGATCATCGTCAATTATAACCGGAGAGTTCAGACGGAAATTCATGAAAGATAAGATGATCTGAGATGAACAAACCCGCTCTTTATGATCCCCCTAGGGCGTGGCTGGGGGTTAGAGACGGAGCCGCTTGTAGTCTATCTCACCCCGCGTGAGCCGCATGTCTCGGGGCGAATCGTCTTGGGAATGAAATCATACAGAGCTCATATACCCAAGATATTCCTTCACGAGGTGCTAAATCAAATAATTAACTGTACAGACTTCAGAGAACGACCTTATACCGACATGTGTATGATGGTGGTATATCTGATGCAGGGAATATAATACGTATGATCCCTGAAATGTTCAGGGAATATATGTACTATCTGATTCACGCAGGGAATATACAAAATCATTAAAATAAAATACATAAACAATTTCAGGTATTGTACATATTCCCTGATTTAACAACAAGTTTTTTTATAAATTATTCCATGAAACTATTTCATGGTTGTGAGAAGAACTCTTCTCTCTAGTATCATGATAACATTGTTAAAGAGTTTATTAGAAAGAAAAGGTTTTTACAAAACATACGCACATTTTTGTAGTCTGTTGATGGAACAACTAACCAGCATTGTAATCAAATCAACGTTAGTGTAGGCATGACTGTCACCTTTATACCACATAAGATTTGTTTGTTTGTTGTTTAACGCCGCACTCAGCAATATTCCAGCTATATGACGGCGTTCTGTATATAATCAAGTCTGGACCAGAAAATCCAGTGATTGACATCATGAGCATCGATGACATGCATCAACCAAGTTAGCGAGCCTGACCACCCGATCCCGTTAGTCGCCTCTTACGACAAGCATAGTCGCCTTTTACGGCAAGCATGGGATTCTGAAGACCTATTCTACCCCGGATCTTCACGGGTCTAGTAAGAGAACACTAACTGCTGTACCAACACATGATCATTAGAGTCATCACAGCGCTGGAATGAAAAGTACAAAAGTGATTCACAATTTTGCTGTTCAATGAGTTAACTGTGAAAATATCAAATATATATAACAAACTGGTTGGTGTGTTTCATTCCTAGTTGTTAGAAGAATTATTCATTATGGTGTCAATGTAACAAATGTTAATAGAGTTTACTAAGAATAAGTAAGTAGACACATAAGCGATAGTCAAGGTATAATGTTGCTGACAGTGTGTACTCCCAATCTCATTAAGATCAGATCTTAGTTCTCGCTATCGCTAAGCAGCGAGAACTTAGATCTGATTTTAATGAGATTGTGTGTACTACCTCACATTTCCAAAATGGAATTTGAGAAGAATTTCCGAAAGAACCTGGACTACTTTAAGAAGAGTACGGCAACATAATAGGCGAGATGTTAGACGCAACAGCCACACCCAAGAAGACTTCTAGCCGGTATTATCTTAATACTCAAGCGGGAGCAAACAAACGATGCACTGATGCAGCTATAGCTGAACGAGTGGTGAAACGTGTTTCATCAGCAGTGCGAGTTGGTGACAATGTCCCTGTGCATTTCCCCAAAATGGCCGGGGCCGTTCTGATCCCAGAAACATATATGTTATCGTTTGTCAATACATCTTTTTCAAAACTCATTAACATTATTATACTGATACTGAGAGAATAATTCTGACAACCATGAGTAGTTTCAGGAAATATGCCTAAACCTTCATGTTTAATCAGGGAATATGTATTATAGCTGACGATTTTAGGGATCATGTGTATTCCCTGCGTGAATCAGACATTAAATATATTTCCTGAAAATTTCAGGTATTTTACCTATTCCCTGATTTGACATATTCCCTGTAACATATGCACAACACGATAATTTTTTATACAACAACAACAGTGCAATTAATGATCGAAATTGGCGTGCTAAAACATAGGTCGAGAGACGTAGAGGTTCAGTGTGATATCCCCTGTTATTGCAATGATATGACCGTCTGTCAATATACACCAAATCTGCCAATCTAAACAAGTACTTCTGACGTCTCCCTATTTATAAAAATAAACAAGTACTACTCTGTTTTGTTATTGTTGTTGGTGTGGTGGTGGGTTTTTTTAATTTCGCAATTAAGATATTCGTGACGACGGTCTGTAAATATTAGAGTCTGGACCAGACAATTCGGGATATAATGACATACAATCAACTATAAGTCACCGGGCTTGACCACCCGATCCAGGTAATGGCTTCTCACGGCAAGAATAAATTGCTGAGAGACGTACGAACATGACAACCGCTCGTCACGGTTGAATGACTTGGTTGAATGGCTGGCTTTAAACACACCACTTTGATCATCGCCTCTCATACTCGCTGAATCATGCTTTCGTAAGGCAATTTCTACAAAACCCATGAATCCCGTTGCACGAGGTGTCATACTCATCAGACTATCCAACACTGAACGTAAGTTGGCCCTGCCTGGTCGAATCTGTTACGAACGCGAACTGTTGGGCCAAAGAAAGTATACACCCGTGTTTGATAGCGGCTAAAATTGAAACAAACAAGAAATGGTTATTCAATGTTGATGGGTATCATACGGTATTATAGTTGTGTTGTGGACCTTAGATTTGCAGCGTTTCGCCGACAATTTCAGCTTAGTAATATTTTGGAAACGTTTGTAATTTTTTTGTCAAAGCTTTACATAGGGCTGATTAGAATATAAGGACACGGGTTATGTTAATTTTGTTATATTTTGTTTTTAATCTTCAGTTTGTTTAAGTATATGCGTGTTGCAGTGTGGGAGGGTATTATTATGATATAAAATTAAAACTTTAATAACATATATGTACGTTAATGTTTTAAAGAAAAAAGTCTTATAAGGCCCTGCTTGATAATGTGTGTTGAGGAGATGGTCTTGTCTTGATGGTTAGGTTATGTGTGTTTAATGTAACGTACCGGTGTGGGCAGTTCATTCATTCGTCTCCTTGCAGACAGTGTTTACCTGAGATATACTTGGACTCTGTGATAATCACCGATTTGCTAAATACTAGTCGATAGTTTATAGTGACTGAGTTGGGTTTAACGTCACTTTTAACAGTATTACAGTTACATCGCGGCGTGTCTGCTTAAAGATGGATGAAAGCCCGAAGTGATGCAGGTCTCAGACGTTTACCACTTGGGTGAAACCAACGAGCACGGGTATGGTGCCGACAAACCTAGAAACATAATCGGGACGAACCGGGATTCGAACCTACAATCATAGGGTTCGGGCAACTAAACCAGCTTTCCCCTAACACTTTAACCAAAACATATTTGATGGATGATGGTATTCGTGTCGATCAGTCATGCTCCATGCTTAGGTATTGCACGGTAAGATAAATTAAGAAAAGGGTCACATATTGTCCAGTTAAAATAGAATTACAGAAATATTTCACGAGATTCACGGCCTTTTTGCCATTCAATAAAACTAACATGACACTAATAGTTGCTCTTTATCTTTGTTTTGATTGAATTTTGAGCGTATCCCAGATTTTTTAAAATCACATCAGTATAAATTTTTATGACCAGGTTAATTTACTAAGATCATCTGTGTAAAATACCGTGTGACGTCAGGATATCGGTGCTTTAAATCCTGAAGATACAACTATATTTATTTTTGTTTATCGTGTTTATGTAGTCTTTTGAAATTACTTTTGTACACCTGTATGTTTATATGCGTTGGTTAAGCCGCCAGCATCCGTATGTATCACAATGATGGGCGAACCAGATACGACGCCATGCATCACTTGTTTCAAATACCAAGGGAACACCTAGTACGTCATGGTGTGGGCGAGGTGTATTCTGGGACGAGAATGCTTCTTGTTCGATAATGGTCCTGACTGGGCGTTGTCCCTATTGTACAGCCATAGCACAGACCTCTCACCCTTGACCTTGCTATAGGCGGCGAGTTGTGAAACAGGCAAACCTGTGTTGGGGGAGTGTGGGGTGTGGTTGCGAGGGGAGACCCAACTGCGTCTTAAGCTGAACTTATTTACACTTCAGATCACGTTGCTAACTCAGAGCGCCTACTTAAAATCATGTTAAGATATCATCAGTTTATTAATAATAATCTGATCGAGTATAGGCACTCATAAACCAGCTCGAGTGTATATCAGATATTCGATTTCCTGTATTTGAATTTAGTATTTCCTCACCAACCAGTGGGGACACCGTGGCCCAGTCTTTGTCGTCGTCGCTATTCTGAGTTGTGTCCCTTGGGCATTCTAGAAACCTATTATCGTGGGTTCGAATCCTGGTTCACTCCGATTATGTTTCCAGGTCTGTCAGCACCATAACCTTGCTTTGTTGGTCCCACTAAAGCGGTAATTGTCTCAGTCCTGCATCACCCCCCCCCCCCCCCCCGCCCCCCCCCCCCCCCCCCCCCCCCCCCCCCCCCCACACACACACACACACACACATCAAGCTGACACGCCGTGATGTAACTGGAATACTTTGCTCACTCACTCTATAACTACTCCAGGGGCGGTCGGGTAGCCTAGTGGTTAAAGCGTTCGCTCGTCACGCCGAAGACCCGGGTTCGATTCTTGACATGGGTACAATGTGTGAAGCCCATTTCTGGTGTCCCCCGCCGTGATATTGCTGGAATATTGCTAAAAGCGGCGTAAAACCATACTCACTCACTCACTATAACTACTCCACGGATATACATCAATATACTTGTATGTCATTATATGTCAATACATTTATATTCAACACATGGAACCGTTTCGTGTGTATTTACAACATCTGCAAATCAAACAAAGATAGACATTTTGTTTTGTTTACTAGTTCTTTATATTTTAAAAAGTCAAGTCTGGACCAGACAAACCAGTGATTGATATTACGTAACACGTGCCACACCACTAGGAAACGACGACATGCTATCAACCAAGTCACCGAGCCTGACCACCTGATCCAAGTCGCTTCATACGACCAGCATGGGTTGCTGGGGACCTACAGTTATTCTAACCCAGAATCCACCCAAGTCTACATATAGATGTGGTATGGCAGATGTATATGTCCATGTGAGCAAACATCCATGTTCTTCAAATCAAAGGGAGCACGGGTGGCCCAGTCGTCTAAGGCGCCGCTATTCGCTGTGCCGAATTGCGTCCCTTGGGCACGTCAGAAGACTATGATTGTGGGTTCGAATCCCCGTTTGCCCCGATTATGTATCTAGGTTTGTCAGCACCATACCCGTGTTCGTGGGTTTGACCGAAGTGGTAAACGTCTGAGACCTGCATCACTTCGGGCTTTCCTCCCACATTAAGCTGGCACGCTGTGATATAACTGGAATATTGTTAAAAGCGGCGTTAAACCCAACTCACTCACTCACTCACTCACTCACTCACTCACTCACTCAAATCAAACATTGAGTGAGTGAGATGGGTTAACGCGTTAAACAGTATTTCACTTATAGCATGGCATGTCAGCTGATTGTGACAGGAAAACGCAAAATGACGTTGAAGAGTTTTACAACGTTCCTAAAAAAACACACCAAAAAACAAACACGGGTATGGTGTTGACGAAGCGTCAGAATCAGGGCGAAGTAGCGGATCACTGTAGATAACTTGTCTGAAATCTGGTCTTATGATCTGGATTTAACACAGTCACAACACACACAATTATTTGGGTTGACGTTCATACTGAGCAGCAAACATGGGGTAAAGTAAATATTGTGTCATATAAGTGCAGACTCGGAATCATCTGTATTGCAAGGCCCCTTGTTATTGAAACACACTTACAGTGTTTGCGTCAGATGAATATAGCGCTACAAATACTGTAGTAGGAGGATAGCGAATGCAGACCGCGCACATGTTTGCTAGGTATATAGACAGAATAGCATTACACTCGCCTCTGCCGTACGCATCCATGTACTGTTCAGTTTTTCATTTTACATAAGTACTCGTTGCCCTAGCGCGTGGCTTTAAAATACAACTGTGTATCAAGATAATACGTACGGTGATCATCCACAAACCATCATCAAGACTTAGTATAAACGCGTTTGTTACGTTTCATTCATTTAGACGTAATCATCGAGCGCTCTTTCCAAGCGCTGCTTAATCCCCGAAAGAGGCTTATATTACCGTGCAATTTTAACGTCACGTTTTTTTCTACGCTATAGTCCTAACTGGTTGTTATAACACTGGTGTCGTGTGCAGAAAGAGAATCCTTATTTCGGTCACGTGGTACTTTAAGGCTTCCAGCCTGTGGGAATCGCTTGATGGCTCCCTTAAAGTAATTCGTATCAGTGTGTAATGTCACAGCATAACATCGTCGGGTCTACAATTGGTACTACATTAAAAGACGAAGGTAATATACCCAAATAAAACAAGTCTTTTAAAACTAAAACTTTAATTGATAATTAACCAAACGAGTTTCCAACTGCCCAAGAATCCGCACCTATGGTTCAATAGTTTGCTGTTATAAAGGGGAGAGGACACGGATGCTTGGCAGTACTGTAACAAATACCTTATCCAAATATGAGAGCCGAAAATAAACATTGAAACGAGATATACGAAATGCCCTTGTTGCGGCTCCAGGAAATCGTTTGGTTTGGTAGTTGTGCCCCTCGACGGCTTTTGTGGCGTCCAGCATGACCCCCGGGTAGCCATATACCAGCAATACAGGGGGCTTACGGCACACAATGGACAGTCGGATTGTAAGAACATGTGTCAATATTGACTCTCAGACAGTCCATAGCCCCGATCAAGAGCGTATATGCTCATTTAAAAGAAAATCTGTTACGTACATGTTGATTAAATTTTACTGTGATGATTATTTGTCCACTTTTCATTATGTTATTATTTTAACACGTTTTTAGTTGTTGATGCCGTACTTTTTATTTCCATTTTATATAAGAAGTGTTGATGTGAATGTTATTCAAGTGCGGGTAGTGTCATATCAATGTCTCCTAATACATCGAATATATTGCGAAGTCCCCAAGATAAGCATGGAAACACTTAACCAATTATGATTTAATTTATATATTTTATAACGCAACAATTCAGACAGTATGTAATAAAAACTCCGTTCTCTTTTTTTTTATAACAGGACCCTGACATCTTAAACATTCATATGCATGTTTATATTTCGTCTTCCAAGAAATCGTTGTATTCCTATTATTAATTTATTATCACCACAAGTCATTGATATCCGAGGTCACATTATTTTATCAAGTCTTGAGTTCCTCTGCTGTAGGCCTATAGAGGTTGTAACTGCACGCATGGCTACTGACGTAAGCCTGGGATTGCGCAAGGATATAGACTAGGTCCTTGCGTATTCGTTTATGCAACAGAATAATCGTAGAATCTTACACACTCGTGCGGAACAGGCCACATCAATCAATATTATAACAAAATCCATCCCAGCATGTAGTGAAAAGGATGAATACATGAATAGCGTTCATCCAAGCAATCACTAGCGAGAGACGCTTTCTATAAATATAATCTCTTATCAGGCAGTTGGAGACAATTCCACCTGTCCTACCAGGTTTAGTGAATCAGTTCAGGTGCCGGTCTATGTGCCACTAAGGGCCTTATTATAACCCTCTGAAACTCTAGACTCTCAGGTAGAATTATCCTCGAAGCTACCCGCTTGCCAGTTGAAAATAGGTTACCGGTTTTGCCTTCAAAGTCTTACATTCTCTCTCACGCCCGAGGGCTCTCGTCTCGCCCAGTGCGCACGCTTAACCGGCTGTACACGGGTATCTGACTGTCAGTGTCGGGTGGGGCAGTGTAGACTCAGGACGGAGCTTGTGGACGAGCATTTGCACAACATCTGTGGACAGGGCACAACACAGAATTGTTGTAGCTTTTTCGGGAATCTTTCGGTGTCGGCTCATTTCGATTGTGATAATAGTTGGATTTAAGTGTAAATGATTGTGTGAAACAAGACAAGGACTATCAACAGCCATGCAAGGCGTGTCTCTGTGGGTCTCGGCCCTTGTGGTGTTTATAGCAGTGAAGACATCATTTCAGGTAAGGTTGAAACAAGTAGAAATAGGTCTATTAATTATTGAAAAACGATAGCCAGATTGTGAACATGAGAACTATTGATCAAGGTATATGCACAGATAGTGTACATCGACGAAAGATTGAACCTCGTCTATATAACAGTTAATGATATTTAATGTCCACATGTGTTTCTGCGTGTAGAAACCTCAGTTCTGCAGTTCACCTATACCATTCTTTGTATTCACTTTCTTATAATACAAGGATATGTGTCAGATTGATTTAAACACCAATCGTAGATTTGAAGCTACTTACAACGGTTATGAGACGTATCTCTACACGTTTTATATATTGTTTGAATGTATATGTTCATATTATCAATGCTGGAACCGTGGTTTTAAAGGATGAACACATCAGTACGTATGTGTGATCTAATTTAAAAATGAATCGACAGAATTTTTGTTTGGTTCTGTCCTTTTTATTTCAAAATATATCTTATATGTCAGGATAATCTGTTTGCGTTTTCTATTGGAATTCTACTCTAATATTTAAGCATCAAATATCAAATTGCCTCTACCTAAGAATGTGATTTCTTTTTAAAATGTGAATCGACAGAAAAAGTTTGTTAATATCTTCTTGTACACCCGGTTTCACAATTTGTGCTTTTCTGTTGAAATTCTACCCGAAGTAATTACCGCGAGACTGAACGACCAGACGCATTGTGCAACACATGCCTCATCTAATCCGAAGATTTAAGCTCGGTAACCACAGTCTCTGTAAATGTCTTAGCTCAATGTCAGGGAGAACCTCTGAAGTTTGTCATGAAACACGCACGGGTGTGTGAATGCGACACCATATCCCATCTTCCATGGAATGGCCGCCATCACGCTAGGGCGTATGTCTGCTCTCTGCTCAGATTCTCACATGAAATATCGTTACAATCACCTTATTGTTCTTTAAGATCGGCGTGAAACTTTTAATGCAAAGGCTCTGATTCTCCCGAATACCTACACAGCTGCAGCAAAGTGGACATGGTGTAGGGCGTGAGCTTAAACTGAGACTCCTTGTATAACAATACCTGTGGTTCTTTTCTATTCAAGTGATGTAACCAGTTTGCGAATAACCGAATAAGTTATAAAAGTGCACTTCACCATACTGTTACTGCAGGAAATACGAACATTGAAACAGACTCTTATTGATGCATGTACATATATAAGATGTAGACGATACCAACACTGAAGCACCTGTTCGTCTTACACCTTATGCGCAGGAGGTGCCAAATGTTTGACGTCAGTTGAAACTCTTTAATTCCCTGCACTATTACCCTCTAAAAGGCCCCATTCCAGCACTTAACTTGGACTTACAAATATTGCATTCTTGATTTATGAAATAGTGGTTTGTTAGGTACCGAATAAAAAATAGCCAATACATCGATTGCCCTTGAATTACAAATATCGACGCCTTCAGTTATGTGCTGGGTACGCAACGCAATACCCACACTTTAAGATTCACAGTTGTCCTATAGTTTATCTAATCCGACGAAACTAGATCGCCTTTCATTACATACCATCACTGAAGTGTAACGACATAATCATACAACACTTGCCATGTGTCCTACAGCCAAAGACGTATATAGACGTATATAGTCTTTGAACAAACCGACTGCTACATGTACATATACATTGCGGGATGTGCTGCGTTATAAAGTATAAAGAGAGGAGACAGAAATTGTCTATAGATCCATGTTATCATACGACCAGATTCACTTTACCCAGGAAAGTTGTCAGTCAAGTTAGAGACACGCATGCCTGCCTTCCCTGCTATTTTAAGACAAGCTACCGTCAGAACACACACCCGGGTGCCTCTTTACATCTCGTCGGTTGCCTACAACCTTCGGTAGAATGGAGTTTGTCACGCTAGCTCCGGAGTTTAGTCAAAACTGTTTTAAAAAGGTAGAAATACGTCGGAGTTTCTGTGCACGCACACTGACTAAGAACGAACGTATTCTCGATGCTATTTCAATCTCTGTTTGTCCCATACAAATGTAATTACGATCTCGATGTTATTGTGCTATTTCAATCACCGATACTACCATCTCTGTTTTATCACTATTCACGGGAGAGATCTATTCCTGAAAATGCTAAATATATAAAGCAAGTTGCAGCCTGTAAAGTGGCGTTGGGGACTCTTACTCAAAAATGGTTTGATCAAGGCTGCAACATTCAAGGCCTTACTAAAGCTTTCAGTGGGTTTCATGGTTGACATGCGGAGGACATTTCCAAATTGGACACATCAGAGACCACAATGAAGTCCCATGCTATTCGGGGCGGTCGGGTAGCCTAGTGGTTAAAGCGTTCGCTCGTCACGCCAAAGACCCGGGTTCGATTCCCGACATGGGTACAATGTGTGAAGCCCATTTCTGGTGTCCCCCGCCGTGATATTGCTGGAATATTGCTAAAAGCGGCGTAAAACCATACTCACTCATTCCCATGTTATTCCCTATTTTGACTTGTACTATATGTTCCCGTCTTTTCTCAGATGAACAATTTACTTGCCTTGCATGTGTTTGTGACAGATGCCATCGGTGGTGCTGGTTTGCTCACCATTTCTAGAACACCCGGTGTCGTCACTATTTGGTATTCATCCATTAGCACCTGCTTATGATGTACTCGGAATCGTACAGTGGTTTCTGCTTTAGCAGAGATTTCTTATGATTATGGAAATGGCTTTGTCGCTTACATTTTTTTTCTTTACATACCTGTCAGTGATACTTAAATGACAAATGTAGCGATATGATAGATGTTGACATGAACTTGGGTCATAACACGTGTGGTTGTAGGAGAATTCCAAGTTGTTTGGCCACAGTGCAGTCACGCGAGCAGTACCTCATCATCCCCCGATCAAACCACTGTTTTCACACACAGGGTCACAGGCACAACGATAGCATCAAGTGGCTTGTACTTCGAGCATGCACTCAATGAGGACTATTCAGGTCACCCACAACATATGTTATCGCTAATATTGAAGTCCATATTGCTTTGTCAATGTTGGTTTAAGGGGGGGACGATCGCTGGCCAGTTTATGAAACCCATACAAAGGTGTTTATGAACTTATCTGGTAGGTTTTTCTTTCATTCTCTCCTTATCTGGAAGTGCGAATTAGCATGGCGCGCTAATTGTAATCAGTGACAAAAGAAAAGAATCTCTTCCAACGTAATGGGCCAAAATCATGTTATGAATGAAATATACTCCTCAAAAATAGTTAAAGAACACCCACAATTGGAAGGCTGTGTGTTGCAATACCCACCAGCCATGACAGATTATCAACAGTCATATCGGGTGTTCTTGAACTTCTTTTGAGTGGTATATGATGCTGTCTCCTGTAAATGGTAACTTTCTCGTCCGTGGTGGCTTGCGTCATTCGTTGAAGTAACGTACTACTACGACCCTTACGTAGGAGCGCAAAAACGTAGTTACACAAAGGAAGATCCGGATATTGGACGGTGATTATACATTCATATTGATACGACCCTTACGTAGGAGCGCAATAACGTAGTTACACAAAGGAAGATCCGGATAATGGACGGTGATTATACATTCATATTGATACGACCCCTACGTAGGAGCGCAATAACGTAGTTACACAAAGGAAGATCCAGATAATGGACGGTGATTGTACATTCATGTTGAAACGACCCTTACGTAGGAGCGCAATAACGTAGTTACACAAAGGAAGATCCGGATAATGGACGGTGATTATACATTCATATTGATACGACCCCTACGTAGGAGCGCAATAACGTAGTTACACAAAGGAAGATCCGGATAATGCTCGGTGATTATACATTCATATTGATACGACCCCTACGTAGGAGCGCAATAACGTAGTTACACAAAGGAAGATCCGGATAATGGTCGGTGATTGTACATTCATATTGATACGACCCCTACGTAGGAGCGCAATAACGTAGTTACACAAAGGAAGATCCGGATAATGGTGATTATACATTCATATGGAAGCCTAACGTGACCTTCACGGATCAATGGTGGGTACGTAGCAGTATGTGCCCGAGGGGCTTACCTAAGTGTTGTTGAACCCCAGCGGATACTGTTACATACACCCCTCAGTACAAGGGGTGCGATAACATCTATTATTACCCCATGTTGAACACATCTTTAAGGGCTATTGTTGCCTGAGCGGATACTGCTGAATGAAATATTAGGACAGGTCAATGGTGTTACCGTCTAATATAATCGTTCATTACTGACCATTATGAACTTGGGGCAGTTCCACAAAGCAATCTTTGCGCTACGGCTGTCGTAAATCTATGTTAAAGTATCGGAGCTACGATCTGAGCTCCACCATCGCTTTATTGAACGGGATCCTTAACATCCAGGTGGAGAGGTGTGGAAGTCTATTTGGCTTCTAAAAGCGTATAATGGGTTTTTGTCGCGTTTATTTCTATCATCAGTCCACTTGGGAAAACTAATTTCATTGTGACGTATATAAGTCACGTGTTACCTTAGATCTTCCCGTCTTTGGGTATCTCTCAATTGCTTCCTTAAATACCGTGATGAATTTGCAATGTCAGTTTCCTTAACAAGTTGCGACCCGTGAAGATCCGGGGTAGAATAGGTCTTCAGCAACCCATGCTTGCCGTATAAAGCGACTATGCTTGTCGTATGCTTGTCGTAACCAACTAACGGGATCAGGTGGTCAGGTGGTCTAGCACACACCCTTACCATCAGGTACAAATTAGTAAGCTCTTGAGACAAACATGGTTTCCTAGGGATCTATTGCATCATTTAAAAATATTCTTTGAGAGTGAAACACATTTAGTAGCATTTTATCACATTCCGTTCTATTAAACGTTTTTGGTGTTGCTCTGAGCAAGGAACACCCTGGCCATTCTGAACGTATATTTTGGGCATGTAATGTTAAGCAAAAGTATAGAGAAATTATACAACCATAACATGGTTTAAGTCGAAGAAATCGCTCGAATATGATGATTACATAAGTAGAATCAACAGATTCTCATGCTCTTTCAGTTACTGATTATGAGTGAATATGTATGGTTTTACGCCGCTTTTGACAGTGTTCGAACAATATCACCGCGGGGGACACCAGAAATGGACTTCACACATTGTACCTATGTGAGTGAGTGTGATTTTACGCCGCTTTTAGCAAACTTGCAGCAATATCAGGGCGGGGGACACCAGAAATGGGCTTCACACATTGTACCCATGCCTGGATTCGAATCGGGTCTTCGGCGTGACGAGCGAACGCTTTAACCACTAGGCTGACCCCCGCCTCTTGTACTTGTGGTTGTGTAGCTCACCGTGGTTCCAGGCTGGGATCATGTTACACAGGAAGCGTATGCAAAGCAATAACATGTTTTTCTGATAAGCAATATTGAACATTACGATGGGTCTTTATACAAGGTTCACACAAGTTGAATGTGTATGTTATTCAGGTTCAACATGTACACGAACACCACCATACTATAGCCGATACTATTACACCTCTGTGCTCGTTAACAGTCTAGTCCCCGGTACCCCATTACAGACACACACTTGTTTGAATAACGTTACCAAGAGTTAATCAAACTACTGGCATACGTGCCTCGTGTTAAGCATTATGCAAGCTATATCACGGCGGGGGAAACCAAGTATGGGTAAAATACACTCTGTGTCAATGTAGGGAAGCGAACCCGGACCTTCGTCGCGACGAGCGAACGCTTTAACCTCTAGGCTACCCACCGCCTCGGTATGCTTAAAATTACATACAATAACCTCCACATCAATATTGATATCTTATTTCTAGCGCTGGAAAGGGGATGGGAATGGGTGGGCGTAAGAATGGGTTTGTTTCATCAAATATATGTTTTAAGTTCTGTAACAGAAACTATCCTCAGATGCTGAGCATGTGACGTCTCTGTTTGTTGTTTAATGTCCAGTCAATATTCAGTTCAGAAACTTAATATCTCTGGATATTGATATATTCTCAGTTAACGTTGTAAGCTGGTCTTATTGACCCTGTTATGTGTTGGCGATGGTATTATGATTTTGAGGTTATGGGACAAACGCACCTCATAAATGCCACAGTTTTACAGCACTGGCATAAAGAAAGTCAAAGGGTATTAAACCACGCCCGTAGATATTGAGAAACGCCGACCTTATTGTTTCTCTCCCCATTGCCCACGAATTGTCTCACCGTTATTGTCACAGCATACAGAAATTATGTAAACTGTGAAGAACAGCATTAAATTCTTCTTTGCAATCAGACGCCAATCAAATATACAACAGCAATTATTGGTCGTTCCCCGAGGCTAAGTGTTCACGCTTCAACCGTTTAACTACCGGTCATGAAGGACTATCCAACCTCTAGCAGGTGGTCATCAGGTCGGCGTGTTACGTCATATTCTACTGTCAAAGACGCCGAGGTGAACGGGTTGTCGTACCCCCGCTAGGCATCCAGATAACAACCGCTTAGATGGAAATCACTTGTATTTACAGTTTATGGCTTTTTGACAGCCAACGACATTTGTATAATATGATATAACACGGGCGGAACATGTAGTGTGGATAGCTAAATCTATTCCCTGCCCTCCCTGGGGGTATTTGGAATCAAATATATTAGCATGGATCCCCAGTCTTTGTTACGTATAGTTCTTTCTCTGTAAGTGAATATAACTGCAGGGTATGTGACCGAATAATCTCTTGTAAATCTATTCACTTAACTTTCAAGTGAAAGGGAAGTGGTATTCTGTTCTTTGATATACTTTTTTCGCGTATGTGTTTCCTTATTTCCCACACGACTTTTGTATCAGCTTGTTGCTGCGTCGTAGATGTCGTACAGCCTTCGTGTCGTAGAAGAGATCGCGACGTCTGCCGTAGTTGATGACGTGTTAATCACAGGGGTCGACTTAATGTTTGCCTTTTGGCCGGCACTATATATGACCATACGCGTGTACTTAATACCTATACTGCCCCGTTAAGATCCGGGGTAGAATAGGTCTTCAGCAACCCATGCTGGCAGTAAAATCGACTAAGCTTGTCGTAAGAGGCGACTACCGGGATCGGGTGGTCAGGCTCACTGACTTGGTTGATGCATGTCATCGTATCCCAATTGCGTGGATCAGTAATCATGATGTCAATCACTGGATTGTCAGGTCCAGACTCGATTATTTATCAGCCCGCCGTCATATAGATGTAATATTGCTGAGTGCGGCGTTAAACAACAAACAAACAAACAAACAAATAAATAAATAATACCTATACTAAAAAAGGGACGCAGAGAACTGATACGAAACCCGCGACATCCGAATTATTTACATAGATTTGTATACGGTTTAAAAAATATATTCAATATGTCGATGCTTATATTACAGCAACATCCGACCACCCAAACATAATGTTGCCAATGAGATCTTGTTTAGGTGGTAACGTCATACCGCCAGATGAGTAAGACGACACTCCGTATCTGTGGAGTTGTTTAGAACGAAGACGATGTATAGCTATACCATGGTAACGATATAGTCATGGTAGTAGCGTACTCTGACATTTATGCGTTAAGGTTTTACACTAGTCTACCCATATTCACGTCAGTTGAGCCTTACGTTCTGCATGCTACATTAACTCCACCCGGCTCCAGCATACCTAGCGTAATAGCATTGGAACATGCATGGATTGGTGGGGAGAATCCTTTCAAATACCAAAGTGAAACTTTTGGTAGAACTGTTTTATGAAGCAGATTACACGCTGAGTTTGGAACATTAAACGATACCAGCAGGACGGAGTCGGTGTAGAGAAGCCCTTTCTTCACGATTAACGACAAAGTATCACAGGTGGGCAGAGAATAGGGCTCTATTCTCTGGAAGTATGCCCTCGGCTCTGCTGGTAGGTCAGTATCACACACAGACTAGAGGGGCGGTCGGGTAGCCTTGTGGTAAAGCGTTCGCTCGTCACGCCGAAGACCCGTGTTCGATTACTGACATGGGTACAATGTGTGCCCCCCCCCCCCCCCCGTAATATTGCTGGAATATTACTAGAAGCGGCGTAAAACCATATTCACTCACTCACAAACTTGAACGCACGCACACGAAAATCTGGTGGGATGTCAGCAGCTTTGAAACTGTATATTTTAAAATATGAATGCATTCGACAGGAGTGCACTACATTGTTAACATCATTCGGCCATGGGGACATCAGAATTAGATTTTGTCGGTGACACTGAATGTATGTCCGGGCAATTGGTATTCGTCACCACCCTTGAATTCTAGTCTATTCAGATCCCAGGTAACACCCAGTCGGGATACAGTGACTGCCATTGACTGCTCATTCAAAATAGTGTAAAAATGTGTTTGTGAACTATATGTTATTCAAGCTATAAACCATACCTTGGTCTTCAATACAACACTGGACAATATCGTCACTCCTTAGAAATATTTCTCCCAGCAAGGTCTGGTGTACTTACGGTAGTAAATTATGTAGTGCGTCGTCGCAAAACAAAAGCGTGCTGTCTTTAATGGGCCATCCGTGAACCCAGGGGAACAATATACCCTGTGGCTTAGGAGTCTCTCTTACATACCATAGAGCATGTATTCCATCAACCAATCCCATTCTCCAACCCTTCTCAGTTCTAAATTTCCACCCTTCGGAGGACAACTTGACGTTAAGCGACTCAAGGGTTACAGAATTATCTTCATACTAATACTGCAGATGATGATGATGATGATGATGATAGGGATGATGATGATACTGATGATGATGATGATGATATGCCATTCAATTCACCAAGTTAATGTGCTAATCGCGATAAGTTATTATTACCCATATTCCCATTTCTTAAAGATATCTTTGAAATGAAGAATCTAGTCTTAGATCAATTTATTACACTTTATACATAAGTTATTCGGGGATAATATGTTTTAACGATGGCAGTGCTCCCATGAACTCGAGGTAAACAAGAAAATATATCCCACGAGTACCCCGAAGGCCCCTCTTTACTTCTTGAATAGTGTCTCGTATATAGTGCAAGAGGCAGGCCGTCTTTCAGAGCCACCAGAGCGTTAAAGTCAACCAGCCGACTGCAGACATAAGCGACGTCCTCTGGAGACATCAGCACGTTTGTCTGGTTATACAAAACAAACTGAGATGCAGATGTGTTTGCGTTTCATCCCTCCCGTCATCATTACGTGTAGCCAAACTTAAGATATTTCTTTACGCTTGTTCGAAGAATGATATGTGTATCACTGTGTCAATATGCTTCAAGTAAAGTTGCATGCAGATGATCTCCAAATATATATGTGTGTGTGTGTGTGTGTGTGTGTGTGTGTGTGTGTGTGTGTGTGTGTGTGTGTGTGCATCTTTCTTCGGTGTTACAGTGAAAGAGTTTAGTGTTGTCATAACTGGGACAACCAAACAGTTGGAGGTTATGGCCACGCCCAAGAGCTACACAGGCCACGCCCTGCACCGCGTGGTTCCCGTGAAAAGCTTGAATAAACAAACTCAGAAACATAGATTTAAGTAGACACAAACATCTCAATGTAGGGCAAACAAAATGTCTTTATTCGGCGGACTAATACATTCTTGTATGTATTCATGTATGGGCCTCTTTATTTTTGGAATTGTACGTGACTGGGGTATAACGTGTGGGCATAAAGCAGAACTACCTTGATGTGAGAAAGGATGAAGCCATATGAAGATAGATATGGCCACCGCTGTAATCCGTCTGTCAGCGATCCCCTCGCGCCCCTTCCCTCTCCCTCTTCCCTCTCCCCCTCGTTACACGGCCCCTCATCGCTGACATACCACGCCGGACCCCATGCCTCGGAGAATGTCCTGTTATGGGGTAATATTTGCATATGTCCTAAACACACAGTATGTCACGAACCCATTTCAAGCATTTAGACCTGGTATACATTTCACCAAGATTGCCCATTGGATGACATCAGCTACCGTTCCTTTGTTTGAGGCTTAGGCCTGACAACAATCGAATGGTTCATGATTCCCCTATTGCCAACACATAAATGACAGTTCTGATGAGCTGTCGTTCAGGAAAGATAATGCTTATGTATGTGTGGAGTGAATGAAACCAAGGACGCAGAGAGTTGTAACCACTGTATTTATTTAACGTTGAACGTTAACATTATGCCATAAGAATAATAGTGTATACCTCTGTATCCACATACAGTAAAGACAGCAATGACAACTGTGCGTCAGACTATGTGTTACCTGAACTTAGAAACTTAGCAATAGTCACTATATTTGGGAGGTAGGTGAGGTGAAATGTTGTTTAATGTCGTGTTCGATATTATTTCACTTCATAGCGACGTGCTTGCAGGTGTGTGTCTGGCAACTTATACTCGTCCGGACTTATGCCGGTTCATGGTTCTGGTACACTGAGATACCGTGCTGCATTTTAACATGAATACCCACTCAGACACCGAGTCGGCCGGTCCTTGTTTTTTCTCCTTAATGCAGAGCGCCAATGTTTTTCAACATCTGTTAGTATGAAACGACCAAAGGATCGAACCACCGACCTTCCGAAAGTATTTAGAAATATGGTGTATTTCTTCCAGTGATGGCAGCTGTGACAAAATGATGTCTCAATGAGTGTTACCAGAGCTTTAGAATTCAGGAATATTCACGACACAGGGGAAAAAGTAGACTAAAATCTAGTCTCTGAAATGAACATATCGTACATAAAAAAACAGTTGTTCAGTTATCTTAATAAAAATATAATAAAAAGGAGCCCAGTGACTCTCTTCATTTTCAGATACTGCAGTGATCTAGACTTGCCAAACATTATAGACTTGCATGGGCTGTATTTGATATATATTTGTATCAGGGTCTGTAAGACAGACTAGGGAAAAAGGACTATCTAATACGTTTAATGACTGTGATGGCGTCTCGCGGAGTGATTTCCAAGCTTTTAAATTTAGGAATATTTAGAAATGTTTAAGGATATCGCAGTGTCTTCAATACATAACACTTCAGCTGTGGCTACAATCTCTGCTGTACTCGGTTACACACGACAGTGATACGATGTTGAATATGTCCATTGACGTTTTCGTCCACGAGTAGGATAGCAAAGTTCAAGCATGGCTGTCCCTAACCCCTGAGTACCCCCACGTCCATGATACGGCCGTGAGCAGGTGGAATGTGGAGTAGGAAGGACCCGTGACGGTCAGTGTTCAGACGTAGTGATAGAGGTAGAGACAACTCCTTTGCTTATCTTTGATCACGCTGACATTTATGGTTTCTGGGATGGCTACGTTGTTGAAAGAGTCAACAAAACAGACAACATCAAAAACAGAAACTTTCGACGTGTTATTGGTAACTCCCTAATGTACTTCAATTCATGATTATTAGTTCGATAAAATCACTGCAAACATTTGTTTGTTTGTCGCACGCAGCAATATTCCTGCTATATGAACCGTCTGTAAATAATCGAGTCTTGACTAGACAATCCAGTGGTTGATGTTACGAGCTTCGATCTACGCACTTGGATACGATGACATGCATCAACCAAGTCAGCGATCCTCACCGCCCGATCCCGTTAGTCGCCTCTTTCTGAGTTTCTGAAGATCAGTTCTAAACTGGGTCTGGAAGCTATGTTATGTCAACTTAATCACCCCATTGTTCAGATATTATTCATCTAGAAAGGACAGGATTACATTAGCTTATTTTATATGATTCGGGTAATGGACATCGTGGCCAAATTTTAATGTGTGACTGAATCTTCACCGCTGACTTGGGTCTAACGGAAGAAGCAGTGACACTTTTGATCGCTTTGAAGTCAGTCATGTCGTCTGCTGATTGTTCTACAAAGAACGCTTCAATAATTAACACCTGAGATCCCAGACCATCTGAATCCGACAGCAACACAGAACAGTGGGCACCAGCACCAGTGGAATGACGGATATCGCCACTCCCCGTAGGGACTTCTGGTTATAGTAGGTACCCAATAACCTATGTGTGTCGTACGAGGTGACTTGATGGGTCGGGAGACCAGGCTCGGTGACTTAATGGATCGGGTGGCCAGGCTCGGTGACTTGATGGATCGGGTGGCCAGGCTCGGTGACTTGATGGATCGGGTGGCCAGGCTCGGTGACTTGATGGGTCGGGTGGCCAGGCTCGGTGACTTGATGGATCGGGTGGCCAGGCTCGGTGACTTGATGGATCGGGTGGCCAGGCTCGGTGACTTGATGGGTCGGGAGACCAGGCTCGGTGACTTGATGGATCGGGTGGCCAGGCTCGGTGACTTGATGGATCGGGTGGCCAGGCTCGGTGACTTGATGGATCGGGTGGCCAGGCTCGGTGACTTGATGGATCGGGTGGCCAGGCTCGGTGACTTGATGGATCGGGTGGCCAGGCTCGGTGACTTGATGGATCGGGTGGCCAGGCTCGGTGACTTTATGGGTCGGGTGGCCAGGCTCGGTGACTTTATGGGTCGGGTGGCCAGGCTCGGTGACTTGATGGATCGGGTGGCCAGGCTCGGTGACTTGATGGATCGGGTGGCCAGGCTCGGTGACTTGATGGATCGGGTGGCCAGGCTCGGTGACTTGATGGATCGGGTGGCCAGGCTCGGTGACTTTATGGGTCGGGTGGCCAGGCTCGGTGACTTTATGGGTCGGGTGGCCAGGCTCGGTGACTTGATGGATCGGGTGGCCAGGCTCGGTGACTTGATGGATCGGGTGGCCAGGCTCTGTGACTTTATGGGTCGGGTGGCCAGGCTCGGTGACTTGGTTGACAGTGTGTTCTCGACCCCCACGGCGTGGATATTTCCTCAATCTCTCAATCATTAGATTGTCTGATCCAGACTCGATCTTTTTACAGAAAAAAAGTCTAAAGCTGGACTGTTGCTGAGTGCGGTGTTCAGCGACAAACACGACTTAGCCTTAATGTGTAAAATGATTACCAAAATTGAAGGTTTTGAACCACAAGTACCGGTACTGCACTGGCGTCCCTTTCCTTCCTGTATATTATTAAATACTGTGCAGAAGACAGAATGTATCGGTTGGTCAGGCTCAGTGACCTGCTTGACGGCGTGTCATCGTACCCCGACGGCGTGGATTGTTGCTCAAAATATCAGTCACTGGTTTGCTTGGTCCAGAATCGATTGTTTACAGGTAAACGACGTAAATATCTGGGTCTGAGCCAGGAACACCAGTGGTTGATAGCTTGAGCAACGGTATACGCAGTCGGAGTACGGTGACACCCAATCGGCCACCCGATCCTCATCTTACTTAGGACACTCTGGTTTAAGAACCATGTTCTGCCCCGGCATTTCTACGGGGTGTTGTGGTATTAAGAAAGTACGGAGACCGCAGTGTATTGTAAACTCACCCTAGAATGTTACGCAATATAAAACGAAAATATGACTCAAAGATTTAATTTTTTCTGTAAAATATAACGTCTAAGCAGGATTGCTGAAATGTTATTTCAGTTGAGTTTGAATCAAATTCGAAACACATTTTTGTAATCAATATATGTCATTATTGAAATGAATAATGTCTTCTTTTGAATACGGAAAGGGTTTTGTCGCTTTTATTTACGTTACTCTTGTTAATCACAACTTTAATGGAATCCGTATGTCAAGATATACGTTACAGCCGATGATTCATTCTATTTCATATTGGCCCCTTCAGAAGTCTACAGTACCAATCTCGACATATTGTTATACCTTCTTAATCCGAAGAATGAAAAAAACGAACACATTCTGTCTTCTCTAACGAAGCGTAATAGTCCACATACACGAGTATATACAAGTTGAATTGATTTCGTCCTAATGCTATTGTGCGTAGGCCTAAGGGTTTCCATGTCATGTGGTATCTGGCGCAATCTGACACGACTAAGATCATTGAGCTATATTCAAACAACATATCCCTTCAAGCGATTGTACATAATGCCACTGCACACATTATATATTGACATTCAGAGCAGAATACTGCCTGTCGGAGAAAAAACAGAGTGCTGCTCTATAAACCACTAATTGTGTGCGGATTAGGAGACACTTAATCTGGCATTGGTCGAATGTTTCTATAGTATGGTGTTTGGTGCCCTGCTTCATGCCAGTGAGGTTTAATTTAAGCCTGTTACACTTCACTGCGTATTATATCTTAAAACAATAAATTTCGAATACAAGTTTTGGTCACTTTTAACATGGATTTCAACATTGTTTACCCATGACACCTGGTGTCATCACTGATTTTCAGTTACCCTTTCATATAAGATTCACCGCTATTTTGACTTTAACGCCCAATGGAATCTGTTTCGGCAGGTAATTCAGACTGATTATTCTCGGGCGTTGACTTTTTATTTTTTCTGAAGATTGCCGTAATTTGCTTGTGAGTTGTGAACTGTACAACTACAGAAGTGTGAACTCGAAGTATATCGAATCATCCATAGTCCATAGCGGAGAGTCGCTAATAGACCATACTGTAAATAAGGATGCTGCCTTATGCCTTGTGCTAAATTTTAAAGGAATCTGAATAAATCTCTGAGGCAATAGTTGAAACCATGATTAAAAATATATTTAAACATTGATTTTATAAGTTCTAGTTAAACTATCGCAACCCGGAAGTGGTGTATAAACATGTTCTATCACAACAGCAGCGTAGTGTGTATTATCAATGATAGATATCGGTGTCAGTAATGCTTAATGGTTCACAATAGAACGTCGATAGTTGTCTAAGCGCACAAGAATTTGATCACCTGGGATAGTTCTTGAAAGGTTAGTTGAGGTTTCGAACGCCACACATCTGTAGTCTACAAAATAGGATTACATGTATTCCAATGATTGAGACGATACACCACTATTGTACATTTCAACTATAAAAAAAACAACACTTTGAACGCAAAGCCTAGTATTATAATATGGTAATATTACACTGATACAACCTTTTGTCACATTACTGGTTGTTAGCGTGTTAGTGTCACATAAGTTATATTACAAGACGTGAATTGTGTTTGGCTGCAGTCAGCACTGTTCTAGCGATATCACAGCGACCTGCACATGATCCACGACACACACGTAAGATGACACACACACAACCAGCCAGGTCACATCTTGTCATCTCCCGGTCCATTCGTGACCAACTCGTGTTATTCCGGGACAAGCCGAATATGGTTACGGAAAGGGGCGAGTGGTGACGAATGCTCCCGGTCTTACGACAAGCATGAAATACCGGGCACCCATTCTAACCCGGAATCTCCGGTTTAGTAGAGATTTCTTTTGTTTATGAAAAAAAAATTTGTAGCTTTTATTTATATAAAATCAGGGTGAAATTGCGAATCTATAGTGTATTTGTGCATTCGACTTGTGAAAAACATTCACACCAAGCTCAAACATAAAGCTGACGGATGTGCAAAGATGTCATTGTGTGTATTCAAACCACCAATTGCATGACCGGCATATCCAGAAAAAAATATCGTCACGAGGTATAGATTGAACACGCTGTCTGGAATATAGAGGTAACAGGGACATTAACAATTTTCAAATGGGTGCTATGGTTGTCCTCCATTACCTCAGACCAGTTTCTAAATGTCGTTATAAGTGCCTTTTGAGGAACTAAGAACTGAAAAGTTTAAGCCTGCGGACAAATAAAGTTATGTTTTCCAGACTTTTTAAAAAGAATTTTTGACTTGAATTAGCTGTGTCTGTCATTTTGCCCGATCCTAGTCCCATTTAAGAGCATCTTTACACATTCCGCAGTAAGTAAAGGGCAGGACATATGTGGCGCTAAACAGTAATGGATAATATATAGTAAAAGTAAAATGTCCATTATAATAAGTTTAAATTCGACTAAAAAGTACTCCATCTACACATAACACCTTTTCGTATCATGGAACAGGCTGGTTGCAAGTCATAGCTCGGTTTCTGTTCATGTCCATGACAATATGTGCAACAGTGTTGGTCCAGATTAGTTCTTCTATTCATTTTCCTGTCCGTCAATAGAAACGAACACGTTTTAGAGAACGAGGGTGTAGTTTATGTATTAGCGTTTACGGCATCAAGTTTATATTGGACATACATTCTATTTGGCTACAGAAAGTCCGTTGTCATTTCGATAAAGTTAGTAACGGTGCAAGGATTTAGGAGAAGAGGTACAGTCGCCAAATAACCTTTTTTATTGATGTATTAACTGTAGTTTCGATAAAGTTATGGTTATATCATATCCCTAAGTAAGAAAACGTTCATTTACATATGAAAACAACACTAAAAAACATTCAATATTCGAGCTCTTCGAGACACATCCATGATCACGTGTCGACCGCGCCCCATTTCCGGATTGTGAAATGCGATAGTTCGGAGTTGTCCGACAACTTTGCTGAGACAATCTTGCGTTTCTGCAGCAGGGCTGAAGTGTCCTGGTGTCCCGTGATTAATGGGACACACGGGGCGGCATCTGTGACGGGTTGACACTCACCATCCCCATAAACTTGACTAAGCCAACAGTTAAAATTGACAGTGGAAAAGAACGTATAAATCTTGAGAATGTGCTTTACCAGACCACACAGCTCATCAGATGCGAAGTACAAAGTAGAACAAATGCTTACTCTACAGGAGAATATTTGAGTAAATAAATATATAGCTTGAGGACTATTTCACAGAAAACCGAAGGTCATTTTCAACTTACGACGTGTTTGGTACATCTCTCACTTAAGTAAACAAAAGATTGTATAAGTCTCAGCTTCCAATTTCCAATTGCCATGAAAGATTTGTAAAGAACATATTAACATTGCACTATAGTGCTAGACTTCATTTCTAGGGTATGAAATTCATCCCTTATCCCGGTAGTATTTTTTTTAAAGTATGTTCAGTTTTAGAATGTAAATTCTTAAGTACTATTTATTTATTTATTTATTTATTTATTTATTTATTTATTTACATGTTGATTTATAAAGAAAACAGAGATACACAACTTTACGACAATACAGGTCAAAGACAGGGAACAAGGCTTAAATGCGTTTCTTCGTCTGTTATCGTTTTCTTATTCTTTCCTTTTACTTTCAGGATGATGTTCCATTGGACTGCCAGTCAGGTAGGAGGAATTCACTATCTAAGAATTTGAATCAGTGCTAAATATTGTTGGTTGTTTTCAAAACAGACAAAACCTTGGTTAAATTTTAATTCCAAATCGTTTCTCATATGTCCATATATCAAACAATGTTTATTTCCAACTCATATTATTGTAAGATGTATTGCGACTGAGGAGGTTCTATTTTAATTTTTTGTATATTTGTTTTGTATTTCAATAAGTCTATACCAAGATATATAAATTGAGCGAATATTCACGCTTATAACGAACTGACGGATATAACGAACTGATTTTTTTGTCCCGACTATTTTACTATAATAGTTATGCTGTATATATGCTTATAACGAACTACGGTTATAACAAACTAAAGTTAGCGGTCCCTTTGAGTTCGTTATAACCGTAGTGTACTGTAATATTTAAAATTGATACATGTAGTTTCAATGATCAATTGCTTCATAGGTTGGACGCGCATTGGTGTTCAGTGTTACAAGTTATATAAAGGAATCGTACCATGGGAAAGTGCTGTCAAAATTTGTAAAAGGTAAGTGAGATATAAAATATCAAAATTTCATTTCAGATATAGAAGGCCACGTGAGTGTCTTGGTATTTCAAAGCTTGTTGTAAGGATCGTAAAAAACGGATGTGGTGGTAGACTTTGTGACATGCCTGTTTGCCTGATAGTGTGCCCTTAGACGTGGATTGTTGTTCATGATTTCAGTCACTGATTGACATTCAGAGTAGATATCCTGATGAATTGTGGGATCACACTGTTACCAGAGAATTTAACCCATTATCAAAGGGAGATAATTTATTGTCCGCTAGATGGATGGATGACTTGTTGTTTTACGCCGCACTCAGCAATATTACATCTATATGACGGCGGTCTGTAAACAATCGAGTCTGGACCAGACAATCCAGTGATTGACATCATGAACATCGATCCACGCAATTGGGATTGATGACATGCATCAATCAAGTCAGCGAGCCTGAGCACCCGATCCCGTTAGTCGCCTTTCACGACAAGCATAGTCGCCTTTTACGGCAAGCATGGGTTGCTGAACACCTATTCTACCCCGGATCTTCTCGGGTTTGTCCGCAAGAAACCACCGGACAAGATGGTTTGATTCCTAATGTCCGAATTGTCACTTATCTCACATTTCATCCATTTCTGACACAAATCATCAGGCCTGTAAGACAGGTGTCAATCTAGAAGTTATGACGAGGACAATGTGACGCCTAATTACAATGTACAGGACGCCCCGATGCTGTCCACATTCTTATGAAGGGTGTGTCAAGATATTGGTACTGCCTGTGTTTTTGATGTATTTCGGGGCATATTTTACTGATTATGTCAACGATCATTCTCAATGTGGCACCCATAAATCACAAACTGTCCAAGAGCTGTATTTTAGTGATGAAATGATATATTAGGTGCATACCAGAGACAGTTTGACCTTGTTTCCAAAAGACATCCTTAAGGCAAATTCATGCGTGCGTGCGTGTCTGCTTGTACTTGTCAGGTCTAATGCCGACGTTATAGTGCTAGCCCACTGAGATACCGTAAATACCCCACTCAGGCGCTCCGAGCCGATCAGACCTTTATTTACCCCCTTAATGCCGAGCGCCAGGCAGGGTGACAACAAATACCATCTTTTACCGTCTTTTGGTATGGCCAGCCCGGGATCGAACCCCGGACCTTCCGCTCTCCGGGCGGACTCCCTACCTCTAGACCACGGAGGCCATGAGAACACCTGGTATCGTCACTGTTTGATAGTGACTCATAAACGCAAGCATATGATTAGTCAAGTAAAATATTGCACTCCCAGCCCTTAAAACGTGAAGATTATGATGTGATACCTGTAACCTGATCTTCAGCTTAGTCCTAATTGTGTATTTGAAGAAGACAAGGATCCCTACACCTGTATTTAACAGCTCTTTGAAGATGGGATAAGTATGGTTTAGTCATAGGCCTAAGGGTCGGCGAGGCCGTGTGTGTTGTAGGTCATTGTCATCTATTTTAGGTGTCATACATGTAGAGGCTAAGAAATATTGCATAACACTGTCATACGATATGGGTGGCTAGGCTATAGGTGTTGAAAGTCATTGTCATATGTTGTAGGTGTCATAGAGGCGTATTTATGTTGAGAGTCATTGTCATACATTGTAGGTGTCATAGAGGCGTATTTGTGTTGAGAGCCATTGTCATACACTGTAGGTGTCATAGAGGCGTATTTATGTTGAGAGTCATTGTCATACACTGTAGGTGTCATAGAGGCGTATTTATGTTGTGAGCCATTGTCATACACTGTAGGTGTCATAGACGCATATTTATGTTGAGAGTCATTGTCATACATTGTAGGTGTCATAGAGGCGTATTTGTGTTGAGAGCCATTGTCATACACTGTAGGTGTCATAGGGGCGTATTTATGTTGTGAGCCATTGTCATACACTGTAGGTGTCATAGAGGCGTATTTATGTTGTGAGCCATTGTCATACACTGTAGGTGTCATAGACGCATATTTATGTTGAGAGTCATTGTCATACACTGTAGGTGTCATAGACGCATATTTATGTTGAGAGTCATTGTCATACACTGTAGGTGTCATAGAGGCGTATTTATGTTGTGAGCCATTGTCATACACTGTAGGTGTCATAGACGCATATTTATGTTGAGAGTCATTGTCATACACTGTAGGTGTCATAGAGGCGTATTTATGTTGAGAGTCATTGTCATACACTGTAGGTGTCATAGACGCATATTTATGTTGAGAGTCGTTGTCATACACTGTAGGTGTCATAGACGCATATTTATGTTGTGAGTCATTGTCATACACTGTAGGTGTCATAGACGCATATTTATGTTGAGAGTCATTGTCATACACTGTAGGTGTCATAGACGCATATTTATGTTGAGAGTCATTGTCATACACTGTAGGTGTCATAGACGCATATTTATGTTGAGAGTCATTGTCATACACTGTAGGTGTCATAGAGGCGTATTTATGTTGTGAGCCATTGTCATACACTGTAGGTGTCATAGAGGCATATTTATGTTGAGAGTCATTGTCATACACTGTAGGTGTCATAGAGGCGTATTTATGTTGAGAGTCATTGTCATACACTGTAGGTGTCATAGACGCATATTTATGTTGAGAGTCGTTGTCATACACTGTAGGTGTCATAGACGCATATTTATGTTGTGAGTCATTGTCATACACTGTAGGTGTCATAGACGCATATTTATGTTGAGAGTCATTGTCATACACTGTAGGTGTCATAGACGCATATTTATGTTGAGAGTCGTTGTCATACACTGTAGGTGTCATAGACGCATATTTATGTTGAGAGTCGTTGTCATACACTGTAGGTGTCATAGACGCATATTTATGTTGAGAGTCATTGTCATACACTGTAGGTGTCATAGACGCATATTTATGTTGAGAGTCGTTGTCATACACTGTAGGTGTCATAGAAGCGTATTTATGTTGAGAGTCATTGTCATACACTGTAGGTTTCATAGAGGCGTATTTGTGTTGTGAGCCATTGCCATACACTGCAGGGGTGATTGTGTTGATTTATGTTGAATTATTTTTCCTACATTATCTTACAAAACCGTCAAGTTTTGGAATCTTTAATCAGTATGTTGTTGATTTTCTCAATACATCCAATTCACTAATTCACTCCTGATATATTGATTAGCATTATCATAGGTATCAGAGTCATCGAGGCTATCTATGTCCAATCGGATTGGTAAGGGGTTTTCGTATTTTTTTACAGCTACGGAGCTGAAATGGCAAAAGTCACAGACTTTTATGAAAACCAGGATGTGGGCAATTTCGCAAGCAGTCTCAGTACAGACAAGTATTGGATTGGTAAGTTGGACAATGCTTTTTATTTCCATATAAACACTCACGAATGTACTGACGATATACTAATTAACATAATTTAATGAAAATACAGGATGTGAAGATCCTACCATATTTCTTTTAAATGAATTATTTGGAAGTTACTATAAGACATATCTTACTTGAAGTGTGTACATCTGGTTACAACGATCGTATTTGTTAATGAAATTATTTACTACAGAGACGGTTACATGTTGTGCTTAATATCACGTGATTGTAACATGTTGCAGCGGGTTGTTAACTATTTTTATTAACTATAATTAATGAGCAAAATAATTGCTATAGAAACATTCATATCTATCTAACGAGGTTAAAATGGTTAGGTATTCGTTTGAATATGTTATCACCCTTTTTTGTGGTGATTGGTAACATTTATAACATTCTGCCCACCACTTAACAACCGTGACTCAAATCCGGACCCTTGGTTACTATATGCATTTTATTGACACTGATTTATTAATGCTATGGTGTATATCATTGGCTTTTCATGTTGCTAATATGTTTATTGATGTTGTGTTGAATGTTTGTGATGTTAAGTGATCACTTCAAATCAATGAAAACATCCGAAAGTTTTAGCAAAAGAATGCTTATTCGCGTTAACACTGAACGTAACTTCAGTAAGATGAAGCATTGCTTAATATATGAGAACTGAAACCTCAAATATGAGAATGTATATAAATAAAAGAGTCTATGATTGTCCTAATGACACATATAAAACGCCATACAGGGCACATACAGGGCACTCAATATTAGGTCAAGACCTAGGCTGAAGATGGGGAGTTAAGTGAGTTGAGTTTAACGCCGCTTTGAACAGCATTCCAGTTATAGCACGGCGTGTCAGCTTTATGTGGAAGGTAAGCCGGAAGTGATGCAGGTCTTTGACGGTTGTGACTTTGATGAAATCCTTTGGTGAAACCCACGAGCAAGGGTATAGTGCTGACAAACCTCGAAACGAAGTCGGGGCGGAGCGGGATTCGAACCCACATTCAAAGGTTTCTGGTGTGTCCAAGGGACGCAACTCTGCACAGCGAATTGCTGAAGATGGAGACCGTGAAGCAGTATCCCTTTAAACATCAACAGGGGCGGTCGGGTAGCCTTGTGGTTAAAGCGTTCGCTCGTCACGCCGAAGACCCGGGTTCGATTCCCGACATGGGTACAATGTGTGAAGCCCATTTCTGGTGTCCCCCGCCGTGATATTGCTGGAATATTGCTAAAAGCGGCGTAAAACCATACTCACTCACTCACTCACTTAAACATCAACAAGAAGTGCATATGTAGGCACTTGTCGTCAGATATGTTTTCAGTGATTTGTATATTTTCTGTTGCTAACCTTTCATGTTTGTTGCCATGTGTTTTGTTGACTCCTTCTGCACTCTTGGTGACATGTTTTTATTTTCTATAGGGTATAGCAGATATATTTATTCTAAATATGGTGAGTTATTTTTAATAGGTGACTCGTAGATGTTCCTAGATCCTAGCGTATAACCCTCATAGGTATGTTATATACTCACATCTGAATCATTCAGACAGACAGACAGTTATATTCAGTATAAGGCCTCCGGACCAAACTACATACAAAAGCATGTCAATGCATGCGCATTTTGATCATATTTACAATTGAGTGTTTGTTTTTTTATTCACATTATACAGGAATAGGCTGACATTTCTGACAACATCAATGCTGTTACTCTGCATGACAGAAATGAAATTGTTCATTGTAGGATATTTACCAAAATATTTTACAATAAACATGTTTCGCATTTCAGAGTAGGACTGACATACACAGGATATAGCAAATAGCCTTTCATCATAAATTATAATTTCATATCTGCTAGTCTCAACAGCAAGCTTGAAATTGCAACATTTAAATCTAGAATAGGATGTTCTTAAATGTTGTGGTGCGGTCGGGTAGCCTAGTGGTTAAAGCGTCCGCTCGTCACGCCGAAGACCTGGGTTCGATTCCCGACATGGGTTCTAAGTGTGAAGCCCATTTCTAGTGTCCCCCGCCGTGATATTGCTGGAATATTGCTAAAAGCGGCGTGAAATCAAACTCACTCACTCTTAAATGTTGTTAAAGATCACCTATGCTTTTCAATATTTAATAGTGATTAAAAAGCAGATTTATTTAGATGTTCCTAGATCCTAGCGTAGAACCCTTATAGGTACGTTATGTTCCTAACATCTGGATCATTCAAACAGTAATTACATATTGTAGAATCATTCATGTACATGTAGATAGTTTTACATACACAGTTAGTGTCATACGGGTTGATCCGAGCGTTACATCCCAACATGAATTTCACATTGTAGAATTATTCATGTAGATAGCTTTAAACTTGTGATGAAATATTGCATTATAGTAATGATAAATGGCTATATTTGTTCGGCCTTTGACGGAAGATAGATTTGTTTTACATAAGATGTGCTAACCTGAAAAAAAGAAAGAAATTATAATGAAATCAATATATTAATTTTGGTCAAGTTCAAGGAAGAGAATTATTGCATGATTGCATATGCATATAAATTTGAAATGAAACTCATGAATTAAATATAGCCATTTTGAAATGAAATAGAATTAGAATTCCACGAATTTGCATGAGCATGTGTTAAAAATGCACTTTGTACCTTATTTTGAGGAGGTAGTTACGAAATAAGGTATATAGAGATATATCCCTTGGTATTTCAAGACCTGCATGTCAAATGTTGATACTGTGTAGTATAGATACATAATGTAACAGACATGAAGTATATAATGAATATTAAATTGTGAGCAAACATTTAAGACACAATATGTTTATTCATTAAAAACATTCATCTCAGCGAAATTTTAAGGTGACTCATTAAATCTACACGTTAGGTATTAATTTTATCAGAAGTGATATACGATTTTTAATATTAATAACATTCTGCACTGCTTTCAATGTTTTCCTTTCTCCAATATCTATGTCTATATATATGATTCTCTTGTAAGGCTGAGGTAAAATGTATTTTGACATTTATTTCAGGAATATTGACAGAAGTTCATCATGTTATAATTTAATAATTAAGTCCATACTTATACTATATACTCCAAACATGTCTGCCCAATGCATTGGCGTAATATAAAGGTTTGCTTTTTCTATAAAATCTCCCCATTCTACAATGAGATTCTTGCACTGTGACTGCATGTTACAGTTAGAATTGAACCCGAGCTGCATCTATACGACCTTCTGGCTGCATGCATCCCTGCAGTTTCTACAGTTGCCTAGGGATTCGATGCATCTTACAGTTTCTGACCAGTTTGTTGTTAAATGTATCCATGCTTCTGTACTAAGTTTTCTTTGTTTGATTACTTGCATACTGGTTTCTATGTCTTGCCTGTCCTGAGGTCAAACATTTACGTCAAGAGAAGAATAACAAAAAAATATATGGTTAAGAGACATTTAAAATCATGTCTTGACTTCCATGTACATTCATGCGTTTTTCACAGATGTTTGTCAATGCTTAAATTTCATATTTCGTTGTGCCGCCCGCATTTCTGCAAATTCACCAAGAGAGTGGAATTCCAAATATTGGTACTCTATGTAGCCAATTCACGGATTCCTCCCATAATGGTAAGACTGTAACTCACTGACTCACTCACTGGTTGTCTTCCCTTTCTGCCAGGTTTCACTCGAAGAGATGCTTCCCCTGGTAATCAGCGGATAGGATATTGGAGCGACGGTCAAGTAACATCAATTGCAGCAGGTTTCTGGGAAAATGATCAACCAGATTCTGACAAATTTGGAAAATGTGTCTACGTCATGAAGAAAATGGACACATATTATTGGTCATTTGGTCCTTGTGAAATGAAGTTGTCCTATGTTTGTCAGAGACCAGCTTGTCCATCTGGTAAGGAAACCTCTACATGAATGGAGGCTATAACTACCATATGATACATCATGGCAGCCATCTTGTTACTTTGTTTAATGTTCAGAACATGTATTATATCAAGTTCAGCATTCCAAATAGTGCATACTTCATTTGGTTCATTTGGGGTTTTAGGGAGTTACCATCGTACTAATGGCCAATGTTTAAACCAGAACCTGGTCTGTGACGGAGACGATGACTATTTATTTATTTTGTGTTTTAGGGAGCTACCATTGTGCTAATGGCTAATGTTTAAACCAGAACCTGGTCTGTGATGGAGACGATGACTATTTATTTGGTGTTTTAGGGAGTTACCATCGTACTAATGGCCAATGTTTAAACCAGAACCTGGTCTGTGATGGAGACGATGACTATTTATTTATTTTGTGTTTTAGGGAGCTACCATTGTACTAATGGCCAATGTATAAACCAGAACCTGGTCTGTGATGGAGACGATGACTGTGGAGATGCCTCTGATGAAAGGAACTGTGGTAAGAGCGTAAAGCTTATAAAGCTTCTTTTACGTTTCCGTCCTTTTCGTTTTATGATTCGATCTGGTAATGACAGGATCATATAACTTACAATTCTATAGTGCATATGCTTCTCTTGACAACATTCAACCCAAATCTACACTAAAATAACATGTGCGAAAACTCAAAACCGATCATAAAACTGCTGAAACAAAATGTTTTACATCAAACAGTGAGGTTTGAAACCTGTTAAAAGAAACACAAATACTAGTAATAGATTCGTGTCAGTTTCTAAGAACCTTGTAAGAAAAGTACACTTAGTCTACAGGAATATGTATCAAAGGGGCTACTAAAATAGCACTATAACAACAAAAGTTGGGGGGAAATTATACAAAACTAAAAATAAAGTTTGCCAAAACATAAGGAGAGATTTGAACAGGTGTTCCTTCGTGTCATGTCCTCCTATGCACATTATTTGCAATTTAGAGTTATCTACCCTTGGTCACCCTCAAACTCCCCAGCGCGTGACACCTTCGTTGCACGGACTTACGACCCCTCTTAGTGTTGTGCTGTCATTCCCGTGTACCGTTGTCGTCTGCTTGGTATAGCCAGTTGAGAAATATTCAACTAATTTATGTTTTACATACATGTCTTTGAGAGGAACAAATGTTACAACTTTCTGAGATGAAAATTGCATGGTAATTTATATTTTTGTGTGGTTCTAATGGCAAATATTCTGTCAGTGTGGTGTCTGGCTTGTGGTCACTAAAATAGGGTCCAGTAGGCTAGAAAATTAGGGTACGCAACTCTTGCCATTTTATCCAATAGCGAATGTAATTCAAATAACTGAAAACTAGTTAATCATTTAAAAAAATTAGCGCAAAGTGCTTGATGTTGGCTTCTGGCTTGTGCATCTACACTCGCTGTAACAGTATCGATATATTCGTAATTTGAATATTTGTAGATATGGAAAATAGATCAGGAACTCTAGCCTAGCAAGTCTTTGAAAGGCATTTAGAAGTGATACACATAAGGAAGAGAATTTATAGATGTCAGCTTCTTTATTATGAGGAACAGAACGTTTCAGAGTACATGTATAATATGCTTACTCCTTCATCAGGTGAAAATGATGAAGGAGTACTCCTTAAAATAAAGAAGTTGACATCTATTAATTCTCTTCCTCCAGCCTAGCAGTTTGATTTGTTTTGCAGAGTGTCCATTGATTTAGAAAATCGCTAGTGTCACTAGATCTACCTTTGTTATTTTCCTGGATGTCTGAAAAAATTCCAGTGACAAGAATTCTTTTCTTGAAACAGCAAATGTGTGCTAACGCGCCAAAAGTATAATTTTTATATTCAAACTGGTTCTGTTTGTACATTATTATCTTTCGTATGTATCTTTTCTCAGTGTACCATTGTATGAGGTGATATATGACATCATGTGTTCTCATGTAACCATCTGTCTCTTCCAGCTAGTCGATGCAAGTACTACTTAAACCAAGCTGCAGGCTCAATCAGCTCCAACAACTACCCAAGCAACTACCCAGATGCTAGGAACTGTCAGTGGGTGATCCACGTCCCGCTTGGACAGAATGTTTACCTCAAAGTATGTGGGAAATATTTGAATACATAAATTTACCAATTCATCTAACTTGTCATCTGACATCTAGTATATTCTGTTGTAGACAGGTTTGTGCAGAGAGCCTTTTGGCAATTCTATAGCCACAACAGATATCATGATTGTATTATCATCCATTATATTAGAGTCTATTGTGTAGCGGGGTAGGAAAGTGGTTGATGGGGTCATTGTCGGCACAGGTATTGTGACATGAATGTACTCAATGGAAGGTATTTTTACAATTGGCAACTTTGATTCCCAAATATGCTACACCCTGTGTGGATAATGACTCCAACAGCAGTACAATGTGTGTACCATTTCTTGGGGTGGTCTGCTATATAATGACTGATATATTGATCAAATTTGTATAAAACAATACATCTCTCTGTGTAGTTAAGTACTTGATAGCCACGACCCCTCAACTCGATTTGCTAGTAGCTTGTTAACTTCATTTTTAGTATTATTTCATAAAAAGCTTCACAAATATATGATAAAATTGAAAAAAATAAACCTGTGCACTTGATATTGTGTTTGCCTCTCTGTAACAGTTCACCAACTTCTCCACGGAGATGGGGGCTGATATAGTGCAAGTGTTGGTTGGAGGACAGACTGAGACCCAGGGGCAGCTTGTGGCCTCCCTGTCCGGGGATAGGCAGGCCAGTCTTCCTGAGTTCACCAGCTTCAACAACTTCATCATTGTCAAATTCACCTCCGACAGCAGCAGCAATGCACTTGGCTTCAGAGCTGAATTCAGTGGAAGTAAGTTTTATCTGCACCACTTGCTTTAGTGTATTATCTGGGTTGATTTGTGTTAGTTCTGACTCATTAACAATATCAGCTGAAGAAAGTATAGTTTTGACCTGAACTATTACAAAGTCGCAAGGCGTAATTGTCCAAAATGTCTACTTATTAGTTGCCAGGTGTTAAAACATGGTAAGTAAAGAGGAAATCACCAGAGATAAATAAAATTTATTTGGTTATATATGGTGTCCAGGAAACAAGAGTTGACTGTTTGTACCTGTTAATTTCATTGTTGCTCAAATAAGGGTATCAGTTGTCCACAGGTAGCAGCATGTGTATGTTTTTGTCTTCAGGGAGTGCCAATCTTCAGCCATTCCAGAATCTCCAGGCGATAGATGCTCCGAAGTTCCTCAATGCCCCAAACTACCCGTCCATGTACTTTGGAAATAAGGACTACACCTGGATCATCAACACACTGATGCAGACACAGATCATCACTCTCAATGTAAGTGTTGAGTAATTGACATACTGATAAAGACACAGACCATCACACTCAACGTAAGTGTTGAGTAATTGACTTGCTGATAAAGACACAGACCATCACACTCAACGTAAGTGTTGAGTAATTGACATGCTGATAAAGACACAGACCATCACACTCAACGTTAGTGTTGAGTAATTGACACACTGATGCAGACACAGACCATCACACTCAACGTAAGTGCTGAATAATTGACACAAATGAAGATCATTGTGCCAATTATTGACCTTATGCCAGTGTTTTATTTTGACACTGATTCAGACCATGCATCACTCTCACAGTAAGTGTTGTGTATTGACAAACTGATTTAGACCATGCATCACTTTCACAGTAAGAGCTGTAATTTGACCGCTTGTCACAAGTGTATTCCACATTTAAACGATGGCAAGCTATGTTTAAGGCTGGGAGAACAAGCCTTGATGATGACCCTAGGTCTGGACGTCCCTCAACTTCCATCAATGAAGATTCAATGAAGGAGATAGATGGGTTACCATTGCTGAACTTGAGGAAGGTCTTAGCCATGGATCTATTATTATTCGTGAACATTTACAGATAAATAAAACATCTTCTCTTTGAGTGCCAAAGTTTTTAAATTCTGATCTTAAGGAAAAAAAGAACTGACATTGCCAGAGAAAAGTTAGAGCTAATTGAGGTGGATTTCGTCAAGTTCAAAAAGAGATTAGTAACAAGTGATGAAACATGGTTCTACCACTATGATCCAAAGTCAAAACATCAATCCATGGAATGGCACCATTCCACTTCTCCAGCACCAGAGAAATTCAAGTCTTCAAGATCAGTAAAGAAAGTTAAGGACACTGTATTCTGGGATGCAAAGGGTGTGATCCTTGTGGATTACTTAGAAAGCCAAAAGACCATGACCGGTACCTACTAAGCTGATTTGCATCATCACCTGAGATATTCTATCAAAGAAAAGTGACGAGGAATACTGACTACTTGAGTTCTACTATTTCATGACAATGCCTCTTCTCACACCTTTCGACTTGCAAAGGCTGCTGTGCGACAATGTCGGTTCGAAGAGCTTAATTCCTCCACCCTCCATACTCACCAGTTCTGGCACCTGGAAAGCGCTATGATGACAACGATGACCTCAAAGCTGCCTTGAAGAGGTTTTTCAGGGTGGCTTCTGAAAACTTCTTCCTGACTGGAATTGATAAGCTTCACTATCGATAAGAGAAGTGTTTTGAAAAGCAGGGAGATTATGTAGAATTATGTAGGCTTAGAACCTTTTGACCAGCCTTCAGTAACTGACACACTGATGCAGATTGTCACTCTCATTGGAAATGTATTTCTAAACCCTTTCTGGAATGGCAGTTTTTAGCTCCTTTTCTGGAAATTGACCATATTCTGTGACTTGAGTCTAGAATCATTCCACGTAAGAATCAAAGAGTTGTTTATGACAAGCTACATAATGCACAACCTTGGCATAACTCTGACAAGCATTTCTTCATAAGTCATGTGATTTGAACACTGAGTTTCAATCAGATATCTTTATCCGGATTCTTTGGTGGTGAATGCAGTGCTGTCAGCAATGTTCTTGTCCCAGTTGTAAATTGGAGATATCAGTGTAGATCATCTTTATATTGTTCTTTTTCAGATCATGGAGGTAGACTTGAAGGGCATGGACAAGATCATGATCCGAAATGGTGACTCTGTGAAGGCTAACCTGCTGTACATGTTCACAGCTGACACAGACGTGGGTGACGTCCCATTCATCTTCTCCACTGGCAACAGCATGTACATCACCATGCAGACACGTGGCTACCAAGTCGGGAAAGGATTTAGATTCACATATAGACAAGGTGTGTTCAGATTCACATACAGACAAGGGGGGGTTCAGATTCACATACAGACAAGGTGTGTTCAGATTTACAGACAGACAAGGTGTGATCAGATTCACATTCACATATAGACAAGGTGTGTTCAGATTTACAGACAGACAAGGGGGGTTCAGATTCACATACAGACAAGGAGGGTTCAGATTCACATTCAGACAAGGTGTGTTTACATTAAGTACAGACAAGGTGTGTTCAGATTTACAGACAGACAAGGGGGGTTCAGATTCAGATACAGACAAGGAGGGTTCAGATTCACATTCAGACAAGGTGTGTTCAGATTTACATACAGACAAGGTGTGTTCACATTCACATACAGACAAGGTGTGTTCAGCTTCACATACAGACAAGGAGGGTTCAGATTCACATATAGACCAGGTGTGTTCAGATTTACATACAGACAAGGGGGGTTCAGATTCACATACAGACAAGGTGTGTTCACATTCACATATAGACAAGGTGTGTTCAGATTCACATACAGACAAGGGAGGGTTCAGATTCACATTCACATATAGACAAGGTGTGTTCAGATTTACAGACAGACAAGGGGGGTTCAGATTCACATACAGACAAGGAGGGTTCAGATTCACATTCAGACAAGGTGTGTTCACATTCACATACAGACAAGGTGTGTTCACATTCACATATAGAAAGGTGTGTTCAGATTCACATACAGACAAGGGAGGGTTCAGATTCACATTCACATATAGACAAGGTGTGTTCAGATTCACATATAGACAAGGTGGGTTCAGATTCACATATAGACAAGGTGTGTTCAGATTCACATACAGACAAGAGGGGTTCAGATTTACAGACAGACAAGGAGGGTTTAGATTCACATACAGACAAGGTGGGTTCAGATTCACATACAGGCAAGGTGTGATCAGATTTACATACAGACAAGGAGGGTTCAAATTCACATACAGGCAAGGGAGGGTTCAGGTTCACATACAGACAAGGTGGGTTCAGATTCACATACAGACAAGGAGGGTTCAGATTCACATACAGAGAAGGTGTGTTCAGATTCACATACAGACAAGGTGTGTTCAGATTCACATACAGACAAGGAGGGTTCAGATTCACATACATTCAAGGAGGGTTCAGATTCACATACAGACAAGGGGGGTTCAGATTCACATACAGACAAGGAGGGTTCAGATTCACATACAGACATGGTGTGTTCAGATTCACATACAGACAAGGGGGGGTCAGATTCACATACAGACAAGGAGGGTTCAGATTCACATACAGACAAGGAGGGTTCAGATTCACATACAGACAAGGTGTGATCAGATTTACAGACAGACAAGGAGGGTTCACATTCACATACAGACAAGGAGGGTTCAGATTCACATACAGACAAGGTGTGTTCAGATTCACATACAGACAAGGTGTGTTCAGATTTACAGACAGACAAGGAGGGTTCAGATTTACAGACAGACAAGGGGGGTTCAGATTCACATACAGACAAGGAGGGTTCAGATTCACATACAGACAAGGTGTGATCAGATTTACAGGCAGACAAGGTGTGTTCAGATTTACAGACAGACAAGGAGGGTTCAGATTCACATACAGACAAGGAGGGTTCAGATTCACATACAGACAAGGTGGGTTTAGATTCACATACAGACAAGGTGGGTTTCAGATGCACATTCATACGCGTACAAAGGTGGGTTCAGAATCCCTTTGTTACTCCTTTGAGAAAGTGTTCTAAGTTTTTGATTCAATGACACAAGACATATCAAATGTCATCTGATATCTCAATGCGTCCTAACAATCATGAATGCTTTTCAGGATGTGACATGCTGCTGACATCCATGAAAGGCAGACTCTTCTCACCCGGCTATGCCCTTGATGGTAACACTGCCATGAACTACTCCAATGACATCTCATGTAACTTCAGAGTGGACGTGCCTGGCAAACCCAATATCACACTAATCAACAGAGGATTCAAGACACAGACAAGTGAAGATGTAGTGACTGTAAGATTTGTTTTGTGCAATATCCTGAATTGAAGAAGTCCTCAAAACCTAGTGCTTTATACAGTTACCCAACCATGATGATGAATACCTGCACCTATTTATTTGTCCTGCTTGGGAAGTAATGTCACAATTTCCATCTCTTTTATATAACTTCACAAAGTCTCCCAAACATGAGTGTTGTTGGACAGTTTGACTATTTCAAGTGTCATTTAGAAAAATGCATCTCTTCAGCAAATGTGTTCAGGATACATCTATTCTCATATCATGCATATGAATTGAGAGTGGATGTAAATAATTTAAGTTGCAAGTATTGGGGATGCAAGAAAGTATGTTTGTTTGAATCATTAAAACAAACTAAAATTATAGATTACATGCTACATACAACAGACATTTCTGTTCTTGTAAGAATTACACTGTCAGCCCAGAGTGGAAATGGTTGATTTTCTTTCTAATTTTGAAAATGTCAAATTCTTGTAAATCATGTTCATGCCTTGGTCCCTGAATATTTATACAAAGAGTCTGAAAGACTAAAAGATAGGTAAATTCCTGGTGATGTATATGATAATAGCATTAATATATGATACACTAAGTAATCAGAGATGTCTTTTAGATAGGAAATGATGTCATTGTCTTTATTACTCTTAACCAATAAATTTCATACAGAATGTTTCTTTCACATTGTGAGTGTAATTAGATCCTCCGTCATTAAATGTTGCCTCATGTGTGTATTTGGTATTGAGGTGCTGTGGTATGTTACCGGTATTCACAATTAAGAATGAAAAGCAAGGGGTTCATGTGAGTAATCTGATGTTAAAAGGTACAGGTTTGGTGGTCCCTAGATTCCAATACAATAGGGGCACACCACAAGGACCCCAGGACCCACCTTTATTTTGAATGCAGGTTACCAAGTTGCCCTGTTTTTGTTGTACAGGTCCACTATGGAGGTGCTAGCCCAGATGTTCTCTCTGGGGACACCGTTGTGCAAAGCAGATCAAACAATGGAGAATTCAATGTCACCTTCAAAACCAATGCCATAATAAGAGAGATGGGATTTCTGTTTGAATATTCAATAGGTGAGAAACAGAACATTTGGTTATTTTCACCCAAATCTTGTAAAACAGGAAACTGTGCATTGTCTGTGCATCCTAATTAATGTCATACCCCTGGGTATATATACTCTCAACACTTTCCTGTTTATCCATAACAGTTCATCAGTTTTATACACTATCTACAGGAGTAGATATGATTTGATGAAGTTTTGTTTTTTGATGAAGTTTTTTATCTGAATTAATATAAGACATTCATTAAACACCATTCACATGTATTAGTATTGATCTATATATTGACACATAATCCTTGTTTACAAAGTTATTTTTTCACAACTTGTTACAAACATGAGATTTTTATTCCAGACTGCCCCAACCCTAACTTCAATGAAAACACAGTTTTGACGCCATCAAACGCAAACTGGCAGTTTATGTCCGAGTTTGTGGTGACGTGCAAGGATGGTTACAGGTTTGCCTCACAAGAGGACCAGGACAAAAGCAAGGCTCCTGCCTTTGAAAGCTTCTCCGTTGCAAGAATGAAATGCATGTATGGAGGAAAGTGGGACCGTGATACCACTCCAAGCTGTCAGCGTAAGTATAGTTGACTGAGTAACAAGAGGTATTGCAAACTATACTAGACTATCGGAATTCAATCCATTTTGTAAAACAGACTTACATCAGACTTCTTTAAGTGGCATTTAGAAGTTTGTGTGATGAAGTAAGAAAAGCTCTATGGATGAACAACTTTTTTATTACAATTAGTGCAACGTTTCAGTGTAGATCCTAACACCTTTATCAAGCCAGCATCACTTGCTTGATAAAGGTGTTAGGATCTACACCGAAACGTCGCACTAATTGTAATAAAGACGTTGTTCATCCATAGAACTTGTCTTACTGCAGACTTACATCAGAGCTTTTTTCTCACTATGAAAGAACTTTTGGGTTTTCTTGAATTTTGTGGACATAATATGTGACTCAACAGAATTATGTCAGGTTGAATATGACTTTTGTCAGACAGACATTTTCTATGTTGTTATTTCAGCCAAGTACTGTGGTTCTGCACCTCTCGTGAATAATGCTTACGTCAACTCCTCAACTGGCCAGAGCAGCAGCGTTGGTGGGAGTGTCACCTACTCCTGTTATCCTGGGTTCACTCTCTCAAACTCTGCTACCATCAGCTGTCGCAATGATGGCACCTGGGGGCCGACCCCCACCTGCACAAGTGAGTCACCAGCAGACAATGTAACATGGGTACATGTGTGTGAGTGAGTGAGTTGGGTCATTTTGTTATGATATGGTGTGTCAGCTGAACGTGAGACGTAAGCAAGCATGCAGGTATGCTGATAACAGATATGGTGCTAAAACACCATGGATCATAACCATAATGAATATGGGATTCACACCTGTCTTCATAAGATAAAGTTTAATGCCCCTTTTATTTTCCTTTCTAAGAATACACAGTAAGCTCAAACTTACAACTGCTCTTTTAATATCAGAATAAGTCATTTTGTAGGAGTGGAAAGTTTTGATTTAGACATTAAGACATCAAAAGTGACATTGAAGTCTTCAGTTGTTTGTTTGTTGACAACACCCTGGGCAATATGCCAGCTAATATCATGGCAGTCTGAATATGATTGAGTCTGGACCAGACAATCCAGTGACTGACATGAGCTTCAATCTATGAAATTAAGATACAATGACTTTTATCAACCATTTTGCTCCTTACAACAAGCATAGTCGCCTTTTACAACAAGCATGGGTTGCTGAAGACCTATTCTGACCCGAATCAGTAGAATGATTGAGTATTTCTGAGTTGCTTATACAGTCATCCTACATTTTGTGTCTTCCTACAGTTGCCTCATGCAGTCCTTTATCTACAACCTTGAACTTCGGAACTGTCACAAAGGTTGAAGGAGACGGCACTGAGTTTGGATCCATCGTGAACTTTACCTGCAATGCAGGCTACCAGATATCAGGAGAGCCCATCCTCTTCTGTACCTCAAGCAGTACTTGGACTGCTAATGTCCCTTCCTGTATACGTAAGTACAACATGTATTGCAATCATACTCTTCTGTACCTCTGCTTCTGTCCTTCCTGTATACGTAAGTACAACATGTATTGCAGTCATACTCTTCTGTACCTCTAGCAGTACTTGGACTGCTTCTGTTCCTTCCTGTATACGTAAGTACAACATGTATTGCAGTCATACTCTTCTGTACCTCCAGCAGTACTTGGACTGCTTCTGAATCTCCCTGTAAATGTATATATAACATTTGTTGTACTGCAATCAACCTCTCAATACAAGATGGAAATATGTTTATGTCATCAACATTTGTAAATTGATAGTTTACAGAAATAGAGTATATTTTCATTATTCCAATGCAGTAACATTCTGTTAGATTTATATATTTAGTTATTTAATATTATTTCCTTATGAAAGTGTAGGTAATCAAAACTTATCTCACTTTTGACTTTTTGTTAATGTTCACATGCAATAGAACATTTTGGATCTCGGATTCTGGTAACTTGATATACTGTTGATGGTGTAATTTGATGGGCCCCAGCAGAATCCCTATGGTCACAAAGTTCAAATATCAGCACTCAGAACAACAGATAATATGTTACTCTTACAGTGGTTTGAATTCCCATGATTTCCAAGATCACGACTTTTACTGTGTGGAAAATGGAAAATAATCCATTGAATGTTGATTTAATTGGATTGATTATCATAGTTTTAGTACATCCTTTTCTTAGAGTGCCTTATACTACACTACAGTAAACATATATCGTTTGGGACAATATAACTCTTGCATATCTTATTAAATTATTCAATTCACATGTAAATATAATTCAACAAGGCAACACTGTTGAGTCCATGTTTGTGAAACAGTGAGTGAAATATTCCATGGGGAAACCATGTAACATTATTGAGCAAATTTGAACTGATCCTCATCTGTTTCAAAGAAATATTGATGAGGAGTTTATGCCTTGTAGTCATTGTCTATGTGTTTATGTCCTGTGTTTTGTTCTGCAGCACTGAATTGTCCAATACCCCGCATCCCTCATGGAAGGTTGACCAGCACACAGGAGGCCTTCTTTGGAGTCCTCCGCCAAGTCACTTGTGACAGCGGCTACAGGCTCAACACCTCCAGCAGCCAGGTCACATGTGGTGCTGACCAAATGTTTACAAACCTGGATACCATGGCGTGTGAAGGTGAGTGAATGTGTTACTGAGAAGAGGGCAAGTGAGTACAGATTTATGCCACTTATTTAACTGAGTCTCTTCTCATGATAAACTTATACCATCCAGGAGAACTAACTTTAGTGTTTCCTGAATGTACTATCCATTAAGTTACCCACTAGGAGCCATGTGAATGCAGTTATTTGTGAAATTGGTAATGGCAACTTGTACAATCAAATTGAATGGCAATCAGCTTTACAATAGTTTGACCTTTGTCCCATGTTATCCAAATAGATACTAATACCATAACTAGTCTGTTAATGCTAGTTAATCATTTCAATTTGTTTGTTTGTTGCTTAACACATCAGTCAGCAATATTCCAACTATATGGCAGGCTGTAAATAGACGAACCTGTGATTGATATTATGAACAACAACCCATGCCTTCAGTGTACAATGACATGCAATCAACAAGAAGCTGAGGTTACAGAGGAGCAACTCTAACATGGAATCCCTGGAGCAGAATATTTTTTATGTTTTCAAGTTGTATGGCATATTTGGGACATTCTTTTACTTAATGTGATTCTGAAGGCCCTGGTTGTAACAAATGATAATGTGCTGTAGACGTATCTTATCTTCTAATCACAGATATTTAATTGACTGAAAAGGCTTGACTTATTTTCTTCTGAAAATCTTTCTTGATTCTTCTTCATCCTGAAATATCATGAACTGATTTCTTGTGTTAAGTGTGTATCAGCCAATAATAAGTAATCTTTATCATATTCATCAAGTCGTCAATATTGCAGTCTTGAAAGTATGGTGATATGTGAGGTATATTCACCCAAACTCTCATGTTTTCAGATATCGATGAGTGTCCTGGACCATGTGCCCAGGACTGCATGAATACAGATGGTTCTTACAAGTGTTCCTGTCGGCCCGGCTACACTCTCAATGCTAATGGACGCTCCTGTGATGGTAAGTGTAGAAGTTGGTGATTTTTATCAACCTGATACACATGATAATGATAGTTTTCAAGATAATGTCCTTATAAAATATGAAGACTTTCAAATTTCAATCTTTAAAGTCTGGAAAGGTTGTGCCAATAGCTAGTGTTGTGATTTGACAGAGATCAAGGGGGCAATATGTTATTTACAGAATGTCTCAAAACACTGGCCCTGTTGGCTAATACCGAGTAGTAGTTTCTACTCGTCTCAGGCCAATGTGCGAGAGTTAATTTCCATTCCTGATGTGCGACATGTTGTAAAATGATTACACTGGATTTGATGACTATGATGATGACAGTGACAAAAGAAGCAATAATTGTCCTGATGACAAGTACAAGAAGAGTGAGCATGAAGACAATAACAGTGATCATAATCTACATGATGACAACATCAATGATTATTATGACATTACAGTGATAGTGATCTTCATGAGAATAATAACAGTGATAATGGTATTATAATGACAATAACAGTGAACATAATTTTCGTGATGGCAATATCAACAATATAAATATTTATTGTGACATCACAGCGATAGTGATCTTGGCTTCATGATGACAGTGACAGTAGAAATGATATTAATGATGACAGTAACAGTGATAATCATATTGATATTAACGGAGATAATCATCTTTATGATGATATTAACGGAGATAATCATCCTTATGCTGATATTGACGGAGATAATCATCCTCTTGATATTAATGGATATAATCATCCTTATGCTGATATTGACGGATATAATCATCCTTATGATGATATTAACGGAGATAATCATCCTTATGCTGATATTGACGGATATAATCATCCTTATGCTGATATTAATGGAGATAATCATCCTTATGATGATATTAATGGAGATAATCATCCTTATGATGATATTGACGGAGATAATCATCTTTATGATGATATTAATGGAGATAATCATCCTTATGCTGATATTAACGGAAATAATCATCCTTATGCTGATATTAATGGAGATAATCATCCTTATGATGATATTAATGGAGATAATCATCCTTATGATGATATTGACGGAGATAATCATCTTTATGATGATATTAATGGAGATAATCATCCTTATGCTGATATTAACGGAAATAATCATCCTTATGCTGATATTAATGGAGATAATCATCCTTATGGCATTAACAGAGATAATCATCCGTATAATATTAACAGAGATAATCATCCTTATGATGATATTAATGGAGATAATCATCCTTATGATGATATTAATGGAGATAATCATCCTTATGATGATATTAACGGAGATAATCATCTTTATGATGATATTAATGGAGATAATCATCCTTATGATGATATTAATGGAGATAATCATCCTAATGATGATATTAATGCAGATTATCATCCTTATGGCATTAACAGAGATAATCATCCGTATAATATTAACAGAGATAATCATCCTTATGATGATTTTAACAGAGATAATCATCCTTATGATGATATTAACAGAGATAATCATCATTATGATGATATTAACGGAGATAATCATCCTTATGATGATATTAACGGAGATAATCATCCTTACGATGATATTAAAGGAGATAATCATCTTTATGATGATATTAATGGAGATAATCATCCTTATGATGATATTAATGGAGATAATCATCTTAATGATGATATTAACGGAGATAATCATCCTTATGATGATATTAATGGAGATAATCATCTTTATGATGACCATGATGTGAGGAGTGACAACAAATATGATGAAGACAACAGTGGTTATTGCTGATTATTATGATCTGTTCCAGATGTTAATGAATGTAACGCTGACAATGGTGGTTGTAGCCAAGTATGTGTGAATGACGTGGGAAGCTACAAGTGTCAGTGTAACTCAGGCTATCAACTCTTCTCCATGGATGGCCAGCTCAACTACACCCTCGCCAACAATGAGGATGGCACCATGGCAGGCGACATTTACAGATTCAACCATACATGTGTCCGTAAGTAGAACCATTGCAATCAATTTCATATTTGTATGTGACCAAGGAATAAAGCATAATGATTTATGTTTAGTCATTATTGAAATATTTACTGTTATTGTGTTTCTTTTGTCTAAAGTCCATATCGATGTTGGAAGTCTTGGTTTTGATTGTTAAAATATTTCTCATTTTGAGTCTGCAAACTGTTTTGTAATGTCATTCCTTCAGTAGCATCTTAAGTGACAGTAACATAAAGTGAACTAGTGACTTTTAGCAATGTTGCATGTGAAAGAGAAATGAATATGAAGAAATGAAGAATATGCCCACCCTATTGTACTCATGTGGAAATCAAACCTGGCCCACAAGGCTACCCACGTGACATGTGACACATGCTCTGACCTATATTTACCAGGTATCCAATGCATGGACCCCCCACCACTGGACAATGGCTACATCCTGAACAGCCGCAAGTACTACCGATTTGAAGATAGAATCATCATGTCCTGTAACATTGGGTTCAACTTGATTGGTCAGTCCCTTCGTATCTGCCAAGCTAATGGACGATGGAATGGGACAGCACCCACCTGTAGTCGTAAGTTTAAAACTAGCCAACAGTCATGCCATGACATGTTCAAAACTGCCAGTTTGAATCTTTCATAACTTCTTTCTGCTTGCATTGAATTATAGTGAGTGAGTGAGTGGGTATGGTTTTACGTCGCTTTTAGCAATATTCCAGCAATATCACGGCGGGGGACACCAGAAATGGGCTTCACACATTTTACCCATGTCAGGAATCTAACCCAGGTCTTTGGCGTGACAAGCGAATGCTTTAACCACTAGGCTACCCGACCACCCTGCATTGAATTATAAAGTAATGCAATTACTATATAATGACAATAATTAGTGGAATAAAGTAAACTGTTTTATTTCATTTGACAAAAGATGAAAAGTATCAGTGATCTGTTCTGTTGCCTTGATCTAAAGTTTCATGTGCTACTGTCCTCTCTGCGCCCGGATGGAGATGCCTGTTTAGAATTGGTCCCCTGCAACCTATGCTTGTAAAGAGGCGACTGGGTGATCAGACTTGATGAATTGGTTGCATTTCATTGTACCCCAACTGTGTGGGATGTTGCTGATTAATTAGATATCTGGCTTTTCCGGTCGAGACTTGAAAATTTGTTTATAGGGTGCCGTGATATAGCTGAAATATTGCTGACCCTGGCATTAAAAAACAAACAATAATACAGCATTCCTCCGTGTTGTATTTGACACTTTCTACAGTGTGATATTATTACTAAAATTGTTTCAATATCACCTTCAGCTGCCATATGTCCTCCTGTGAGTATCCCGGGCAACCTGAAGACCACTCCTAGTGTGACTCCATCTGGGAGTGTAGACTACCTGGGCAATGTCAATATTTCTTGTAATGTGCCTGGCCGAGTATCTTTCCTTAAACAACGTCAGTGTCTGTTGGACCCCGACACTAAACAGTACAAGCTGTTCGGTGCACAGTTAGAGTGTGGAGGTGAGTGACACATTGGGATAGATTCAAATATATTAAAGAGGGACTATGCTCTACTATCTGCTACTATACTTATCATTGTAATATTATTGTGCCTTGACTGAAACTGAGATCTTGTTATTATATACTCAAGGTAGTGAATAAATGCTGATTGATCTACATAAAACTTGAATAAGCAGACCGACAAATTGGTTTTAAATGACTGAAAATGACCTTATCCAGGACACCTTCCAAGTGTCCACGAAGGCCAAGTAACTGTTTTAATATCAGTACCTACATTTGTCTAATCCAACACATATACATTATCCTCAATAAGCCTTTAATGAATTGTTTATTTTTGTAAGTTATTATATGTTTTTGTACATTTATTTCTTCCAGTGATTGACTGTGGCACACCATCTGGTGTCCCTGGAGCTGTCATACCTGCAGGCATCCAAACAACCTACGGCACACAGTTTCAATTTGTCTGTAAGAACCAGTACACAAAAGAGGGAACATCCAGTCTAAATAACGATACTGTTCAGTGCAAGAGCAATGGCTACTGGGGATGGGGCACTCTCAGGTGTCTTGGTGAGTAACAGATTTATTATATGAATACTGGTAGATACTATCATGTCTCAAAACTCAGAGCTCATGGCTAATCTTTTTACTTCGGTTGTCAGATGATGGCTAGATTGAACATACCTATTGCCAATTATGTTACATTTTCACTCACTTATGATACATATTTTGGGTTGGACTGTATTTTGGTTTGATACCCATGTATATAAGTCAACATTTTTATCAGTATTTCTTGGTCTTGTCATGATCCTTGGTTTGTCTACATTTTTACATACATAACTTCGGTTGACACATGATACAACTGAACTACTTTTCTAAGTGACATTATATCAAACTCACTCACTCATTATCAATGTTTGCCCTAGGTAATACTTGCAGTGACCCTGGTCGACCTGTGGATGGCACACAACATGCAACCTCTTATGAGGAGAATAATCAGGTCAACTATACATGTAATCGCCCAGGCTACACCCTACAAGGTGCCACACCCCTCACCTGTATACTCGACATTGGTTTGAAGTGGAACCGACCTGTCCCCACATGTGTTGGTAAGTCATTTAACCTATCTGGTATATTACTGATCCAAGCTTTCCATGATGAGACAGTCAACTGTAAACAGAACCAACCTCAATAATATAAAAATATCAGTTTTGAATGATGAGTATAGAATACCGTATTCGACGTAATAAGCGCCCTGCTCTAATAAGCGCCCATGGCGATATTTGCTAATATATTGGCTAGTGAACAATCCCAATTAGCACCCTTCCGATTAACCAATGTACACAAGACTTATTTATTCGTGTATTATGCGCACTCATGTGTTATATGTACCCTTAATTATGGAAATTAAATTCTGGAAAACTATATCTGTCGTATATAAACATTTCAGGGTGTCAGCATAGACCACAAAATTTACGTTCACCATTTACCAAAATAATATTCTAATATGCGCTCTTATTTCTAATTTTGAGAGTGCCCTGGGCGCTTATTACATCCAATACGGTAATTTAATTAATTCATACAATTATTGTTTATTTTCCTGCTACTGTAATACTTATATCTGTATTCATGTATGTGTTGTATACACGCCCCACACAAGGTTATGAGCCTTTGTACTGTGACATCATAATATGTAAGATTGCACTATGATGTCACAATAACGTCATACTATGTTATCGTGCACTATGATGTTAATATAGCATATTGGTTTACATGTACTCTTGAAAATCACATTGGTGAAACCGGTAGAGTAAATTAGAGAGGTCATCTGTAACTTTCATGTGAAGAGAAAAGTTATTTGGCACTAATACTTTGTTCATCTAAAATCTCATTAACTTACGTTCTACAATTGTTTAAAAGTAGTTGGGATAGTCAATTAATTAAAGCGTTGGCTTGTCATGTCTAAGTTCCGGGTTCGATTCCCCACATGGGCACAGTGTGTGAAGGCCATCCTTGGTCTTCCCTACTGTTATATGGCTGGAATGATGCTTTAAAAAAACAGCGTAAACCTCAGCTCATCACTCACCATTTTTTGGCTTACCTGGTATAGGCGTAAACCTTAACTCATCACTCCCCATCCTTGGCTTTAAAACCTAGTATGTACCGAGTACAGTCAAGTCTCGTTAATCCGACATCGTTGGTTGCACATGATTGTGTCGGATTAACGAGTATGTCGGATTAACGAAATTAAGTGATTTGTGATCGAAAATCGGACATCTTCACGATAGATAATAACCGTGTGTTTCCTCGTGTAAATGCAAGTGCTACTGTCTTAACAACTTGCTTCATCTACTTAAAATAGTCTGTCAGTGTTTTCTGTTTCTCACATTTTGAAGGCACATTTCTCAAAGTCCCCTGTTCGCTTGACGTTTAGGGCTGGTGGTTCTTCAGCATCAACATTGTCGAAGTGTAATTTCATTTGTTTCTTATAATAAAGCTGGAAATTCTTTATGATCCCGGCATCTAGTGTTAATTGTTAAAGTTAATCTCTGCAGCCGGTGCATGTCAAAACACGGGGTTGTGTACTCGCGGGCAGATGACCACGGAGTACGCTGACCACTGTGTCGGATTAACGAGACTGATTAATGAGTGATTTCAGTAATTCGTTGCAAATTAGGTGTGTCGGAGTCGGAGTGCGAGAATGTCGGATTAACGGGACTAAATAGCGCTGAATCAATCGGTTCCCATCATTTGTGTCGGATAAAGCCGAGTGTCGGATTAACGAGTGTCGGATTAACGAGACTTGACTGTATATAGGTGTAAAACAACTCACTCACTTACTATTATTGACTTACCTTGTATGTACCGAGTATATAGGCGTAAACCTCAACACATAACTCACAATTATTGGCTTTAAGACCTATTATGTACCGAGTATATAGGCGTAAACCTCAACTCATCACTCACAATTATTGGCTTACCTGGTATGTACCGAGTATATAGGAGTAAACATCAACTCATCACTCACAATTATTGGCTTTAAGACCTGGTATGTACTGAGTATTTAGGAGTAAACCTCAACTCATCACTCACAATTATTGGCTTTAAGACCTAGTATGTACCGAGTATATAGGTGTAAACATCGACTCATCACTCACAATTATTGGCTTTAAGACCTGGTATGTACCGAGTATATAGGCGTAAACCTGAACTCATAACTCACAATTATTGGCTTTAAGACCTCGTATGTACCGAGTATATAGGAGTAAACCTCAACTCATCACTCACAATTATTGGCTTTAAGACCTGGTATGTATCGAGTATATAGGAGTAAACCTCAACTCATCACTCACAATTATTGGCTTTAGGACCTAGAATGTACCGAGTATATAGGAGTAAACCTCAACTCATCACTCACAATTATTGGCTTTAAGACCTAGTATGTACCGAGTATATAGGAGTAAACCTCAACTCATCACTCACAATTATTGGCTTTAAGACCTGGTATGTATCGAATATATAGGAGTAAACCTCAACTCATCACTCACAATTATTGGCTTTAAGACCTGGTATGTACTGAGTATATAGGAGTAAACCTCAACTCATCACTCACAATTATTGGCTTTAAGACCTGGTATGTATCGAGTATATAGGAGTAAACCTCAACTCATCACTCACAATTATTGGCTTTAGGACCTAGAATGTACCGAGTATATAGGAGTAAACCTCAACTCATCACTCACAATTATTGGCTTTAAGACCTTGTATGTACCGAGTATATAGGAGTAAACCCCAACTCATAACTCACAATTATTGGCTTTAAGACCTATTATGTACCGAGTATATAGGAGTAAACCTGAACTCATCACTCACAATTATTGGCTTACCTGGTATGTACTGAGTATATAGGAGTAAACCTCAACTCATCACTCACAATTATTGGCTTTAAGACCTGGTATGTATCGAGTATATAGGAGTAAACCTCAACTCATCACTCACAATTATTGGCTTTAAGACCTGGTATGTACCGAGTATATAGGAGTAAACCTCAACTCATCGCTCACAATTATTGGCTTTAAGACCTTGTATGTACCGAGTATATAGGAGTAAACCCCAACTCATAACTCACAATTATTGGCTTTAAGACCTAGAATGTACCGAGTATATAGGAGTAAACCCCAACTCATAACTCACAATTATTGGCTTTAAGACCTGGTATGTACCGAGTATATAGGAGTAAACCTGAACTCATAACTCACAATTATTGGATTTAAGACCTCGTATGTACCGAGTATATAGGAGTAAACCTCAACTCATCACTCACAATTATTGGCTTTAAGACCTGGTATGTACCGAGTATATAGGAGTAAACCTGAACTCATAACTCACAATTATTGGATTTAAGACCTCGTATGTACCGAGTATATAGGAGTAAACCTCAACTCATAACTCACAATTATTGGCTTTAAGACCTCGTATGTACCGAGTATATAGGAGTAAACCCCAACTCATAACTCACAATTATTGGCTTTAAGACCTGGTATGTACCGAGTATATAGGCGTAAACCTGAACTCATAACTCACAATTATTGGCTTTAAGACCTCGTATGTACTGAGTATATTGGTGTAAAACTAGTGCACTCACTCAGTATTATTGACATACCTTGTATATAGGTTTTATATATGTTACCTTGTTGTTTTACAGATACCCAGAAACCTACATTCAGCAACTGTGTGGCCGAGAAAACTGTCAGTAAATACACAACAGCATCGAATGCTGTCACTCCTCCAACACCATCTGACAATACTGGCATCAAATCAATGACCATCACACCTACATGGCCTTCAGATCAGCTACTCATTGCATCAGAGGAAGACTTTGTATTCACAGCTGAAGACTTCAATGGCAACAAGGAATTTTGCACTACAAAAGTCAAAGTATTAGGTATTTATTCATTCTTTTATATAACCTTTATAGAATATCTCTTTTATTCACATATCATATCTTGTCAATTCTTTATTTTGAATTCATTAACTTTTTTTTTAATATCTGGAAAACATAATCACGTTCTGGAATCCATGGTATGACTGGAATTTTTGCTTTTTTGCTTTTGATAGAAATTCTTTCCTATAGAATATGTCATCTTCCTGAGGCAAGGGAGGTAATTGACAGACTTTTAAAGTCCAGTTTTTACCATTGCTGAACTAGGCTGGAATTTCTGGGCTCAATTGTAGTGCCTTAGTGACTTATGTCCCTTCTTTGTCCCTCCTATTGACAGATCAGATTCCATCTCTCATATCAATTGCATTTGCTTTAAACAAAATAGTGATGCCCAGTGAAGACAATATGATTGATAACCAAGATCTATTTTGTAATAAAATTGGTCTTCCTTCGCGCAGTGCGTCAAATCATGTGTGCACGTCACAAAGCTGTAATGAGAACATGACCTCAAGAAACAAACCAGCAGCCAGTTCCTTCCATCCTTGCCATTGTGAGCAATATCTCAGACAAAGTTGTCATGAGAACATGACCTCAACAAACATCCAGCAGCCTTTTCCTTCAATCCTTGCCATGATGAATAATATCTCAGATGTAGCTGTCATGAGAACATGACCTCAAAAAACAAACCAGCAGCCAGTTCCTTCCATCCTTGCCATGATGTATAATATCCCAGACATAGTTGTGATGAGAACATGACTTTGAACTGACAAACCAATAGTCAGTTCATGCCTTTTGATATGGTTTGTTTTACTTTTGACCTTTAATAAAATGTCAAATATATAAATGAAGTCTTCTTTATGACAGGTGTACTTGTATATATTCAATATGCACATAACTGACTTTGGTTCCAGCGGAGGAGGAGCTAGGTGAGATGTGACATGGACATATGGTGTTCTCTTCAGATGTTCTGTTTATATGTTCTGTCATTCCATGAGAAAACTTGACAGCTGAGAAGCAGTGTGTTGTTACTTTGTTGCTCTCTACTAACTTGTTCTCCCTGAATACTGTTTTCTAATTACAAAGAAATGCTCATGGTAGTCCTTATGAATAATGAATAGTTATTATTCATATTTACTCAAAAAGTTTGACAAGTGCTGTAAGGGAGCTTTGACTTACATCCAAATTTGGAAGCTGGGCATCAAGTGTTTTCTTTTAAATGTGATGTTTGCTGAGCACTTTTCATGTCACGTCTCTGTCTTTTCTGGGTTTTTTAGATGTGGATTTACTTTCTGCAGTTTTGTTTGATGAGAGGACTCACTATATTCTTAAAACAAATTCAAACAAATATCTCACACTTCCTGACCACAATAAACAGGCCTCGACTTTATCTAAAATAAATGCCCTGACCAATTATCTACAGCATTTTACCTTGAGCTATATTATATATAATGTGATTTCTTAACAATTTCATCCGCTATTGAACAAAGATCTTTTGGAAGTGACATTCATTCAGGTATCTGGCATGTTGATCCTATAGAAATATGAATCACAGGTTTCTGATTCGTGACTTGTGTATAACCTATCATTATAGCATTTGTTTTGGAAGATTTCTGCATGTGAATGACTCTAAAAGAGGTTTATTATGGTCAGTGCTGTTTCTCTCTTTATTGGATGACTCAGTCATACCATGGGTGTAAAATACAAACATGCTACAATGCACACGTCTGTGTTTTAAGATCAGTGTTACCTGATGTCCATTACCATATCCATACCTTGCCATGACAATAACTTTGTTGTCTGTCACAGTACTGACTTAAGATAAGGTATTAAGGAGTGAACAAAACTTGCTGTAATCTAGAATGATGCTATATTTTAAAAACATTTTCCGAATAATATGTGTGGCACAACCTTGCATGTGTCATTACAACTGGAAAAGAGGGCATGTGTCAATGTTTTTTTCTCTTCAGCTAATGGATGTGAGTAATGTTAGATTTACTCATATTTTTCAGACAGTACTGAGTAGCATTTATAGTTTCATGCAGTATATTTCTATACCCATTTATTAAATGCTTTCTTAGTTTTACTGTCTATTTCTTTCAGATGAAGTACCACCAACAATTCGATGCCCAGATCCAGTGGTAGAGGAATTCAAGGAAGAAACTGACCACAAATATTGGCAGTTTAGTGTATCTGCATTAGGTATGATTGTAAGTGATGACAGTGGCAGCACTCCCTCTGTTCTCTTCAACCCTCCAGCACTGAACATTTCTGCAGCCTTCATCAGCCAAGCCAACTTTGTTCAATGGGTCACAGCTACTGCAATTGATGCTGCAGGAAATAGAAACACATGCCGATTCCAGGTCATGGCAAAAGGTGGGTTTTAAGAAGGAATTGCCTATAATACTTAGCTTGGCATGCCAGGTTCCATGCAATTAACGAATCCACTAGTCAATAAAAGTTTTACCATCTAGATCAAACATGAGTTTAAAGGAGAAATAGCCAACAATAATAATCTAGGTATGTCAGATTTCTTTCAGTTAACATGTCCATACAAAATTGTCACTTTAAAGTCGTGTTTTGTCTAGAGATCCAAAGAAGGTCATAAGACCATCATTTCAGTTATAACTTGACAATGTTATTTTGAGGTAGGTCAAGTTCTATATCAAGATCAAAGGAAGATTTTAGGATGACATTGCTTCAACTGAAGCTTATCCATAGTGTCACTATAATGTCAAATTTCACAGTAGAGATCAATCTGGCTATACTTCCATGACAGAGACAAATGGCTCAATTTTAGGCTGGATCCTATTCAAATGTTCTAGCTTGGTATATTACAAAATGATAGGATACATGCTGTGGCAAAATTAGAATTCATATACAATATATGATACACAACATTTGGGAATGCAATGTTAATAAATGTGTACTTTTTTGTTAATTACACAAATTGAGTTGTTTTTCCTCCTACAAAATGTAGCAAGTATACTGTATTGTCAATATATAATAGACCATTTCTCATTTGTGCAGGTCCAGACTGGGAACTTACTAATAAATGATGAAGTGTTTGAATTTATCTAACAATTTGGCATATCATAAAATGTTTTTGTGTGTCAATACTGAGCTTGATGTTGTATCATTCTGAACATGAAGGATATCTATTCAATGGCTAGGCTCTACTTCTTTCCTTCCATGCTATATATCTTCATACAGAATAATTACTGTATGTTTGAATAAACATGTTATAACAATGCTCAAAATTAAGCATGACATCCAAGGGTCCTTGTCGTTACGCTGATTGTAATTATGAAAAAAGTATGGGCGCAAGCATTCAAATCCTATTATGACAAACTTAAAGGACCGCAGAACCCCTATGGATTTATAAATGCTTGTATGAAGTTATAGCATTTTTGATAGATTGTTTCATTTTAAAACTGATTACCCTTTTTCATACGGAAGTTGACTGGTCCATTCATGAAAAATCTAGGTTAAATATTATTTGAGCAAATGATTTTGAATTCATTGATTCCTGTTTACTTTCAGCTGCCATTTGTTCACCAATGTCCATCCCCAAGCCTGTGAATGGTCAGAAGTCCTGCACAGCCCTCATCAATAATGGTGGCTACAGATGCGATCTTACTTGTGATGCTAACTACGCCTTCTATGACCAGTCTAGCCAGACAACCGTGACTACTTCCTGTATCACAGATGGTCCGTTCGATAAAGCTGTGATTCCTGCATGTTCTTTCACACGTAAGTCACCAGGGAGAGCAGTAGTGTATGGTTTAATTTCTGGGTTGTTTTCTTTTATTTTCAAAATTTAAAGTTTGACCTTCTGGTTAGTAGGAGAATGATCTTATTCTTCTAACTTCGGTCCCCTGAGGTTCCAACAGCATTTCCTCCTCCAAACCCGTATTCACAGTAAACATGTTTCTGCCTTCTGTTTGTTTCAGAATCAGAGACGGCCAAATTCACACAGATCATCAGATTTTCTTATGATGCTAGTACAGCCAGTACTCTGGCAGATACCTGTAAGCAGGGCTATGCTACTATGATGACACCAGTACTCAACAATCAGAGAACAAGACTCAACAATTACTGTCTTAATTTACGAGAAGTGCCGACTCTTGTTCTCCTTATTGCCAGCCCACAGAATGATATTTCCATCAACACAGCTACAAACAAGGTAGGTCAACTACATGGACCTATTGGTTTTCATTGTACTCTTTATCTGAAAGCACAGTTTTTGATTACCTGGATAAACTGAGTTGCCCTTCAATAAAGCACCACCACAAGGACAGATTAGGTCCCCGGTTACCCATGTTTGTCGTAAGAACTGACCCAAGGAAATCTAGTGGTTTCACTATGTGACTTGACTGATACTGTGGATGGTTGCTCATACTGTCATCTGCTTGTTTGCCTGGCTCAGAATTGATTACGTACAGGCAGCAGTGATATAGCTGTGATACTGATGACTGCAGCGCAATACAACATTTGCTCGCAAAATCAGGCACTGTTCATAGTTCAACATTACCTATCTGGATTTCTATGACTTGTAAACTTGACGTTATGTGTTGGCATGTTGATTTGGGTATGGTAATGTGTTTTATGAATTTTGACTTTTTCACTCTGATGTTATATTGAATTATGTTCAATAGATGGGAAATTATGTGTTTATCTAATAGATGCATGATGTTGATTCAGAAAAGATGTTACCATCATGTATTACTATTTACTTGCCTTGATATCCAATCGATTCTAAAATCATCTCTATGTTTGGTTTATGTATTTTATTTCATGTAGCCTCTCAGACAATCAGCCTGCTTAAAACACACCTGGCCTCACTAAGCCATACTTCATAGAAACCTCAAAAACAAACACTGATGAGACTAATTCTTTGCTGCAGGTTATAATCAACCTCACTCTGATTTATGAGGGGCGAGACACAGCCTTGCTGGCATCTTGTGCGACTCTAGTGGACACAATACTGAAGGACTTCAACTTTGATGAGACAAAAGCAATTGCAGGGTATTCCAGTCAGCTGCTTCCTGTCTCCTGTCCAGCTATCAACTCCACGTCGCCGGGGATAGAAACCTTCCGGGATTTCAGTTGTGCTTCAAACAGAAAGAAACTTACTCTGGGAAGCCTAATTGCTTGCTGTATGTACCAGACATATATCTTATGTATTAGGTTATTTTCTTCAGTAGTATCACTCGTAGTATTCATTCAAAGCATAACCCACAGGTCTGTTACTATCCTTCAATTGTATAACTCAAGGCAATCATCCAATGTTTATTATACCCCCAACTTAAAAGGGTGGGGAAATATGGTTATACAAAGGAATTTCGTACATCCGTCCTTCCAAGGACATTTTTTGTGTGCGACCTATAATTAGAAAACAACTTCATGGATTCTTTTCAAATTAGGGGAACAGTTTCCATGCTTATAGCAGAGGTGCAGTGCAAAGTTTAACTATGATATGTGTATTCTGAAAAAAATATGATATTTCTGATGTTATGAACTTTGATTATATCTTTACTTCAACACTTGTGAAACCTATAACCTAAAAACTATGTCATGAATTCTTTTCCATTTGGGGGTATAATTTCTATACCAATAGGAGAGGTGCAGTGGAAAGTTTGATTTTCATAAGTGGATTTTCTGAGAAAATATTGCTTTTTTTCATGTTTTGAACTTAGAAATATCTTGGAGTCAAAGTCAGGGGTTTAGTAAGCCCTGCTAACATTTTGTCTTGTTCATAAACAATTTTAGTTCAGTCTGTTTGAGATTATTGAGCTTGTCATGTGATAGTCCAACATGTCGGTCTCAGGTGTGAATATCTCCACCACAGACATGACCAGAGGGATAAAGTTAAATCTTGAAATGCTGAATACCAACAAATAATCCCAGTACTAAACTCTTGATAGGGTTATTCTGAGTGTCCACATTATGACATGTGACTGACAGCATGGACTGACACAAGTCATACAAATAATGCTAATATCGTAATTGAACTGACATATGTTCATCTTCATTTCAAGATTTAAAAACAAAATATTTCCAGAAGTTGGGTTCTGTGTGTTTTAATTGTACAAACCATTTGAGTATCCCAATCAAAAGTTATGTAATTTACATTGTATTGGTGTTGCTGTTTGACTGGAAAACTCAACTTTGAAAACACATCAAACCTTTCTTTTAATCAGTGCATAGAATGATTACAAGACCAATATTTTGTGTCAAAAGAAGGATGATTTTTTTCTAGGAACTATATAATAATACTCAACAAAGCTAAAAACGATTTTTGGTGGATTTTGTTTATATTTAGATGTTATTTCTATGTTAACATTTTTGTTTCTAGTGAGATGTCCTGTTGGTACTTACAACTCTGGAGGAAATACATGTACCGCTTGTCCTCTTGGACAATACAATGATGTAGAGGGTGCCACCACCTGCAAGGACTGTTCAACTGGCCAATGGACATTCAGTATTGGGGCTAGCTCTAACCTCATGTGTAGACGTAAGCACTACCACTTTTAACAGATCTGAAATCTTTTGTATTTTATTTTTAACAGTAAAAACTATACTGGGAATAGAAAGTAAGAAGGATATGTCTTGCCTTCATATACCATGCTGTAACAATCTATTATCTGAAACATCAGGTAACATGTTGTGGTTATACCCCAAATTGTTTAGCTGAACGAAGTTTAGGTATGGGCCACTAAACATGAACTAGTTTTACTCTTATCATGCAGTTATGACTGTGGACAGGTAACTGCTATGGGTTATTTGGGTCTGCACACCTGTGTAATAGGTCACATTCCCCATACTTTGGCTTATATACACAACTCTCCTCTATCAGGAACATGGTGTACTGGTATTGACAATGGATATGTCAGTATAATTATATATGTAGTCAATATTTTGACTGATGTGTACTCATATTTTTAGTCATGATTGTTTACTTACAATTTCAGCTATGTGTGGTTCTGGCACATTCTCTTCCACAAGACTCCCGCCATGCAAAGTGTGTCCCTTGAATACAATTTGGGTTAACAGCACCTACTGTCGTTCATGTGGCGCCAATGAGATCACCCGTGTCTATGCTGCTACCGAAGCTAGTCAGTGCAAGGGTGAGTTTATATATAGAGGGGGAATGGTATGATTTCCTATTGAGTAAGTGAGTGAGTTTCCACACTATTTCAGTTAAATCATGGTGAGTAAGCTCAATGTGGGGTGAAGTGAGGTGAAAGGGGTTTTAAAGTCGCTTGCGAGATAAATGCACTTGTATAGTGATATACATGTATTAGGGCTGGGACAATACACCAACTGTGCGATCCGATACGTATTACGAAACCTTGCTCGCGATCCTATACATATCATGATACTTGCATATGCTCTTTTCAGTGGTGTGTAAGCCATCTTTTTCATAGACAGGATAGCCAAATACCTGGCACACTGACGATTTACTGTTGGCAGTGTCAATTTTTACTTTGTGTGCGATTGTGATCGATACTTTTATCGAGAAGTAAAAAGGCACGATCCACCAATGCATCAGTGTATCGTCCCACTACTAGTATGTATCTGTTTGTGTTTTACTGTTTGTACCAGTCCATAGTAATGCCGGATTCCTAGTGCTAGTCCACTGAGATATTACTGCAGTTTTAACATGGATACCCCATTCAGACACAGTATACTAACCCCAAGACAACCAGTCCTTGTTTTTTTCTCTTTATGGTGAGCGCCAGGCAGGGAAGCAACAAATAACATCTTTTAACATTATTTGGTATGATATGGCCAGGGATTAAATCACCAGCCTTCCACTCTCTAGGCAGATACTCAGTCCACTGCTGTGACTTGACCACCGAGATGGTTGCCTAAAGTGAGAACATACTCGTGTGTGTGCGTGCATGTGTGCATGCATGATTTTCTTTAACTCTGCACTCAGCAATATTTCACCGACATGACAGCAGCCTGTTAATTCAATAAAAGGTGGGGACTGGATGATCCAGTCACCTGGGCCACCACATCCGATGTGGTCCATATATTAGGGATTAAAAAAAAATGCCAGTTTCTCTCATGCTTGTCAATGTTTGTTTATGCAATTTTTATCCTCTTTCTAGCCCAGTGTGGAGCAGGAACCTACAATGCTATTGATGGTCATGCTGAATGCATACCGTGTCCTATAAACTTTTACCAGGACCAAGTTGGACAAAAGACTTGCAAGGCATGCTCAACCAATGAAGTAACAGCTGGGCCAGGCTCAACAGCGCAGTCGAACTGCACTAGCGGAGGTAGGTATTTATAAACAAGACTTTTACCTGGGGAAGTAACAATAAATCTATGCACTGGCTAATTACATTTTGTACAGTATTATATTAATCGATATGATCTTCTGAATTGGTTACCTTTAAGTCACTTTATAAAGCACATTATCTGAAAATGATTTGAAGGTTAGAATGTAGAACAAGGCATTAACCCAGGGAATACAATATTATTACAAACTATACAAGTAGCAGAAGTACGTATGTATCAGTAAATCATGTTTCCAGTATCAATATGCAGAAATGTATGCACTGTAATCATAATATTTTGCAAAACAATGGTATTCATCCCAAACTGTTTGTCTCCCATATACAGCTCTGTCTCCTGTGTGCACCAACTACTGTCAGAATGGAGGATCTTGTAGTGTTATCCGACACAGTCCCTCCTGCTCTTGTCCAGAAGGTGAGATTGAATGCATCTGCCAGTCCTTGTGATGGCAATTGCCTTTGATGAACTTGCCTGTTGTAGGTTGATTCAAAGGTGAAGCATTATATCTAAAAGATATCTTTTTTAGTTGTTAAAAGTAATAACTAGTTTCATGTTAATGTGTGAAATTGAATGCTAAATGTGACCTTTTCTTTGAATGCCTCAATACCAGGAATGTAACGTTCCACCGATACATCGGTCCATCTATAATATTCCCTGACGATATGATACGATACAATACGAGAAACACACATACCTGTGACATCCCTGCTGAATACACATTGCCAGATACAGATAGTACAAGATGGCAGGGGATAGATTTCTGTTAAAAACTTGCAACCTATCGTTGATTGTGTGTATTTCTGTATTTGTGACTGGAAGGTCCTATGATAACTTAAGTTCTATGTTTAAAGGGACCTGACGTCAACCGTTGTGAAGCTTTTGTTTGTAAACACTAGCTGATAACCCCCGAGCTTACTCGGCTCTGCGCGCCTTATTGCGTTTCTGCTCCAGTGACCACACCGTCGGTGTAGGCTTATCACAAGTCCAGACTTTTCTCATGTTTGTAGACAAACACTCTTATTCTAAAATAAGAACAGACAGCACTAATGCCAGCCTACCGGTGTGCTTTACATATTGTTTGGCATAACTATAAAGATATACTACTAGAACTGCGGCAGTTGGGTGCATGACACCATATAGCTTAAGACATCAAAGTGAACGTATTGCTAGCTTTCTGTAGGTTTTTGACGACAGGACGTGGAGGATAAATAAGCAAATGGAAATAGTTTTTCACATTTTCGGATATTTTCTCAATGAAAGTTAGGCATTTCATGACGTGTGTTTATCTAAATGTGTAGACACGTCCAAAATGAAACCGATGGAAAACACACGAATGCACTGTGTAAGTTGTGACAGTGTGAGGTCCAGTCTGCTGGCCCAGGGATTCCTGGAAAGGAGAGTGTTTAGCTTCATATGACCGATGCATACTTTGATAAACACTGTCTTCTAATCTAATCAAGCTGGTAATTAGTATTCTGTAATTCATCCGTAAGAAAAACACACAAGCTTTCACTTCAATTTGCTTCTTATAAAATACAAGACTGAATCAAGTTTATTCTGTGCAGCACTTGCATTGTCGGCTTCATTGTGAAGAGCTCTATTGTTTTGGTTTGAGAATTGCATCGGTCATGTGACATCACACTTGGAAATTATTTCATCCATGATTTAAAAACACACAGAACCGTCGACATACTGTTCCTTCATTATAAGGCACATGCTTGGTGTATGTGAGGAAGTTTTCATGTAATAGTTGATTCTGGGAAAGAAAAGCCCAGTTTATGAAAATTGGATTTTGTTTTATGCCAGATAGGAAACACTCAGTTTCAATGGACTGTACAAGATATATATTTGTGTATGATGCAAGCTTCTATACAGAATCCTTCTGTTGAGCAGGGTATTCAGGACAGCGGTGTGAGATTGGAGACAACCCTTGTGCCTCTAGTCCATGTTACAATGGCGGGGCGTGCAACATCCTCAATGTGACAACATATTCCTGCAGCTGCCCAGCAGGTAAGACTCTAAGACAGTTTGAGGCAACAGCTCCACATTCCAGAATTCCCTTTCTTCTTTATGATAAAGAATCCACTGCATACTGGTGGTTAGGGAAACTACAATTTACTAAATATTTAGACTACACTCTAGTGGTCTGAGAGGACAATAGGATGACTGTTCTCTTGTAGACATGTTTCTGTGTTGAGGCACTAGTGATTTGAGAGGACAGTACCAAAGGGGCACTAATTGCTGGCTCCTTCCCGGCTGTCTAACACTGCCCGCTAGGGATCACTAGCTGCCATCAGTCAATTTTCTCGCAGCAAGAGAGGGATGATCAGTTGAGTTGCAAGAAAACATCCATCAAAGGATTAACCATCAACCTGAGTCAAGGGAATTAACTGACTATAAAAGTCCAGTTTCCACCCTTACCGAACTAGCCTGGAATTATGGAGCTATATTTTGGCCTAACTAACAAGTCTATGCATAGTCCAAGCAAATTCGCATAACCGATATTGACATCTGGTTTGTAAACTGCCGTGCAGATTTCAGTCAATTGCAGGATTTGCAAAGCATGTGTACCGCCAATTCGGCGTCAACAGATGTCTTCCAAATCTGTTCATGTTTTTAAACTATGTGCTCAGATGATCGGATACACTTCGCGAAGTAAGACCCTTTGTATGACAAAATAGAGGTTGATTATTGATCAGATCGTCTTGAGTGTTTGTTTGAAGCAAATGCAAATGACATGAGAGGTGGAATCTGATTGGTCAGTACCGGTAGGAGGGACATAGAAGGGACATAACTTGCAATAGCCACTGGTGGTGCTACAAACAAGCCCAGAAATTCCAGCCTAGTTTTTAGTGTTTAGCTTCATATGACCAATGCATACTTTGATAAACACTGTCTTCTAATCTAATCTAGCAGGTAATTAGTATTCTGTAATTCATCCGTAAGAAAAACACCCAAGCTTTCACTTCAATTTGCTTCTTATAAAATACAACACAGAAATTCCAGCCTAGTTTGGCAAAGGTGGGAACTGGACTTTTACAGTCAGTTAATACCCTGCCTCGGGAAGATGATGATTAACCGAAATTACATTGATTGATTAATCACTGTTATCTTGCACAGTGGATTTGTCATAAGTGAGTGTTTATTTGTGAAGGTTTACTAAAGCAGACAGGATACACCCATATCTGGGAGTGAAGTAAAAACAAATCATTTTGTTCAAAGGATTTACCTATAATACATTGATTGATGTGTTACAAGTCAAAATAGTGTAAACGGAAATTGGACACGACCGAGCAAGTGACTTCTCAAAACTTTGTCAGCATAACCGATGCTTCCCAAAAGATACCTACATTTCCTTATTATTTCCAAGGCAAAACTGTATATCATTTTGTTGATCAATGCGACAAATGTGCTTACGGTTGGAGCAGCACGGGTCGTGAATTAGTTGAGATTTCTGGTATATCATCTGGGAAAACAACAGTAACAAAGCCAGCGACCATTGCTGTATATCAGTGCCCCTTTAACTGTTCTCCTGTAGACAATATTTCTGTGTTTAAATATTTCCAGTTGTCTTAGAGGATAAAATTTTTGACTGTTGCTCAGTGGACTGTTTGTGTGTTTAGGCACCAGTGGTCCGAGATGTGAGACTGATGTTAATGACTGTACTTCAAGCACATTGTGTCAGAATGGAGGCATGTGTCAAGACCAAATCAACACTTTCAAATGTCTCTGCAAAGATGGATTCACAGGAACAATGTAAGTAGTGAAAAATACCTCTATCTCATACAGTGTAACTACTGATTTACAGCGTAGAAATGGTAATACTGTAGGGTGTGATAGGGTGTTATATGATTTCTCATTTATAATAGAGAAATGAATGTTTGAAATGATCTTATGTAAAGAATGCAGTATATTGTTGGTTAAAGCACTCATTTGCTCACAAAAATATATACTGCTTTCATGAAAACATTTGACTGTGTTTTGGAAGGAAGCTCTCTTTGTTTTGATCTTTGTTCTAGTACATTTGTTATGTATGTGAAGCTAACATGACTACTTTAAGACATTGCACATGTATGATTAATTGATCACTTGCTTGCATAAACATGACACAGGTCATTCTACTGAAAATCAAACTGATTGGAGTCTCTGGAGTTTTGGTGTAACAGTCATTGCTGCACACTGTAGTGACAGTAGGATATGCCAGCTATTCATCAAAACCTTGTTTTTCATTCATGCATATAAACATGCAGTACATCTCTGTAGTACATGCAAGTTGTAGCCAACAAATTAAGCCCAGTCTTACTGAAGTCTTTGTAACCATGCCTTCTGCACAGTTAGAAAGTAAGGTCTTTGACATGTGAATTCTGTTTATACCCAAACACGAAGTAGATTTGCTATTTCATACCATCACACAGAAAACTCATGCATTGTACTATTTTTGCTTGTTATTGCAAAAACAGTCACAGATGGTTAAGAAATTATTTTGGGATGGAATTTTGTACTATTAGCACTTTCTGATAATCCAAATAATGAAACACTTGAGGAATGACAATGATTACATCATATCATTACATACAACCAACCTTTAAATCCTAATAGTGATAATTTCTAAGACATTCTTCAGTCCATAATGTAAGAAAGTTAGTCTCAATAAATGACACTTTACTATACAAATGGATTTTCATACAGTCATTAGCTAATATAACTGCATTGTTTTACAGTTTTAGGGGTTTGCCAAGGTAAAGTTGTATGGTATAGGGAGAGATTATCTGTCTGTCTGTGTCAGTCATATCACATGTAAAGTAATATGAATTGTCTATATGATGGTTTCCCATCTGTTTTCCTAGGTTGTGAGTTCCCAGAATTTCTTGTGTTACCGGGATGCAGGTTTCTTTCCTTCTCAGAGTGCCTTTTAATTAACTGACTAAATCTTGTTTTTGTTACCTTTATGTCATGCCAGTTATTATATGTTTTGTTGATGGTTTTTATCTCTGCATGATACATTTCAAAGAAACCAATTAACATTTAAAAAATATGTAATTGGGAATTTAAAATAATAAAAATTGTAAATATAATTTGCATGAGGTATGTGAGAAGAAAAGGCTTATTTACATGCATGATGTGCAAACATCCAAAAAGATGCATGATTTGCTGTTTGTGCATTGTAACGCATGCTTATTTTCAATTTATTCTTAAAAAAGCTTTTACTCATTATATTTGCATTGGTAGTGTGGAAGGTTTCTCTTGTGGATGTATCAAATCTGTTATTTTTGCCTTGTTAGGATTCTTAATGTTTATTTATTTATGTCTTCTATGATCGAATACTGTGTCTGTGTGTATGATTTTCCGCACACTAGAAACCATTAGAGTAAATAGTTTATCAAATGATTTCAAATAATTCATGATGGAACATTTTAATGTTTGCCTAAAATCCTCAAGGTATTAATATCCTGTTGTTAAATGTTTATCTCCAAGACTTATCGTTTCTGTTCGCAACCCATGACTAACAAAGTGGTTCCAATCATGTCATGTCTGAATTGCTCAAACCTTTCTTTGGTTGAAATGGGAGACACATATGTTATTTAGCAAATATAGTATGACCAACCTTTTTGTTGGGGTGACGGAGGAGGTATAAAAACAGCACCTAAAACTTAAAGAAAAATAGGGAAATATGTTTTCACATGTTTATCTTGAATACTTTTGAAAGAAATATATACATTTTTTAATGAAGATCAATTTGAAATCAATACAGTTATGTTTTTCCAAGCTGGTGTTCTCTGTGTAAATGTGTTTTTGGCTCTCTAAGATAACATCAGCTTTCTTTGTTTCATATATTTCTTACCTAACCAAAGATTCTCTCTTTTAGTTGTAGGATAGTTTATTTATTTTCCATTCATTGTATCATAATACTGATTTGGCTTATTGTCCTAGAGGGGGGCACGGGTGGCCCAGTCACCTAAGGCGCTGCGATTCACTGTGCAGATTTGCGTCCCTTAGTCACGCCACAAATCTATGATTGTGGTTTCAAATCCCGGTTCGCCCCGATTTTGTTTCTAGGTTTGTCCGCACCATACTCGTGCTCTTGGGCTTCACTGAAGTGGTAAACGTCTGAGACCTGCATCACTTCGGGCTTTCCTCCCACATTAAGCTGACACGTCGCAATATAACTAATACTGTTGAAAGCGGCGTTAAACCCAACTCACTCACTCACTCACTATTGTCCTAGAATTTCATTTGGTGAATGAATAGTTTCTTGCCTCAGACAAATATGCCACAAAGTTAACATCCTCATCACTGAAAGCAGATCTGAAAATAGAGAGAAAGAAATTATTCAATTTAATTGAAAACCTTGCTGAAATATTCATGTTTGTCGTTTTCTAAGATTTTCAACTTGTCTATTCCAGATGCACCAGCCCTCAACCTATATGTGATTCCCTGCCATGTGGTAATGGTGTGTGTAATCCCATCGGCTCATACCGTAGAGAGTGCACTTGTGTAGCTGGCTTTACTGGGAAAAATTGCGAGACTAACATTGGTATGTATCAGTGTCTAAAAACAGCAATACTCCTCCTGATTTATTAATTTGAAAAAGGTTATAGTATCCCGTTTCAAGTGGTAGTTGTATATTAGATACGATGTTAATGTAACAGCAAGATGCATGACAAAACTGGGATTGAACTATCTCCATTTGATCTAGTATGATTTGTATTTATACATGTTTACTTTTGATATTTAGGCAGGACCTACCCGTATATTTATTTCTTTGTTTATAGGTGAACCCACCTTAGTGTATAATTGATAACATTTTTAAATGCTATGTTTGATTGAAAATGCCTTTTTGTATTGCCTTAGTTATTATTCTTATTTAGCAAATATTGGATTACACTTAGTTAGTAAAGTTCAAATTCTAGTACATTTTTTAGTTAAATCCCATCTGGCACTTGACCCCACACTCTCAGAGTGAGGCACCTAATCACAAGCACAAAGAAAGCTGAATTCCAAATACAACATTTGTTGCATTTGTTATATGTTCAATTGGATGTAACACTATGAACATTGCTTACCCAATGCCTACAGATGACTGCAAAGACAACCCCTGTTTATATGGTGGGACGTGCATTGATGAAGTGAACAACTACACATGTCAATGCCCCCTTGGGTTTGTTGGTCCCCGGTGTGAAACACGACGAAACAAATGTGCTGGTGTTACATGCGGAAATCGTGGCCAGTGTATAGAGGACCATGTGGAGAACACATACCGATGTATCTGCAATCCAGAAGCTTCTTATGGTAAGAATTACTGCCTCACAGCATTGGATATGTGGTTATCTAGCAAAGCTCATCACTAGCAAGAATGATAATGCCTGTATTAAGTATCAAAACCAGTAAGTTTGTGAAAACAACTTCTTATTCAATGATGACAAGACATGCATTTCTGGCATCAGTTGGCTGTATGGTATTTGCTATCGTACTTATATGCACATGTTATTGGTTAGATAGTGTTTGGTTAGACAATGGTTGCATGCAAGGGATGAACTCTTCTGAACCTTAGAAACAAGGTAGATCTTGGAATATGTCAGTTCATTTGTTAAAGTTCTAGGCTAATTATTGTCTTTAGTCGAGGGCCCATGCTGACAGGACTTATGTTGTGTCATCATGATGGACATTGCATTGCAGAATTATGTGATCCAATATTGACAATATTCTTCTACAATATCTCACATTTAATAAACAGTTCTAATACCATTATGAAAGAAACCAAGGCGACAAGATACAATAATACAGGGTATAAAATAAATAATGGTGTCAAAATACGGTAGTTTTTTCAGTCAGTGCCATTTTGGGGGTTGGGTGTTGCCTAACTCATACGTTTTTTTCAATTGTGACCCTATGGTTACACATCTTCTTCATCATATATGAAAATTCTGGGCACAGTGATTTTACTCATGTAATGTGTGTTTATGTGTCTGTTCTTTATTGATATTCAAACATGTGTTTCATTTAACTATTTACTTATTGAAAAATGTACAACGTTTTGTAACTTTATTTCTTTTTAGGAGAATACTGTGAGTACAGTCTTTCATTGAACAAAAAGTTAGAGACACCAACATTCTCAAGGAATGAAACAGGGAAGACATTGATGGACTGCAGGGACACCTGCAACAGTCAAGGATCTTCTTGTCGGGCATTCTCCTACTTCAGAGCTGATCAGAGGTGCATGCTTCATTCCACAAGAGCTGGCAACCTTCTTCCTCTTGTTCCTGAGCAAGGGGCTTCTTACTACGTCAAGAAGTGCAGCTATATCAAAGGTAGGCATTTGAGGGAATAATTGATGTTTTCTGTAGCAAATATTTAGCAATATCACTCTGGCATGTAAGTTATCTTGTCCAGACCATACAAACCAGACCTGAACAATGAGCCAAGTCTGCTTGGTCAGGTCTCGCATTGTGATGTTGCCAACCAATGTCTGTTTAGTCAGCTCATATGATTGGCATTGATTACCTGGGTTCAGCCCTGCATTGAGAAAAGGGGGAAAATATATGAAAGAAGGTACAGATATACACAATGCTTGACACTGACCGAAATTTGTCAGTGGTCCAAAGGACCAGCACCAAAACAAAATCTACTGGTCCTGTTGGATCTCTACTAGACAATGGTGCTTAGAATTTAGACCACCGGACCACCATTTATTTCATTTTACCAGTCCTTAACAAAATATACTAGACTCTTACAAGTGTTAGTGTAGATCACTGTATACATCATTTGACATTTTCATCTTGATGAAGAAAACCAGTTTGGATGGTCTTCATTGGAGGTATTTGTAATAAGCTTCATCAATCCTAACTTAGTTATGCTTTTCAAAATATTCAATTCCTATCAAAATTGATAGTATAATTATTAGGATATGTACAAATTCTATAGGAGCATTTTCCCTATTGCTGCAGATGATTTCTACACTGAGTGGTACAACACCCCAGACAACCGCACATCAGGGAACTACGTCTTACTCAGCGACATGAGAAACACTGTAAGTACAGGGAACAATATCTTACTCAGTGATGTGAGAAACACTGTAAGTACAGGGAACTTCGTCCTACTCAGAGATATGAGAAACACTGTAAGTACAGGGAACAATATCTTACTCAGTGATGTGAGAAACACTGTAAGTACATGGAACTACGCCTTACTCAGTGATATGAGAAACACTGTAAGTACAGGGAACTTCGTCTTAGTGATATGAGAAACACTGTAAGTACAAGAAACTACGCCTAACTCAGTGACATGAGAAACACTGTAAGTACATGGAACTTCGTCCTACTCAGAGATATGAGAAACACTGTAAGTACAGGGAACGATATCTTACTCAGTGACATGAGAAACACTGAAAGTACAAGGAACTATGTACAGAAAGACTCTAAGTAGTCTTAGGATTGGAGAAACGCCATGTGAATTATCGTTAAAATATCACAGTATATGGGAAACACTGTAAGTGCACTATAGTTACATATCACACAATATGATATTATATAAAGTGCATACATTGATGACATCCCAGTAATAATATAAACACTGTGTGTGCATTATGATGACAGCTGTGACAACATCATGCTGTATAAGAACATAGTTTGTGATAAGACAATCTTTCAATCCATGGTTTAACAATGCACCAAAAAGTAAATGTTTACATTTAGTTATTACACTGAATTATTGTTTTCCCTTTTAATGAAATGATCCTTTGATTCAAATCATTTCTAAACAATAACAAATGGGTTGCATGTAAGTTTAGCCAATACAACAATGGTTGATCCTCCAGCAGTTTGGTTTATGATGTGTGCCATCAGTGTATCTCCATAACAGTCAGTTTGACCAAATTGCCCAATCATTTTTCACACATTTTGACTTTCTCCCTTATTTAGCTGCAGCTGGACATCTGTGGAGGTAGCTTCCCTATAGATATACAATGTCGGGACGCCACCACCAAGAAGATCTCAACCAATGTCGGAAGTCAGTGTATACTTGACCAAGGCTTCAAGTGTGTCAATAGCCTACAAACAGCTGGAACCACCTGTAACCAGCATGAAATTCGTTTCAAATGTGGAGTAAGTCGAGGTAAGACGTTGCTTCTGGTGGAATTGGTAAGAAATTACCCTTTGTGGAATTCTGATTCGATATTTATAACTATATATATTGTAAGTTTTCTTGAAAGAGGTATGGTGAAAATGGAAATAATGCCTTGAATTAACTGCATATCCTCAAAATAATCTCGCTAGAAGAGAATTGATTCATCCTTCAAAGCACTAAACCTCTATTCTGCAATGAATTTTAAAATTACTGGAATGTGATTTGCTACTGATGGTAATAAAATCACAGTAAACCCCCTCTGATTAAACACCCTATTTGATCACAGTGCAAAAGAAGTTAATATTTATAGAAAATTACTTTTTTCTCATTGTCGGTATGCATTTTTAAAAAAGTTATATTTACAAAGTTATGATATGCAGATTTGCGGTTACAACAATATTCAAATGATGTTTGGCGATACATTTTGGGCATGAAACAGGACCACAGAGAACTTGAAAATCATATTTTCTGCATCACAATGAACTGTGTGATGTTCTCAGAGTGATGTGCGGTCTAGAACTAAACCTTGCGAAGGTTGCATAATTTTGTTTTGGTGTGCTCTCGTCATGTTGGCTTGTGAAGTAGCTGTCCTATAAACTTTCAATGCCTGTATTAAAGTATGAATTAAGATTTTTATAAAAACATGTTTGAGTACATGCAATACCAAACTATTTTTAACGCTATTATCAGTGTTTTTCTCAAACTACTCAAAACCCATGAGCATGTCTCCAATGTAGTGCTAGAATACCTGTAGCTTTAATCGTACTAAATGTAACATTTGAAACATCATATGATGTGTGCTTCGGTTCAAAACTCAATTTAGTGCAGTTAATTCTACAGGTAACCCAGCTCTACATTATAAACACAGTATGTTTATCTGTAATTGTTTTTGCAATTCCGATATTCACTTGTAAGAAACACTTGATTACAATACTGTTTATTGACTTTTTCTTTGACTGATCACAACATCATTCTTCCCCGTTTCAGTATTCAAGGAGAAAACATGCAGCATTCCCCCATACTGTGCTAGTTCCCCATGCATGAACGGTGCCAGCTGTCGTGAGGTTGGGCTGACCTTCGTGTGTGACTGTGCCCCTGGTTATGGAGGTTCTCTCTGCCAGAAAAACCTGGACAACTGTGCCAACCAACCCTGCTTGAATGGCGGTACCTGCACAGATGGCGTTAACACCTTCACCTGCAAATGCGCCATGGGATATGAAGGTAATGTGTAGGAGAATGTTGTATCAATGTTATACAACTATATAACAACTATTGTTATGTAACTATGTGGTGACAACCATGCTATATTTGCCAGAGTAACCCAGGATCTACTTGTGTTGATACAACCATGCTATAATATATATTATATCCTTTCTGTAACATAGTATCTACCTGTTTTCTTCAATGATGTTATATTTCCCTTCTCTAACCCAGGGTCTACTTGTGCTGGAACTATCAACTTCTGTAACCCAAATCCCTGTAACAGTACCGGCAGCTCTCAGTGTACAAGCATCCTCACCGGTCCATTTTGTCACTGCAAGCCAGGATATGACAACCCCGTCTGCAGTGTATGTACTTCCATTTCTCTCTCTTGTTAATTAAGGATATTTTACCTAGATTATATTTTTCTGCAGTCAAATAAACAAAAATTACAAATTTCATTAATAATGAAACACATTTACAGGTATGCAATATTTTTCTTGACATAAAATGTAATAATTTCAAATCCTGAACTTATATAATCTTCCAATAATAACATGTTCTCAGAACAACATTGATGAGTGTGCCAGCAGCCCCTGTCTCCACAATGGCGTCTGCACTGATGGCATCAACGACTTCACTTGCGGATGTAAGGACGGGTGGACAGGAAAACGTTGCGAGAGTCTCGTTACCCCCTGCAGCTCCTCCCCTTGTATAAACAATGCAAACTGCTTTGACATCTTCTCCAACTACTTCTGCAGGTACATCATGCACTAGTTCATGTCATTTGTGAAACTTTTGTCTCTTGATAAAAGTAAAACATATGGGCTGGAGATATTCTTATCATGTGTCAAACTCCATACTGGCCGGTTTATGCCAAACTCCAATTTCTGATCACTTAGTCCAACTGATCAGGAAAATATGTTGTGTGTATTAAAAATAGGTAATTGTATAACTGGTCAATATCATATCACTGAGGGCATTTAAGATATGTCTCACAATTGTGTCTGTCGACTGTTTTTTTTTTTATAGGTTACATTCAAAATTGCTGAATATGTATTTTAATGGATTTGTGTCATGGGTCAGGGCCAACCCTGTGGCATGTGTTCTGGGATAAGAATTACAATAGTTCAGAAGTCTTTAAAATTATGTTCTTATTTTTATTTTCACCACTGAAGTATCTGTAAACCAAGTGATTAAAAAGGTTTTTCTGTGGCCAGAATTGTTTTTCATGTGGATGTTTATCACATTGTTATCCCTTCCAGATGCAAGGCCAACACCTATGGTCAGAAATGTCAGTTTGCTCCCAGCATATGCAGTAATGCCAACCCATGTGTCAATGGAATGTGCTCCGAATCGGCCGGGGTCACCACCTGTGCCTGTGGACAGGGTAAGTATAGATGGATATTACTCATGCTTCTCATGAAAAATTATGTTAATTCTTTAAATACAGTTAACTCAGTTTTTTAACTACGGTACGTTTATAACGCACACGTTTATGACGAACTGACCAATATAACAAACTTATTTCTTAGTCCAGGCCATTTGCTGTATATATTCTTAAAACGAACTATGGTTATTACAAACTAAAATTAGTGGTCCCTTTGAGTTCGTTTAACTGTAACTGTAGTTTAATGTATAAATAATATTATTTCACATGGTCTTCAAGTGAGCTACAGAACCTTCAACAAGTTTTGATAGATGTGAACCTATTTTTATGTTCCTTTTGCCACTACGTATTACTTAATTGTTTGTGACAACATGGTCATCAGAAAAACTGTCACGATGAGATTTTGGTGTATGATTAGGCCTCAGTTATTTCATATGGGAAAGATCTGAAAACAGGGTTGATCTATGGACCTATAAAAATATATTTATGCTAAACTAATCTATTTTCAGACTACACGGGCAAGGGCTGTGAAGTGCAGGTGCACCACTGTAAGGCGGATACATGCAAGAACAAGGCTGAGTGCAGTGCTCCCTCACTCAATAACTACAATTGCTCTTGCCCCAAGGGTGGGTAACAATACACTAATGTCATTCTAGTAAAAGCCTCATATCTCATGGACCAGGATGGGTAGTATTTGGTACCAATTATATCACATGGATGGGTACCAATGCACAACTGTCATTTTTAATAGTGCATATATGATATGGATTGGCCCCGATACACTACTGTCATTAGTGCTTATATCACATGTTACTGTCATTCATCGTGTTAATTCTCATGCCTACTGGATGGGCACAAATACACATTTGAAATAGTTGTATTCCAATCAGTAAAGAAATTGATGTCACATGGAGTGCTTTGGTCGGCCGATTGGTATTGCGATTGGTAGTTGTGACATTGTTTTGATGTGTCATTTATATCCTTTGGAAGTGCTTCAATATATTTACTTTCTAGCCAGAAACAATTTATCAGTAAACATGTACTTCTCATCTGGGTTGCTGGGATGGACCATTTACATTGATGTGTTGATGTTTACAGGTTTCACTGGGACAAACTGTGACACCAACATCAACAACTGTGCTGGAGTGTCGTGCCCAGGAACATCAAGATGCATTGATGGAGTGGACCAATATTTCTGTCGTTGCCCCGTTGGCAAAAGTGGAATAGACTGTAGTCAAGGTACATAGAAAACAAACTTGTTTTCCTACCTTTTCTCTACTGTCATATGATATGGGTTGTTGGTGTGTCAGTATTTTGCAAAGCTACTTTTTATCATTTATGTAGAAACTATATAATCAACTGTTCTTGTTGTGTTCTAGTTATTTCTTTAGATGAAGCAGTAACAGTAATTCTGGATAAGATGAATAATGTAACACAATTGTCTTTGAGGAAATCCTTTTGAAGAAAACTTACTTCCAAGCCTTCTGAATCAACTTAGGCTTGCCGTTTTTATTTCTTAGTCTACAGATTTTGTAGGTAGTGGGGTCAAAATGTTTAATAAAAATGACCTAAATATGTGTCCATATGTCCTGTGAGAAGTCTCATCAGTCTTGCAATGCAGTTGAACATAATGTATGCTCAATTCTTTTGTGGTGACCCTTTAGTTTGACTTGGTCAGATTCATTGGTTGTCCTTTTGTATTTTTTTTAGAGACAGTGAATCTGTAAACCAGTTAATAATTATTATTGCTTTAAGTTGGTGTGCGTTATTATTGACGTCATGTTACTGGCAAACCATTAGCAGTGGTAATGCCCCCTGGTTTAAAAAATTGTAACACATCAAGGTATTTGTTATATTTCCCTATATCAAATCTCTGTAAACATAATTGGTATAAACATATCAATATGGATGGATTTTTTTCCACAGATCTGGATCGCAACTATGACATGCTGTTTAAACTGCCACAGAAGACAAGCCATGCTTACCTCCCCTACCCGATCCAACTCACAGCTAACAAGCTCAGTGTCAGTCTGTGGGTCAAATTCTGGGAGAAAGATGGAACCGGGACATTCTTCACTCTGTATTCAGTCGAGTCAGTATATTTGCTTGTTTTATTTCAGTTTGTTTCCTAACTTGGTGTATACCATATATGGCTGTGCATAAGGCGAGTTTGCATACCAAGAAATAGGGGTCTTTCAAGGGGTATCATCTTATACACAGGGTTGAAAAGTTTCGATGTTTTTTCCCAAAACACAAAGACATTTTTGTGAGCATGTAACGCTGGAAATACAAATCCATACTGAAGTACGCAAATTAATCATGTAATTACAATGTCTGGTTATAAAAAATAACATGATATTTGACTAAATTATTCCTGATAAAATAAAGAGTTTTAGAAACAATTCTCCCGATCATTGTATAAGAATTCTTTAAAGTTATATTATTGGGTAATTTTTAAACAAATCACTGATAGATATCAAGAAACATGTGCACAGCTGATTTGTTACTTCCGACTTAGTTTACGCGACAAAACAAACAGTATTCTTAATCTCTGCATATAACACAATGTCTAGCAGAACAAGAAATACAATTTAATCAGTAAATCATCCTGTCTATTGATGTTTTATCTCACATTTCCAATTTGTATTGACCAAGTTTAAGTTTTTTCTGCGGAAGACAAGCACGTTTTTATTGCAAACATAGGGATTGTGCATGCGATGGTGATGTACTTCAACATGACTCGCTTTTAGAGATTGGGTAGATTCCATATGAATAAGCATTGAATTTGAAGGCAGGTACAAGGGGGTCGGTCGCCTTATACGTGGGGTCACTTTATAGACGGCGATATACGGTATGATCATTTGTTGTAAAAATCTATATAAAGTTTCTTATCCAGTGTTATAATTTAAAAGTTAAACATCATTCTGTGTGCCCCCAACTAGGAGATGTCTTATTTGTCCGAAGCTCCAATCAAATGACCTTGAAACCTGTTTTCACCTTTAGTGGTCCCAACAGCCTGGCTGGCAAGAAGGAACTGATACGCATTGACCATTCCGGACTGACCATTTCCGTGAATGGTACCACTAGCAGTGTTAAACTGCCATACTTCAAGTATAACGATGGTAAATGGAACCAGATTGCAGTTACATGGAATGGCGAGACTGGACTCCTCAACTTTGTAGTCAACACTATTGCCGAGGATGTTCAAAACTATGCGAAGGGCATGATGATTGATAAATAGTGAGTGATACATTGATCTATTCAGCTTTGTAGTACATCATTAATCCCTTGAATTTTCTTCTGATATATTCTAAGGTAATTTTTGTCAAACTGCAATATATATATATCTATATATATAGATATATATATAGATATATATATATTCATTATTAGAATTATTTGTTTTCTATGTTGTCATAGGACTATATGTAAAAATTAGGATCTTAGAGGACCATTAGTTGAATGTGATAAATTAATTTGTGTTGTAATCCTTCCTCATGGGTAAGTTGTATTATTTTTCTAAATGATCTTGACATTGAAACAGGTCTTAGAAATGGTCACCCTTTTCTGGGAACAAGAAGACATATGTTGATCTATATTTCTCTTCACCTTTTGGACCCTTGTTCATTTCCCATCACTGATACAATGTGTAAAGCCCATGATTTGTGTCCCCACTATGATATAGCTTGAATATGGCTAAAAGTGCAGTAAAACCTCAACTGACTCCTTTTTTGTCTCCAGTGTATGGATGGTTCTTGGGAGCAAGTATGACCCTGTGACAGAGATGCCTGTGCTGAATGAAGGTTTCAATGGCTGGTTGAGTCAGGTGTCACTCTACAACAGAGATCTCACATTTACATCAGAAATACCTCTGAAGCTTGAGAACCCACAACAGGTCTTCACTGATGAAATCTTTGCATGGAATGAGTTCCGCAGATCCCAGGGTGTGTCTCTTGTCATCCCGTCAACTGCTTCGTCCACATCCTGCCCCAGGGGGTACTCAGGAGGGAACTGTGAAGTGGCAGATGAGAGTAAGTAGAAGTCATCTTGTAATATGCATGATGGTGGCATCAATATTACACTTATCAAAATATACTTTGTTTTCTAGTTTGTTTCAATAATTCGTCTCTAGTTGTCATTTTAAAGTTTATATCCAAATTTACCTTGAAGAGAGAAGGGCAATAAGACAGTTCCAGACACCTTTCCTAGTTGACCCTAATAGAAGAATTGAAATACATGTAACTAGAAAACAATGATGAAAATTAGACTATTTTATTTGTTTTCTAGTTCTCTTGTTCCCCAAAACAAACACTTTGAAAACAAGGTCAACTTGGATATGGAATTTAGAAATTTAAGGAAATTAATTTGTGACCTCAGGAGAAATTACTTTTGTTGACAGAATGGCACTGGTATTTTATAGTTCAGTTAATGGAGCTTTAAATAAATTGTTATTATAGAAAATGTGTTGTACAATATGGGATTACAGGTATAGCATCTCTTATGATTTTGAAATTGTTTCAGTGCCATCAGCTTGACTCAAATTTAGCATCACTGAAAATACATCAGCGATTTGAACATTTTCACATGTATGATTTTTACACCGTACAAGATATCATTAACCAGTATCAGTCTCTGGATCATAAAAATTGGTGTGTGGTTGCATCTATACATTGTTTCAATGCCCTCATTTCATGCCATATGTCTTACCCCAATTCATACCAGCATTACCTTTATTGGATCTTATCATCCATAACAGAATATGGTGACATGAAAAGGTTTGTTCCCTAAACACATAAATCAAACAAAGACTCTGACAAACTGAATGCTTTACTGTTTGGATCACACTGATCTTCACCTTGGATAAGGTATATCCAGCTTGATAGGTTTTATGACACCTTATTTCATTGTTGCATGATAATTTCAGAAAAGCTCCTTGTGTCCCCCACAAAGTGTCCTGGCGACATAGTCCAATTGGGAACAACTCGCATCACTGAAGTGACCTGGGATGATCCTGTATTTGAGGGGAAAGATTCAACCATCATTTCCACTCACAAGTCAAGTAATACAATCAATATATTTCAGTTAGTTTTGTTAACAAGTACCTGTTGTTTTGATATATATCAATTCTTTATTGCTTAGGTCATAAAAACTTCAAAAACTCTTGAGAGCTAAATTTATTCAATGACACGTAACTTGATGAAAATATCAAACTACTCTACTAGTAGAAGACCAGATTTTGTAATGTGAACAAGATTGTTCGTGCTCACACCTTGTAGCGTTGAACACATGTACTTCCAGGGGATGTGTTTCTGTGGGGCCGCTATCAGGTCGTATATCTTGCCAGCAACTCAGCAGGAAACAAGGGACTCTGCAGCTTCAAGATCTTCATCCAATGTAAGTGCAAAACCAGGCTGATGTTGTAAATCATACAGGATATCATGCTGCCCTTTCTATGTGTTCCATTATGTCTTAACAATATATACAGTAAACTACAATTAAAATGGACCACTAATACATGTTAGTTCGTTATAACCGTAATTAATTATACTGTACATACAGCATACATACAGCAAATGGCCAGGAATAAATAAAAACTGTCAGTTTGTTATAAGTGTGTTCATCATAAACTTAGTTTACTGTATTGGCTGGTCACAATGGAAGGAGACGAAGGTAGACTTGTCATTATCAGATGTATTAAGATTTTCACATGTTATGGCAGACTAACACCTACATTGCATCTTCATGTTTATCTGAAAAATATTTTGTCGTCATGACACATCAACTAAATTATCTATTTTTACCTAGATTCCAGCTGCACACCGCTACAGAATCCTATCCGTGGAAATGCACAAAGGAGTGTTATCAGTGACCCTCTGATTACAACTAGTATCAATTGTGATTCTGGCTATTCCATTGTACACCCAGTCCCGAAACTCTACACGTGTCCCAGGATTGGAAGTTACAACCCACCAATGAAGTACAACTCATTCCGACTACCACCATGTGGAGGTGATCACTTTGCACTTCTCTCATTAATTAACTCAGTAAATATAATATGGTGCACCACTATCTCATATACATGCAGTTGAGAGTATTTTTATAAATATGAAAATTATCCTTTTGTTCCATATTTGTATCTTATAAGTTAATACTAAGTAATGGATCAGCCTTTCAGCATTTTTAAAAGCCTTTTATAGTTTTAAGAGCACATGATAATATTATGAAAATATGAAAACTGATTTATCATCATCAACTTAGACAACTTAATAATCAGGATGATGTGGTGAAACGTTTATGTATCTTGGTTGGCATGGAATTGGGTTGGTATGCACATTTTTAATTTGAATAAATCCATCATGCTTATATACTGCTTTATGTGGGTTTTAAAAATAATTAAATTTATTGTTTTCCAGTAATTGTTAACAACAATCTATATCAAGTGATAGTACAGCTGTTCTACACTGTAATCTCCACCAACCCTTCTGGCATTGAAACCAGCATGAGGACTGAGATACTCAGTGCCCTGAGAACACTCAATGCTGAGTGGAGTAATGGACTATGCGATAAAACCGACTGCTCTGATGCCGTCATCAACATTCAGAGTGGAGTAACAACTGGACGGAGGAAGAGGCAGTCAACTCTGGACACCAGCGTCAACATCACCCTCCCAATGGCAAAGTAAAACTTTCTTGAAGAATCAGACAAATATGACCCAGTGACAACATACTCTATCATTGTTATCAGTAAATAAGTATAATTATTGTGTTGTAACATTCAATGAACTCTGATCAACTCAGCTAATAAGGAAGTATTTACTCCCCAGAGCGTCTTCAAGCCTTGGGTCTTTACGTCTCACCCCTGATGACATACTCCGTCTGGCTGTGCTAAACCAGGGCAAGTTTGACTTCTCAGTAAGTGACCTCAATTTGTTCTTTGTGAAAAAAATATTCAGTTGATTTTGTTTCCCATGGGTTTTTCTTGACTTTTATTGACCATTCAAGTAATTGAACAATTTCATTCAGACAATTGAACCATTGGAATCAATGCAGATAATTTGACTACAGGATTGAACCCAGTAGTGGATTCCATTCAGATGATTGAACTATTGGGTTCTGTTCAGACAATTGAATCACTTCATTCCATTCAGACAATATTGAACCATCAGAATTCAAGAGATAATTTAACCACTGGATTTTATTCAGACAGTTGAACAACTGGAATCCATATGGGATATTTTAACCTCATGATTTATGTCGAGAACTGGATTCCATTCAGACAATATTGAACAACTAGAGTTGAAGAGACAATTAAACTACCAAATTCTATTCAGACAGTTGAACAACTGGAATCCATTCAGACTATATTAACCCTCTTGGTGCCATGGGGCCATATATGGTCCCTCACTTTTCACACCCGCATAGGACCATATATGCCCTTTCTAAACTGTGAATTTTTATATTTAACACTGAGTGCGCAAAGTCAAAACTATAACCATCATCACCCCAATCATCTTAGCTTTAACATCGTGTAACTCATACTTTATACAATGCTACGGATTGCGAAATATGGCGAGATTAGTAAAGTGGCTACCGCTCTTTTAGGACGTTTTCAGCCATGTTTGAACACCAACCGAATGACGGCGAATTTTGATCATGCACCCATGTCACAAACACGTAAATATTTTCAGACAAAATCCTTGTTCATAAGAAAAAATATGACCTGAGTGGTCAGAAAGACATATTATTCCCAACTGTATACTTATTCACGTAAATACAATTCTGTTCACTCCTTTATGAACAAGTTTATTTACACGTTTTGTATATTTTTATCGACTATCGGTAATGGCGGAATGGTCGGTACACATGAGAAAACGACAGTGTATTTTTCCATTACATTTATGACGTTCATTGAATGAATTTATAACCATCATCACACTAATCATCTCAACGTTAATATCGTGTAACTGATATTTTATGCAGTGCTACGGATTGCGAAATATGGCGAGATTAGTAATGTGGTTACCGCGCTTCTCGATCTTTTTCTGCCATGTCGAACTTCATGCGAATGAAGGCAATTTTTTATTATGCACCCATGTCACATACACGAAACTATTATTATATCAGACAGCCAATTTGAAAAAGAAATCTGATCGGACTGGTCAGAAAGATTTACTAGTCCCCACTGTACAGTTATTGGCCCAAGAGTACTAACGTTTAGTCGGCCACGGAAGTTTTTTGTTCAAGTATTGCATATGTTTATCGACTGTGTCTCATGGCGATTTAGCACAGCGCTACATACCAACCGACAGTGCAGATTGTCTTTTTGTTTGTGATGCTGATTTACAGAAAATATTCAAATCAAAGATATGGAAAGATAGCTATAATCGTTAATATTAAGTTGGTATAGTGTATATTTATGGGCAGGAGGTTCATGATCAAAACCTAAACATTGAATGGCCAAGCCCGAAGTGATCGACAGGGCACGTTCACATCATATCTGTGCCGCGATTAATTGTCTACCGGTTGTCCTACATGCTCGCCCGTTTAGACAAATAATTGCTACTATTTTCATATGAAATGACTAAGAGTCATGTGTGATTGCTCAAACTACCTGACCGTGTGAGTGACTTGCCCTAACTGTTTCACATTTTGTCGCAAATGGAGATTTAAAAAGTGTGGCCACGACATCTAACGTGAGTCGACGCCATATTGTAAACAAATTGTGTCAAGGTCGGTTCCACATGTGGTAGCTCGGCCCCCATTTCTGTCGATGGTACACGCGATACAAAATAATGCAACTACTGAAAACATCAACATAACTTCTACAATGATGACATCAATACCTTTTTGTATTTGGATTAACTGCTTATGGATACGCTGTGCTGTTAAGTTCGATTTCGATTTGTTTTTCCTTTCATTGAAACTGTGATAATGGCGCTGTGATTGGTTTGCTGAAATAGTATTTTCCATGAGTCTAATGTACATGGTACATGCTGTGATTGTAGAAGATAATTGATAACCAATTGTGTATGCATATATATCAGCAAATACACATTACTAATCTCTTCAGAAAATGGAATATATTATAGCTCGTTGTCAAAAATTCTGCCATGGATAATAGATCAAAAATTAATATTAGATTTACAAATTATTTATGTACACTGCATTCTCGATTAATGTATGATAATCTATTGCAAGTCTTCAACTCTTATTTGATATGTCATCTGAAATGTCAGCAATGAGTAATATTAATTTTATTTCGTTACAATCTGCAATTTTATTCAAATAGGCTAATAGACGGTCGGTGATTTCCCGCCGCTGTGAATTTGTCGTCTGGACAGGTGCGCATGATTTGACCTCGCGTGTTGTGACATGGATGACGTCACATGAAACAGCTGATATAATGTTGTGGTAGTATAATGGATACACGTTGTTTCATTTTCCAAATAACAATATTCTCTTTGACTGAACTAGAAAGCATATCTAGTACATCACAATTGGAAAATGTCTACGGCGACTGACGAGTGAATGAGACCGCTTATCATTTGACTAACAGTGTTAGAATATTTGGCGCAGTTTTCTAATTTTGGTATGTTGACATGTGCTTTTCATATATCTGTTTGAAAGCTTGATATTCCAAAAAAAAATGTGCATTTAGTTGAGAAAGCTGTCAAAATGGATCCAATATTAAACAACCTAGATCTTTAATATTTTAGCTTCATCTGTTGGAATCTCAATTGGTTCAATTTATAACATGAACAGTAAAAGTAATTAGATCTACTCACAATATATAGATAATCAATTTCTGAAAGACAAAAAGTTTTCAGTGTAAATGTGATTTCGGTTTGATGTTTTATATAGTTATATTTATGTCTTTTTTCACTCTGCATTATCTAAATTACCAAATACTTCGACCAGTGACATAGTAGTAATTAGATTCTACTTAGTTTTGTATCCTAAGTATGAAATAGATTTTTTTTTTAAATAAATATTTGTCTAAGAGCAAAATCAATGCATTCTTGTGGTTTTATTTTCACCATTTTAATTTGTATATCTTCCCTCCAAGCTGTAGTTTAGCAAGGCCAAAATTAAGAAAAAAAGGAAAGTTTCGAAGTTCAATACAAAGAATATATTTTTCCTTTTATGACAAATAATTCCATTACTTCATTGACCTATGATCATTATCTATTTCAAACGTTTCCTTTAGTAGAATGGGATGGAATGGGAAACTAGTGGAAATAAACTATCACGTATGTCCTTAAATGTACATGTACATACCTGGCTAGGTGTAAATACACTTCTAAAGTCGTATTTATAAATCAAATGAATAAATGAAAGAAAAGGTGGTATTTCATGGACTGGCCATACAAGTATATTTTGAGCAAAGGTCTAAGTTAGGCAGCCAAGTGCGAAATACGAGCTGATACGAGGATGTATGTTTTCTGGTGGTCATAGTGAAACAATGACATATGGCGCCCGAGTTGCGAGTGATCGAAAATAGGTTTGTTGAATAGATTTGCTGCCCATGAAAACGTTTCAACAATTTTGATTCAGTCTACATGTACTTACTCTTGGGTGGTATTATGTTAGTATAATCTTGTTAATTATTAAGAAATAACAATGATGCCCGATATTGAGCGATGTCAATTTGAGTATTGTTAGGGCTGCTATCACTAATAAAAGAGCACGGTCATTGAAACATACATGGACGTAACCGGGATTTCTTCAAGATATACATTCCAAACTGTCATATATTTTGTGACATAATCTTTGAAACAGTCTGTGTATGAATTAATCACGACCACTTCCGTCAATTTTGTTTTGACGTCAGAAACACGCACAATTTCATCGGGGTTTTTTTTCAGTAAATATAACTCACGGAAAATTCTCAGTGAATGTGTACTTCAACATAAATATTATATGTCTATCACTGTTCGGACATGTACTTGCCAATGATATGAATTATTGGTCATTTAGATTGCAAACAAGGGCGCTTACTTGACTTTGCTTGCCATATTCGGGTGCGTCCATATTACGATTAACGTGGAAAAGTAGGAAACTTATAATACCAGCACTTTTATCGATGGCTGGGCAGTGCATAGATCTTTTGGATTTGGTGACTTTAGATACTGTTGGAAAGACAATCAACTCGAGTTGCATGTTATACAATTTGGTTACACTGTGTGAAGAAATAAAGACGTTGCAACACTTTTGATACAATATATACGTTTTTGTAACCGCGACTTCAGCACAGTGCGGCACTGAGCGGTTTGCAGGCTGACTGACGTCCACGCACCATGAGGGTTAAACCACTACAATTCATTAAGACAATAGAACAACTGGATTGTGCTCATTTCCTACTACGTTTATAACAAACACGCTTATATCGAACTGACCGATATAACAAACATATTTTTTAGTTCTGGACATTTGTTGTATATATGCTGTATATATGCTTATGAACTACGGTTATTATAAACTAACATTAGTGGTCCCTTTGAGTTTGTTATGACTGTAGTTTACTGTATTGTATAAATTGGAGCAATATGTTATCGATGCTCTATTTGTGACACTGATGTTCAGTTTGGTGTGCTTGTGTAGCATCTTTCTGTAAATTCTGTTAAATTTTTTGTCTTTGTTTTCCACAGCGGAACATCCCAAATGCAGTTCCTATAAGGGACCTCGTTAAGATACTTCTTTCCATCTCATGTGCCACAGGACAGGCAGTTGTTAACGGACAATGTGGTATGTAGCAGAATCAGACAACATAAACTATGTATCCAGTTGAAAATAGGTGTGAGAAATTAGAATTAGAATCAATTAACACCAAAAAATCTATTCTGATTTAATAACTGTGAAGGACATTATGATAAAGGCAACATGATCAATCCTTACACATTGACTGCATTTTTATCATCAAAAGAGCTTTGGCAGGATATGCATTTTCAATAAAATCATGGCATTTCCTCTCCTCTCTCTCTCTCTTCCCCCCCCCCCCCCGAACACGAACATCAAATGGCCGGTCCCTAATGTAACATAGCTTGTAGAATGTGCTACCCAGGAAATCCCCATAGCATAGCTCATCCACAAATTGACTCTTAGTATTTGCTTAACTATTAGTGACAAAAATGAATATTTGTTACAGTAAAATGTGCTCCCGGTACCTACTACAATGCTGCCACAATGACATGTGACCTGTGTCCAGTCGGTCAGTATCAGCCGAATGAGGCTCAGTCTAGCTGTCTGCCCTGTGGAAGCAAGACAACAGAACTTGCTGGGTCATCTAGTGCAAGTGACTGCAAAGGTGAGTATTTGATGGGTTGTCATTCCTCCATTAGCTCAGCCATCGTTTCAAACATCGGACACAGTGTGAAGTTCCCTCTTGATCAGTTGATGTCCTGTCATGATATTGCCAAAAGTATCTAAATTCTCAACTCTCTCATTCTTCACCCATCGTACAGCAGGAATTTAGTTTCTATGTTTGGTTTGGTCTGTGTCCCAGCCCCTAGAGAGTAAACTAAAAAGGATTTCAACTCAAGACCAGAATGCTTCAGGCCTAGGCCTGAAATTAAGCATTGTTGAGCTTGTTTATTTTGTAGATTTATATTTTTAAATATGACAACTTTATTTCTGGGTCCAAATGTTAGTCTCCTACAGTATGAAACAAGTGCTTTCCTGTGACTGAAAATCTGCTCAAAGCAGAACTAAACACTATGTCCTCAGATTTAAATTGAGAGATGACTATCTTACTGCGTAACTTGCAGTTGCAGTAATAGATGCCATATTGAGGGAACAAAGATGGAGTGCAAGGAAGTATGTTGTTATGTGTCAGACTTAACAATTATTAATTCTGGTATGGGAAATCATTTTGATTTATCCACCAGTTCAGCAATATATGTTGGTTTTCAAACAAGTTGTAAGTATATTTTGGATTAGTTGTTTTTTATAATCCAACTTTAAAAATATAGTAGAAGTCATAACCATGATGTAAGATAAGCTTTATTTGTATTTATGTATCTTAACCTATTCTTACAGTTACTTGCACAACTGGTCATAGGTTTGACAATGCTGGCAACACTTGTCTTCCTTGTCCAATCGGGTTCTATCAAAACATGACAGGCCAGTTCTTCTGCTACCCTTGCTCTGTGGAGAAAACAACCAGAACCACAGCCTCCATCTCTGAAGGCCAGTGCTACGGTAAGATAATCACTCACGTTTGTTATACCTCAGTCACACCGTATTCCGTGGTAGGATTGTCATTTGTATTTGTATTATCTCTGTAGACATGTATACAGTAAGATTGTCTTACTTGTTGACTGTCAAACTGTATAAGTATAAAGCTAATTTGTTTGTAATAGTTCAATTATACTTATCTCATGAACAACAACTTTAACACCTTGGGAATTAACAGACACTGGATTGACTCTTTGATTAAATAATGTTGACTTATAACCTTAGTGAACATTGACCTATTTTACAGTTGGGTGTGGTAAGGGGCATCAGCTGGCCCCAAATGGAACCTGCCAAGAATGCCCCCTGGGCAAGTACCGCAGTGCTGTTATGTCCAAGTGTGAAGACTGTGCTACTGGCCTGACAACTAATTCAACTGGAGCGGATGCTATGAGTTTGTGCAATGTTGGTAAGTGCTGGACATTCTGTATCAGTAGATCAAGATTTAAAATTTTTTTAATTTAAAGTTTACTCAAGTTCTTGAAATGACGTAAACACTGACGGACTACTTCCACATTCCAGGGGAAACCCCTTGATGAAAAAACGAAGAAATGCACATCTAAACTATCGTAGTATCGACTCGATCCGTGTCTGCGGCTGACACTGACTGTCTCCAGCAATCTATGAATTTACCTTAGTGTCTGTTTGACGCATCTTTATTCATCTTTCAATGATCGGCCAGTTGATCAATGATGACTAACACATGTAACCGCCACAGGTTTATTAACAACTTCGGAAATCTCTCCCGTCACGTTTATCGTGTCGGCCATTTTGACGTCTTGTACTTGATGTAAATGTATTATGACGCACTGTTATTGTGACTGACTTACTGAGGTAGTTCTTTACAGAACTTTCTCATCTAATGAGGATATGATTTGAACACATGTGCTGCATAAGATGTTTCTGAAGAGCAAGTTGTGCATCCATACGCTCATGTTACCTCTCTTTTTGAGGAACTATTTTACTCTGCTATATAGCTGGTTGTTGTACGGATGTCAGTGTAATCATGAAGTCACACGTACTAGATAAAATTGTCTTTAGACCTTGGCCTACATCCTTTGAGGTAAGAAAGTGTGATAAAAAAATTATAAGAATTGACTTTCACTTTGTGTGAGTTCATTGGAGTATGAACCTTCATAGAGTGAGGGCCAAACTACAAAGAACTCACACAAAGTGAAAGTCAATTCTTAAGTATTTATCCAAGGCTAGCAGCAGAAGTCTGAATATGTATGAATACAAAACAACAATTTGGAAACTATGGCGAAAAGCATAAACATGGCTCACTCACCATTAAGTCCTTCCATTCCTTCAGGGGACTGTCAAGCTGGGTTTTTCCGGAACAACGTGAAGCAGACTGAGTGCCTGAAATGTCCACGTGGAACCTACCAGGATCTGAAGCAGCAGTACAGCTGCAAGGCGTGTGGCAGCAGCCCTCAGTACATCACAGTGGGAGATGGCTCAACATCTGCAGCAGAGTGTAGATGTAGGTATCCAGGTCCACACTTGGTGTGTGCTAGTTGGTAATCCATCTGTCGATAAAATGTAGGCGTAACACTCAAATTGCTGGTCGACAGATACCATATTTGGTTTTTCTTTTGAAAATTGACATTGATTTCATTCTTCTCTTGACTTGTATAAGTCACTAGAAGTCATTACTGCACTTAGCTTGATAAAGGATACAGTCATTAGTTAGCAAATATGAATGATTAATCTTCAATCAGTATTTCGCTTCACTTAAATACAGCAGCCCTGTCAATTAAATTCCTGCAACCACAAATGTCATATTTGTACACATATCTGTTGTGCAAACTTTGATGAGAAATGTTTTTTTGTTTTATTGATTATGAATGTTTATTCCTGCATAGATAAATCTGCATCTCAGTTTTAATATAAGATCACAATGTTTTTTCAGTTGTTTGTGAAGATGGATTTCAAAGGTTTGTGCAACAAAATGTGGACACATGCATCCCTTGCCCGGTCGGATTCTATCGGAATAAAACCCTCCTACCATATGATGTGTGTGCATCATGTGGCCCTGACCGCAGCACTGCATCAACCCACTCCAAGTCATTCAGTGATTGTTCCATCTGTGAGTACCCACATTGAAAACAAAAACAAAAATTCTGAAATATATGAGAACATGTTGATACATGTTTTAGTCTATTTTTTATGTTTTGTCTTTAAGACTTTTCTCTTCTAGAATTAGATTAACTGTTCTGTCCATACATATTTTCTTATTCTCTGAAGTGATAACATTTTAAAGGGTATTTTTGTTTATGTTTTTTCAGTGAAATGCCCAGTTGGACAGCAACCAGACTCAACCAATGCAAACTGTGTTAACTGTCCATTCGGGACATATCAAAATCAGTCAAACCAGCCAAACTGTATCTCCTGTACTGGCCAAACCAGCACTCGCCAGAATGGCTCGCAAAGCAGGACACAATGTGAAGGTCAGTACCACAGACATTCACCACCTCAAATAAATATCTCTAACTCATTGCCTGCTATCAGCAGATATCTCACATGTTTTCATTCACAGCCTCTGATTGGTGGAGTATTCTTATAGTGAGTGAGTGAGTGAGTGACTTGGTGTTAACACCGCTTTTAACAGTATTCCAGTTATATTGTGGTGTATCAGCTTATTGTGGGAGGTAAGCCCAAAGTAACGCAGGTCTCAGACATTTACCACGTCTGTGAAACCCACGAGCACAGGTATGGTGCTGACAACCTAGAAACATAATCGAGGCGAACCAGGATTCGAACCCACAATCATAGGTTTTTGGCGTGCCCAAGGGACGCAACTCTGCACAGCGAATCGCGGCGCCTAAGAGGGCTGGGCCAACCATGCCGCCAGTATTACTTTAGTTATTGTATTGCGTTTATTTTGTATTTCCTCTAGTTTTTCAGGGAAATAATAATCATCGAACAAAGTTTGATAAACTTAAATTTTAAACAAAGATTCATAATTTCAGACTGACCTACAATATCTTTTGAATGTTTGACCTAGAATTATTTTTTATGTTCTTTCTCGTGAAACTGATACCTCATTCATGCATCATCAGAATATCTGCTGACCCATACAATTGTCACAACCAGTCTGTATGGAATATATTGTTTTCTACTGCAGCTTATTGTAATGGAGGTCAGGAGAAGCTTGCAGATGGTTCATGTCGGACATGTCCTTTAGGCTACTACAAGGACAATAGTGTCTATAAGTTCATGTCATGTGAAAAGTGTCCAATCAATTTCGTGACATCTGCACCTGGAGCTGACTCAGCTGCAAAGTGCAATATATGTAAGTAAAGTCAATTTACACATCTTAAAAACAAATTTGTCACAAGTTCTTTGATCTCTAAATTAATTTTAATGTTCATAATGATTTCTATGTATGAATGTACTTCATTTCTACGAAAGTATGCCCCAGTGGAGATTCCAAAGCAGAAGAGGTCCACACAGTATCATACTCGTTGTAAGCGCTGACTAAGGAACAATGTTCAAGATTGAAAGTGAAGGGGTTCTTGTCATAAGCCTATTGTAAAAACTGATAATTAAGGGGGTTCCTAGATTCAATTACTATGACAGTGAAATCTCTTAATTTCTAGCAATCAGACTTAGTGACTTGGCTGATAGTGTATAGTTATGCAATTGTTGCTCATGCTTTCAGTCACTGGTTTACCTGTTCCAGACTAAGTTTTTGACAGCCTACCTTGATGGAGTTACAATATTGCCCCCGCTTTAAAGAACAATACCACACCCACACACACATTATGAATGTACTCTCAGGGAAGGACTCCTGCAACTGTTGACTCAGTTGTTCAGTGCTAACTCTTTTCTGTTTCCAGACCAGTGCCAAGCTGGTTACAAGATTGTGGGCAATGGATGTGAGGCATGTCCTGTGGGCTATTATCAACCAGAACCATATAAGAGTTCCTGTAAGATGTGTCCCGGTAATACCTCCACCCGACAGAATGCCACTGTTAATGTCACACAATGTGAAGGTCAGTGAGTTTTTACACAGGCAGAATTCAGTTTAGATATTTTGTATGTTTTAAGTGTAATCTCTTGGCATCTATCTTGAAATGGTTTATTTCCTCTCTTTCTCATCTTATCCCCATAGTTCTTCACCATCTCATCTGTTGCTCTTGTTTTGTTATAGGGTCGTTCAATCTCTCTCCTTTGTCTTGTCTTATCCAAATTCCACCTTTTTGGATTCTCTTCTTTCTGTCTCTTCTTCCTCTTTCCAATCTCTTTTCACTCTCCATCTTTCCCAACAGTTTCTCAGGTACTAGTAAGTCAGGGTTTGAAATGCTATGTTTTCAAGATATGTTTTCAAGATATGTTCTATGTTCTACGAAGATACATCAAACATTATCGAGAGTAAAATGTAATGTTTGTGAATACCAGTGTGAGTGGAGATAGAAGTAAACATGGGTAGTTTATAGTGAGTTCAGCATTAAATCATGCATATCAGTTCTCAGATGTATGTCCTCTAATACAGTTGTGTGATATTTTCAGCACATTGTCCATCTGGTTCTGACAAGGATATGACCACAGGCCAATGTAAACCATGTGCGAGGGGTTTCTATAAGGCAAACAGTGCTGGTGTGTTCAGCGAATGTGTTATGTGTTCATCTACCTTCATCACTGCATCAACAGGATCTACATCTAGTAGTGACTGTTCAGTTCGTAAGTTGGACTTATTTATCAGCAGTAGTAGTATCATATCAGTTGCATATAAGAACTATCATTATTAAAATAAGAAGTATCTTGTATGTATGACTTGTTTTTTGTTATTGATATACAATTTATTTTGATATGACGAACTCATCCTCAATTAAATTGTTGGATTAGTTGTTTGGAAATAAGAAGTTTGATTCAACTCTTCCAACATGTTGCCAGGATGGGAGAATAAGCTGCTTGGTCATGTCACATTCATCTTGTGACTGCAGCAGGTTCCGTATCATATTTGCCCATTGTGTATCTCAGGAAGTTTGGGCTCCCTTGAAACTGACTACACACTTGTCTTTGACATCAGTGTTTAAATTGAGCGTTGGTTTCCCAGACAACTGCACTGCCGGCCAGAAAACAACAAGCACAGGATGTGTGGACTGTCCCAAAGGATCGTACCAGTCACAGAAGTGGCAGACAAACTGCGCCATGTGTGCCACAGACAAGACCACATCCACCAGTGGGGCCACATCAGCCACTGACTGTATCTGTGAGTATCTTGGTCTTTTGGCAGGTTATGTGTAGGTTTAACTATTCTGACTCCTTTGTATTTGTTGAGGTGAAATGGGGTCTAACGTCACGTCCAGGATGCAGTTACATAGCGACATAGCGTGCATTCACGTGCGGTGGGGGATGAGGATGGGTGTGGGTGGATGCATGCATGCATCACAGTTTAGCATGAAAATAGTATACTGAATCCGAGCCGACCAGTCCTTGTTTCAGCCCCTTAATCCTGAGCACCAGGCAGAGTAACAACATGTACAATCTTTTAACATCTTTTGGTTGGACACGGCCGGGATACAAACCCCGAACCATCCGGGTGGATGCTCTACCACTAGAGGATGGAGGTGGTCTGTTTTTGTTGAAGCCAAAGCTATATATTAGGAGCACAATATCTTAGGAACACAATTTCACAACGGGCTAATTTTAAAATGAAATAAACATGAAGGTGAAGGGAAGTTACATTTTAACCAAGTCAAAACATCAAAGCATGTTATGAGGGATTGCCTTTTTCAAAAAAGTAAGTCCTAGGCCTGAAAGATTATGGGTTACAAATATAGAACTTAGTCACCAAAACTGACATATGCTATCATTAAGAAGCATCAAGATAATTTTTATCAAACACTGAATGACAGAATTCAGTTGTTATGTTTCAACTGATTTGTAAGGTTATCAAATAATTAACCAGTTATTTTATGGTAATCACTCTCAAGAGAAACGTTCCTCTTAGCAGACAAGTAGCAGAACTGTCAAACCTAGATTGAAGGACATTTAGCCCTGATGGGGTCTCCCACAAGTCCATAATGATTTTGACTATTGTTGACAGTGTTTAGGTCTGAGTTTCACTCAATGAAGACACTATTGGAATAAGTATTTTGAAGGACATAAATAGGAGTACATGATTTTGGACCCAAAACATGAGTCATGTGGTAAAAAACATTCAGCTTAACTTCTCCTGTGTTCCAGTGAGCTGTCCTCCAGGCAAGGAAGACATTGCTGGGGTCTGTGTCTTATGTAAGCAGGGATTCTACAAGAGTGAACAGAAGGCCTCTCCGTGTATGGAATGTCCTACAAACAAAACAACATCAGGCAGTGGAGCCATCGCTTCAACAGACTGTAACCAAAGTAAGAATCTTCCAAATGGTTAGACCACTAAATGTTTAATTTTGTTGATTAATTTGCTTATTTATCAAGTTTACCATATTCAAGATTGTTGTTTATTCAAAAGAAAATATTAAATGAAGATAAGTTTCAAAATTGTTGAAAGAGTGAAAAATTTAAGAAAATGATATCGATTTTTTATGTCTGCCAGGTATAATTGAATCCAAGAAAATAGCAACAGTTATGACAAATATTTTGTGTTTTCAGTTGGTTGTCCAGCCGGGTATTTTCAAGACTCCTCTACTTCCTGCCAACCATGTACTTACGGATTCTACCAACCTAAAAAGTGGCAGTCAAATTGCGATAAATGTGATACCGGAAGTACAACATATAGTCTGGGAGCAATGGCTGTAACAGACTGTGTTGGTAAGTTGTTCTGCTGTCAATTCTGGCATGTTCTGGCTTATTAAAGATGTCACAGTGGAGTTTATACATGGAGTTTGTCAAGGTGCATTTGTTTAGTCATATTAATCTAGAATCATTCATCACAGATCTTGAGTAACATTTTGTACCATGTATCTTGTACCCTGACACCATCAATCATACCTCTGTTACAGTGGATTGTAGTAAGGGACAGCAGTTCAACGCTGGCACAGGTAAATGTGAACAATGTCCCCAAGGCTACTATCAGGACAAGCTCAATCCCGAACTGTCGCAGTGTATCATGTGTTTTGACACCAATGTTATCACTGCTGGACCTGGAGCCACATCTGCTGCCAGCTGTACTGTCAGTAAGTAATTTGGATCTTAATAAGTCTGTGTCTCATACAATTCTTCTTCTCACAAACAATTTTTAGCAAATCACTATAATATATACAGCCTTTGATCATGCCTAAGTCTTTTCTGTTTGCATTTGCATTCCACAATTTGGTAAACATCTAACTCCAGCATCATTATGGGCTTTTCTCTTTATCAAGCTGACACACTATGCTATAATGAAGTACTGTTCAAAGTGGCGTTAAACCAAACTCACTCACTCAATCGCTCACTCTCAGTCATTATTTTGGAGCGGATGCTAAAGAGATCCTTCTCTCTGCATGTCTTCATTTTAAAAAGTCATCATTGCCTACTCATTTGCACTAAGAAATACAAATTAATTTTCTCTGTTCATTTTCTCTTTCAAGAAAACTGCACAACCCCTGGACAGTACCGAAATAGTACTACCAACCTCTGTGAAGACTGCCCTGTCAGAACCTACCAGGACACGAAATGGCAGGATTCTTGCAAGACATGTGCAACGGGTTACACCACACGCAACACGAAAAGTCCAAGTTCGGCAAGCTGTCTTCGTAAGTGTAGCCACGTATCTCTCGAAACACAATACAGGGTTCAACAAATACAGTTTGTCAAGTAACCAAAAGGTCCCGTACCAAAGAAAAATCACTATCAGTTTTTCTCACCTCTAAACAGCAAATATCCCACTTGTGTCACCCTGTTCATTAGATAAGAGCAAACTACAGCAGTTTGGCAAAAGATATTTTTCCACTAGTCTATCAGACCACCACAATTTAAAACAATTCTGACATTTTGTGCTGGAAGTTTTCTTATGGACCAGCATATTTGTTGAACAATATGACAAACACACTGGTCCATCTGAACCTAGAATAAACACATTTTCCACTTGCATGATCACTCAAGGAATTAGATGTGACCTACATAAATTTCATTTTTTTTTAAATTAGGCATTTTCAATACATGGGGTTGTCATACGATTTCACACTTTTATGTTGACAGTGTGAAGCTCATCCTGAATATTACATGAAATAATATTTATATGAAAAGTACTTATGTATTGTACATTACAAATATATATACAATCAATGTATAAATATTCTAAATTCTATTACATCACATATATCTTGTATATGACAATTTGCTGTGATTTCCTTTGTTTATGTCTAAAGGTAATTTAATTGTTCTATCTAGGTGACTGTGAAGCAGGCAAGACACAAATCGGGGATGCCTGTACAGACTGTCCTGCAGACTTCTACAGAAACAAGACCACCTGGACCTGTCAACCATGCCCCGCTGGCCTCAAGACCTCGAATGTGGGGGCCCCGTCAGTGAATGCCTGCAACGTGTGTAAGTACCTCCTTGTTCAGTTATTATTAACATTGTTTTTCGTGGCCTTATGTTAAGAAATTGATTCATAGTCATATCTATGAACAGGTAGCAAACAGTTTATTCTATAGAAACTGTTGTTATGATGGTAGATATAAGCAATAATCAGTGTATTGATAATTAGTTTTGTAGCCTGTTCAGTATTACCGTGAACCTTCAAATTTACTTTAAAATGATCACAATTGCTCAAGAACGTAAAGAACATTGGAATTTAAACCTTCCATTTAACATTCTCTTTCCCTTTTTATTACAAATTTAATGGAGCACCAAACACTGCAGGTCAGGTTAAGATTAGTATGTGAAATATCTGTCTGCCAGCAGGCTCAATGTTTGTTGCATCTTTGTCAGTCAAACTTGTTAAAAAAATACCACATATTGCTAGCTACAGATAATGTTCCCAGAAGTGTAAATTATTTGTAACACTCTGCCTGATTTCTCAGATGTGAACTAGCTTTCTTTTGTGAACTAGCTTTCTTTTTCTTAACTGTCAACTATTTGTTTTGCCCTCACTGCCTTGATGAACTTATTAAGCTGCAATATAACAGCTCACAATATGTTATAAAACATTCTTCTTTAATTTTATTTTCGAACATACATTTATTTGACAATTATTTTGATATTGATAAGTATTGCATATTGCTTACTAAATAACATAGACGGAAGGCTTAATATTTAATGTATCATGATAATGTTTAATGAAATGTTTCACTTGGACAACAATGACTAACCTGGTCTGACTATTCTTACAGCTGCCTGCTTACAAGGAACATACTTTAAACGAGATGAGAGTAGATGTGTTGACTGCCCTCTCAATTATTACCAAGATTTAGTATCCACATTTGAGTGTAAGAAATGTCCTTCGTCCAAGTTCACCACAACTATGGGCAGCAGAAGTCAATCAGATTGCGTTGGTAAGTTGCACAGCGAGACTCTGCACCACAGGAGGTGTTGTTGTGTAGTACTACATGTAGTAGTGTAGGTGAGACTAATTTCACAGTTATAAACCAGTAAAGTTTATATCATAGTATGGTGTCTTGCATCCACCTTACCATTCTGTTATCATTTCTAGTTTATTCAGTGTTTACTTACCTGTATTGATTGAGTTGGAGTAAATATGGTCTTGGAAAGTTCCATTAGTTGAGTTGAATATTCATTCAAATCAGTTAGCAGATCAAACACCTGACCAGGGCCCTGTTCCACTAAGAGTTCTTGGCACTGAGAAAATCATAACGTAGCCTTATGTCAGTGGATCTGTCCCTGGCTCCTACTCATATATGCTATTCCAAGATGATAAATTTGACAAAAATAGATGGCTTTCAACCAGATTCATTTGGTATTGAAATCATGTACATATACATGTACACAGTGGTCAATATGAAGGAGTATGGTTTTCCACCACCTCTAAGCAATATTCCAGCAATATCACGGCGGGGGACACCAGAAATAGGCTTCACACATTGTACCCATGTTGGGATTCTAACCTGGGTCTTCGGCGTGACTAGCAAAAGCTTTAACCACTAGGCTACCCAACCACCCCTCAATATGAAGGAGTTACAAGATGACAACACATGCCTCTCAAAATAACTTCAAGATACATCACTGCAAAGTGGTCCTAGATAAATATGTAAACAAACATTAAAAAATTATTTATGTAGGGTGAGGGTTAGTTTGTCCTAACCCAGGCAAAATATGAAGTGGCGTTCAAGGTGGAATTCATTCTTATTACTGAATTTAGTGTTGGACAACGTTCAGTTACTCATTCACAGGGTTCCATATCAACAAGAATGTGCCTGGCTAAACAATGAAGGTGACTTTATCAGTAATGACATCTTTCTTTGTAGGTTTCTGTGACACAAGTAACAACTGTTCATCTAATGCCAGATGTGTGGAAGATCGCATTACCAAGTACAAGTGTGAATGTAATGCCAATTTCCAAGGCAATGGTTTTACCTGCACCCGTAAGTATACATAAATTATGTATATATATATGTATATGAAAATACTGGTATTTCCCCGCCACATCTGATTTTGAGGAATCTGGGCAAAGGCTCTGGCTCTAAAACGCTCCTCGCAAAAGTGTGAGTGAAGCAATATTTAGTTGATGTCAATATGTTTTTAAGAGAGATGGAGTTTGTTTGTTACAAGATTTGTATGAAAAACTCTGGCTGGTAGATAGGGGAAAACATGAAACATGCATAATGTTTTATTTGTATTTGGTGGAATAAATATGTTTTTATTTATTTTATACTGTTTTTTGGTTCAATGGATAAAGGAACAATTTATATTTAACTTTCTACATACAACTGTTGGTTGTTTTTGTTTCAGATGTGTGTGACCTGGACTACTGCAAACATGGGAGCACCTGTACCCGTGGCCCACCTGCACAGTGCCAGTGTACCGAGTTCTATATGGGGGACCAGTGTGATATAAGACGAGGTGAGTTGACCACTGGGCTGTCAGATAGGCCCGCTCATGTTTGTCACAAGCTGCTCCAATGGGCATTAGGTGGCCACAATGGCTGGAGTGTATGGTTACAGCCCTGACCTGGATAACTGTGTCATACCCTAGTGCATGTCTGATGATTTCCCATGATCAAGGATGGCACTGTTAGACACAGGCCTGCCTGTTCCCGGTGCTTTGTTTAGAGATTTCTAGCTTGAACCTGAAACCTGAATGATTATCTGTTACTTTATCCTAATGTATATCTGATGTCTTCTTCCAAGGATTTCCAGTGATCAGTGATTTTACTGTTAGACACAGGTCTGAAAGTTCTTGATGCCTTTGCATAGAGATATATTTCTAGCTTAAACATATGTAACCAAGATGACTGTTATGTTAGCCATATGCATGTCCAATGTCTTCTGAGGATTGATATCTGATAAATATTTTTGACTTAGTATACTGTATTAGCCATATAAAGCACTCTACTCCAACTTCTACACCAACCTGTAAGTAATCTTTATAAGCTATATTACAGTTCTTGTGTATATTACAAATTGTTTACAGAAAACAGCAGTGTAGAAGGGGTACATCATTGCCTAGTAATCATTATAAAATCGTTTGAACCAAGTTTGTTCTCTATCACCGATTTACCTTGTGTATGGTTTTGATAAATGCCCCGTCATTTGTGAATTTTTGCATTTACAGCTAATACTGTACTCACTATACAGTAGACAATCACCCACATTGACGACATTCTTTTTTACTATCCTTAAACAAGCTCCAGTACTGTTTTAGTCTCTAAACATGGACCACAAGTTTTATGTTTGATAATTAACACATCTATTTGGTAACCAATTAGCTTGGTTATGTGAAAATGGAAGAATAAGAATAAATTTCTGTAGCTTAATACAATTTGTGATAAGTTTAGTGGGAAAACATAACACTAATTCTGTTTAGAATGTTTACTAGGTTTGCAGTAAGATGTACATGTACTGACTTCTGTCAGTGAAGGCTTAGTTCATTTGTTAAGGGACTGATACAATACATCTTACCCATCAAAGATAAGGCTTTAGGGAAAATGGAAATAAATTAAAACTATGTTTATTTTATTATGTGATCGTGGCTTTGGTTCCTGATCTTTAAATCTGTGAACTCATAAACTCAGTCCACTAGTCCTTATAAGATATAGCAAAACCCTTAAAAATGGCATATTTCTACTAGTCCTTATGATACCTTAACTACTGGGCAGTTTTGCAAGGACTACAGGACTAGTGCCAACTTCTAATGCTGCCATTAAATATAAAAGTGTTGCCTCAGTATACCGCAAGCTGAGGGCTCAGAGACAGAAGTAGGGGCTGGTGAGCTCATTCTTGACAACTTGTATTATATCTGAAATGTCCTACAATTGATGAATTATCTCTATATCTTTCATGACCAGCATCATAACATAATAAATATGTGTTTTTTGCCTTAAGTCTCCAATAATAGATATATCAGACATATATTCTTTGTTTTGTTTCAGCGGCTGAGCTTGTATCAAACCAGCAGACATTAACAATTGTGGGTCTTGTTATCGGAATCCTTGGCTTCATCTTGCTGCTCATCCTTATAGCAGCATGTCTGTATCGTCGAAGAAAGTAAGATGATTTCAGTTTTATAATACAAATTAATTTTTCCAGTTGAATCTATTCCGAATGACACATGCTTTTCACATTTCAAGATCCTATGATTTTTGCAGTATTCATAGAAGACTCTCCCTAACCAATATGGCCAAATATGTGTTGAAGAAGATTTAAAGAGTATGTTGTTGGTGTTGTTGTTGTTATTGTTATTTTCATCATTATTACAGACCTGCACCGTCAAGGCAGACTCCCAGTGAGTATGATGACCGAGCCAGCCTGGCAGCAACCAGAGGACCCTATGACTACCCTCTTGCCTATGTCCCATCAAAAACAGCATCAGTTATCAGTGGGCCAAGATATATGCTGCCACAAACTGTGGAGAAGAGTTTTGATAATCCACAATATGTTATTTCAGGTACATTTTGACAAATATCTCTTACTATTTAGTTAATTTCTACCAATATATTATGCCTCTCAGCAGTGATTCTAAAAATTTAAGATAGAAATTTTTATTCATTGACAATGCTAACACTCTGGGTAATGCAAGTTGCACTACTAATCAAAGATATAAATCTTATATTTTATTAACAAGTAGAAAATAAAAACAATGTGATAATAGGTGCAAATATACATGACTAAAATAATATATATCTAAAAGACAAATAACATGAATCTTTGCGTTGTTGCTCATAGTTCTATACAAATTACCCTATCTCCGAAATAATTTGTTTCAGTGTCGGTTTCTGTATACGATAGAAATGCCATTTTCAAAAATATCTATCAAAGATGGATTCCCTAAATGACCCTTGGTTTGTCAGCACCATACCCATGCTTGTAGGTGTCACAGCCTGCATCACCTTAGGCTCTGCTCCAACTCGAAGCTGACACTGTGATAAAAGTAACTGAAATAGTGTTCAAACCTGTGTTAAGCCAAACTCATGTTTTCCTATGATAATGGGAAGACACTAAACATGTATTTCCTGAACTTTTGAAGCCCCAGCTACTTTCAACCATTCTGTGAGGTCCCGGGTTACCCGACAGGAAGTTGATTATACAAGTATCATATGAGCCTGGTAGGAAGGTAACCACGTGATTTCCGTCATGCCTTCGTATCTGTTTCCCAAGTCCCATACTAACATAACGCTTCATATTGACAGTGTCTTTACTCGCTAACTCATTCAAATCATCGCTTCTACATCTTCTCTCCCTGAAAACAGGAACTTACAACATATCAATATTGGAAAATATTAGTCATTTAAGCATATGTTGCATTGAATACCATGAATGTGATAATTGTGACTACTTTATATTGGCTTTTCCTGTTTTCAACCGTTAACATTTACATATGATATTTGTCTGCAAACCTTTGTTGTGAATGTCTGCTGTTGTATAGAGATAACCCACTATTATAGACAGAGGCGTCTAATGCATTATTGAATATGATTTATAATAGACCATCAACTTACAAGAATCAATGTATAATTAATCGAAACTAAGAAATACTGCATGACGTCATACAACATACTGGTTGAAGCATATGGCCTTGTGACTGTAGTTGTAGTATCTGTCACCCTTTTCCACCTATTCTCATGTCCTGAAAACAATTGCATGTATTTCCTGGCAATATTGATGTATTAGACACTTGGGTGATATGTTTGTATAACTTTATTTAAACTTATCTGTATAATATACATCTTTTGAATAAGAATTTACTATTCTATACATGCAGGTGATCAAAGGGTCTATCAACTCTAAAGGTATACAATGATTAAATTTATATACCTCAGGCTCAAAATATCCAATAACAATCTAATTCCTCACGACTTACTTTTGCAAGTATAACCCTGGCAATTGTGTATGTCAAAGTGGATAGATATTGATTCCACACACCACTTATGTATTGTTATGCATAGATTTAACATATGAACAAAAACTGACTTAGTGACCACTGGAGTGAATTTACTACAAAATGACATTATTTAGCACAGGTGTGTGAATTTATCACAAAATAACACATTCAGTTGTCTGGCTATATATACAATGGTAACCTATATCGGTCACGTGTGGTTGAATGTACTACAAAATGACATTATCCAGTGCATGTATCTGAAATTTACGACAAAATGATATTTTCGAAAACATGTAAATGGATATGCCACAATGGTAACATATATTGAGCTAGGGTGTGTGAATTTACTACAAAATAACATTACTTATCACAGGTGTATTAATTTATTCCATAATGATGTAACTGAGCACATATGTGTGAATTTTAATACAAAATGACCTATTTGAGCACAGGTATGTAATTTACTACAAAATATAAGTGAGAAGAGGTGCGTAGATCAACTACAATAATGGCATATTTCAAGTAGTTTAATGCAACATAATTGGAGATAGTTCACTAAAACATTATCCCATGTCATGTGTCATTATCCTCATGAATCTTTCAGTTTAACACACACTGTACACTGATAGACATGTTTCTGATGATGATTCATTGACTAACACATCACAATGATGTATTTACCTATGTGTGACAGTATCTTTTATGAACTATTCAAGAAAACTGAGGATAAATATTATGATTATGACTGGGAAATCTGATGTTTCTAGTACGCGTAGTTGTTTTAGTGTTAATGATTGTTGCAAAGTGGAGGACTTTGATAGGCAATACATTTAGCATGTTTTGCAATGGAACCGCATCAATCATAATTAATACTGTTAAGTGTTATCCATCTCTTGTTGGACAGCATTGAAAGGCTACTCAGTATATGTAGTCCTGTTATAAAACTGAGATCAGAAAGTTAATGAAAGTGAATGAAATAGCTATATTTTACCTGTATACAGGTATATATTATTTGTTTCATCTTATTTCCCAATACTGTGTGGCATACTAACCATACTTGTAGCAATTAGATGTGATTATTTTAATATACAGTGATCCCTCGCTATTGCGCTCTTCGATAAAGCGCTACCTCGGTTACTACGCGCGGTAACGCATGGCTCCCAAAATTTATGTACACTTTTATTAATGAGAGTTTTACACAGACATAATTGTATTGTTGTTCGTTGTTCATTTGCACATAACGCTTCTCATTGCATAATCAACCGTTTATCGCTGAATGGAGTTCTAATAATCTGTTTGAAAACATCCGCGGCAAGTCCCGGAAATACGATTGTTCAACTAGTTAACTTTTCACACTATACATCCTTTGATCTTAGAAGCGCATGTATTATGTTTTTTATATTTCATATTTTTCATAGTTTCTGATTTTTTAGTTTCTCTTATTTTACATGAGTACCATGTAGAACTTAGTAGAAGCAGTAAACAAGATGTACTTATTCTGTTAATTAATTAATTTTACTACCCATGAACTTGTTAAGTATATATATATATCATCTTCCCGAGGCAAGGGTGTTAACTGACTACAAAAGTCTAATTTCCACTCTTGCCAAACTAGGATGGAATTTCTGGGCTCGATCGTAGCACCACCAGCGGCTATAATGAGTTATGTCCCTTCTATGTCCCTCCTACTGACCAATCAGATTCTACCTGTCATATCACTTACATTTGCTTCCAACATAATAGCGTCACCCTGGCAAGACAATCTGATTGATAAACAAGAAAACAGGTGGAAACAGGACTTTTACAGTCAATTAACTCCATTGTCTTGGGAAGATGTATATATATTATGTATATAGAACAAATTATTTTGGTACGAGCAATTAATTGCCTGCCTGTAAATCTCACATATATGAATTATGTACTACATGTTTTGTGTTTTGCTTTCAGATGACGACCCTGCTGTCTACAAAGCTTAGCAATAATTCAGCCAGAGATTTGCAACATCACAGTCACCTTTCATCAATATGTCGCACATATTTTGCTCACCTTGAAACAGCATTTATCTGTATTTTTATGAAATACACTCTCTTTTTGTAATTATCAGAAATGATTTTTTTAAGTTGATGCAACTGAACTCTTTGGGAATGTTTATAATTATTTACACATTTCATATGTTAAGAGAGATTAATTTTGTCTGTCATTTTTCTTATGACAAATTATTTCTGATTTCCATGGTTAACCCAATTCTCCTTTTGTTTACATCTAGTATTGTAATTTAGAAATCCATTCTGATGGTATGCTTCTGAATGAATGTACTAATAGTGTATGTTATGTTTTCAATACTTTGTGGTATCATGACCTTGGTACTCATTATGTCAGACATGAATGGCATGTACATAGCAGTGCTATTTTCTGTCAACATGTTTATGTGATATGAGTCCTTTGAATCTTAATGTCCTATTATAAACTAATCAGCATCAATAAAGTAGCTGTGTAACTATCACAAAGGCTATAGCAAATTTGGGATTGTCATTCCACTAACATTGTTTATGGTACATTAAACCCTTCATTTGTAGTACAAGTAAATTGGCTTGATTTGTGTTAACCTGTTACAAAAGAGGAATCAATTAAAAATGAAATATCACATTGTCTGTTCTCATGCATGAAAGACTATCTGGATACTTGTTTATTTTTAATTAGATTCAGTGAAAGATTTTGAAGAAAATCTGTATTCAGGGATGATACTTGATGCCACAAATTTGTGATATTTTTTGTGTAAGATTGTATATATTGTGAATACTCTAAAAAGATGAGAGATTATTTCATACACATAGCATGGCTAAAGTAGTATGAGTGTATTATGAAACCTCACTGTATAAACTGTACACTGAAGAATTGCCTCCCTAAGTTTATATTCTAGTTGCAATAGATAGACCTTTATAAGATGTATTACTAACAATTAGAGACTACCAACCCAAAGTTCAAATTCTTGTTTGTCATATTTATTGCAGATGAATTTTGCTATGCAGTGTATTTCTGATCATTGATTTGACCTGACAAAAAGCTAGTCGGCTTGATGAGACAGAAGGACCTTTGTACCTTATTGAAAGAGATACTGTACTTACAATTGCAGGGATAGAACTAAACTCAAAAACTTTACTAGCCCGTGTTAAGATAAATACCCTCATAATGTAAAAACAATGGGGAAACTGGGAACATTTGTACTAGCCCACAGGAATTTGTACTAGCCCCAGGCTAGCAGGCTAGTGTTAATTTCTAACCCTGCAATTGAACTAATAGTTTGTTATAAGAGAGACCAGCAACTAATGCCTTATGTTAATATCATTGCTCATTAAACTTCACTCATATCACCAAACTCATGCAATTTTAACCAAGTATTGTGGATATTATATTTTATATATTGAATAAATAATCTATGTAATATACCCTGGTTTCTCTATCTTTTGTTGGTGAAAGGACATGACCAGCCTTTAATCAATGAGCGTCAGATTTATTTTTATCACAACTTTTTATAACTATTTTGTATGCTTGTTACATTATTTAGTTACCGATAAATTATTGTTGACATTCACTGATGCCATTCACAGTCATTGTGTATGGAAGCCTGAACGCATCATAATGAAAATCATATCCACTGAAGTTACAATGAAACATGTCCAATTAAACAGAATAGCTGTAAGACTGTTACATTGCCAAAGCTCCTGACTGGTAAATTTGCCACACACACACAACAGGTTTCAACATCGCCAGTAATGCTCTCTTCAGAACTGCTGGATGAAAATCATTCAGTGTGAATAAGAGTCTTATGAGCTATATCTTCTGCTTTCCTCCCAACTGTTGTGTGTTTCCTTGCTCCGTCGTTGTTTCCCTGTGTGTTTCCCATTCATCTTCTTGTTCTTGATATGCATCCTAAAGTCATGCAGCATCTCCCTGAGGCAAGGGATTTAAACTGTCCAGTTTCCACCCTTGCCAAACTAGGCTGGAATTTCAGGGCTCAATCGTAGGGCCACCAGTGGCTATTACGAATTATGTCGCTTCTATTTTCCCTCCTATTGACCGATCAAATTCCACCTCTCATACCACTTGCATCTGCTTCAACAACATGGCGGTGCCCAGTCTAGTCGAACTGATCGATAATCCAAATCTATATTGTGATAGAATGTCTCTTAATTGACGAAGTGTGTCAAATCAGGTGAGCAGCCTCATTAAATACATGAAAAGATTTTGGAAATATCTGTTGATGCAGAGTTGGCCGTAGACATGCTTTGCAAATCCTGCAATCAACCAAAATCTGCCAGGCAGGTTGTGAACTGGATGTCAATTTCGTTACGTGATTTGGCTTGGGCTATGTGCATAGACTTGTTAGTCCAGCCAAAGTATCACTTCATAATTCCAGTTCGGCAAGAGTAGAAACTGGACTTTTAATACTTCTTTGCCTTGGGAAGATGGTCAAGCCGTGAATTTTTCAAACCTTGGACACCTGGACATACTTAGAAACAGCTCCACCATGTGTGAACTGGACGTTTGGATGCTGCCTGATGTTTAAATGATAGATATGGAGCGACAGAACGCAGATAAGGTGTTTGTGGAGTTGAGGACTTTGTTGTTTAAAGACGCACTCACCAATATTCCAGCTGTGTGAAGGCGCTCTGTAAATATATTCGACTCTGAACCAGTGTATCTAGTGAATGACATGAGCATTGATCTACTCCATTCGGATACGATGATGTGCATGAACCAAGTCAGAGAGCTTGACCACCCGATCCCATTAGTCACCTCTTTCGATAAGCATAGGTTGCTGAAGACCAATTCTAACCCAGACCGTCATGTGTCGGGTCCCATTAGTATAGTGTAGTTCACCAAGATTCTTCAAATGGGCACAATGTGCAAAGCAAATCTTTGGTATCCTCGTCGTGTCATGCCTTGGGTATTGCTGAAAGTTGGTTTGTTAACTGTTGTGTTAAGCAGTCCTCAGCAATACTCATGCAAAATGACGTTTTCCTGTAAATAACGAAGTCTGGATCAAACAAACCAGTGATTGATATTATGACCCGAGGTCTTGTGGTAGAGCGCCTGCCTGGAGAGAGGAACGGCGGGTTGCGATACATGATCGGAATTTCTCAAGTACACACACTCGAGAGAGAGTGGCCAATCTACCATTGTAGATGGAATAGAATAGGAATATTGTACACTGGATAGTCGAGGCTGTTTGTCTTCATTGTCCAATCCCCAGTGACATAATCCGGTTTAACGCATCAGTAGACAACAGTATGTCCCAGTCACTATATACACACATTCCCAACAGTAGGCCACTGAAAGAGTGACATGGTTTATTCAAGCTTATAGATGTTGTTGTATTTTTACCAACTCCCACATCTATAATATTAGTGTGTGGAGTGTGTAGGTTACTTCCCAGTTGTAGCTGACAGTTAGCAAGTGCACTACAACAGTTCCATTATGGAAACAATAGACAGACAATAAACGTTAACAATACAATAAGCTTTATTAAAAAATAACAATCCAAATATCAACAGATGTATAGTAATAATCACAATGTGTAACAACAGTATAACATTGTAGATCACATGCATCATATTGTAAAGAATCCATGCACACATTATTTATTAATTATGAGGTGGAAATATTCTGCTACACAGCATTATAAATATATATTAACTCATAGATTATGTAGGAAGCTATTTTTTCACTAGTAGTTCAGTTTCTTATTTATAGATTTTAATCTTTTTAATTTGTAGCCCCTGACATTTGAGATCATCAGAAAGTGAGCTACATAAACCAAAAAGGATTTCCCTGCCAATCTAAAAACATTTGAAGGTACACACAGTTTACCGACATGCCATGTCGGAGGGATATGTCATCTTCGGATGACTCTTCTTTAAATATCAATATAATTATCAATAAATGTAAAGTAATAATAAACATGCATACCAATAGTACTATTTATGATCACATGTTTGATATTTTTAAGAACATACCAACATATTTTTTAAAATAAGATTTTTATCAATAAACATTTAAGAATTGACCTTCACTTTGTTTGAGTTCATTGGAGTATGAACCTTGAAAGAGTGAGGGCCATACTGTATGAACGTCGGAGCTTGCGACGACGTTCACACAATGTTTGGCCCTCACTCTATGAAGGTTCATACTCCAATAAACTCACACAAAGTGAAAGTCAATTCTTATAATTTTTTTATCACAATTTCTTACCTCAAAGGATGTAGGCCAAGATCTAAACACAATTTTGTTTAGTACGTGCGACTTCATGTTTACACTGACAGACATACAACAACCAGCTATATCGCGGAGTAAAATAGTTCCTCAAAAAGAGAGGTGACATGGGCGTATGGATGCACAACTTGCTCTTCAGAAACATCTTACGCAGCACATGTGTTCAAATCATATCCTCATTAGATGAGAAAGGTATGTAAAGAACTACCTCAGTAAGTCAGTCACAATGACAGCGCATCGTAATACATTTACATCAAGTACAAACGTCAAAATGGCCGACACGATAAACGTGACGGGAGAGATTTCCGAAGTTGTTAATGAACCTGTGGCGGTTACATGTGTTAGTCATCATTGATCAACTGGCCGATCATTGAAAGGTAAATAAAGATGCGTCAAACAGACACAAAGGTAAATTCATAGATTGCTGGTCAATGTCAGCCTAGGCACGGATCGAGTCGATACTTCGATAGTTTAGATGTGCATTTCTTCGTTTGTTCATTAGGCATGTTAGGATGGGCCGTAGCGGGGACATTCGTGAACAATCATGCAGTCACGCTCTCTGACATTTCTCAGTGTATACTGAAACCCTGAAACCAAGAATAAAGGTTCAAAATGATCAGAAAGAAGGCTAATGCATGTTTTCGTGCTAGGGGTTTCCCCAGGAATGTGGAAGTAGTTCATCAGTGTTTACGTCATTTCAAGAACACGGTCTCGTGAAAAACGTATGAACGTCAAATTATGTCCTTCATATACTTACAAGAAAACATTGATGCACAGCATCAAAGTTCCCCGCCATATGTGATGCCTCACAAACGCATAATTATGATGTTACTGAAAGGCATGAAGGAGCATAATTATATAAACCACAAATAACACAACGCTGTTGTGAGTATTGGACAATACAGTTGATACATTTGCATAGGGTAGGTCTATTTAAAAATAGTTTCTTGTTTAACGCCGCACTAAGCAGTATTCCAGCCATATGAAGGCGGTCTGTAAATAATCAAGTCTGGACCAGATCATCCAGTGATTAACACCAAGAGCATCGAACTACGCAATTGCAATATGATGTTATGCATCGACCAAATCGGCAAGCCTGACTACCCAATCCTGTGCGTCGCCTCTTACGGCAAGCATAGGTTGCTGAAGACCTATTCTAAGCTCGGTCTTTATTTAAAAAGTAGATCGAAGGAAATGGAAGCAATTTCTGGCACAAATGTAAACACGTGGAAATAGTATCAAAACTGCCAACAACATTGGCAGATGCACATACTCAAATAATAGATCACATTCCTTTTACACTTGGCATTTGGTTATAATAATGTAAATGAAAATACTAAGGTCTCCATATTGCAAAAAAGTCATACTAGATAAGGTGTATTGGTCACAACTCAAAATATTATCACGTAGTTGGAGAACATTTCAATTCAGGGACTAATCAATAATGGAGATTCCTCGTCTCTTGTTTTACGTTTTTTGGTCAGTTTCCTTTTTTGTATTTCTTTCTTTCAAAGAATAGTAATTGTGATCATGATGAGTTGAGTTACTTGGTTTTTTTCTATGTATTGTTTTTTATCCAGTGCCAGTAACTGTTGTGGAATGTGGTTTACCTGTAACAATGACTGGTTTGAGTTCATATGATGGTGATTGATTGGTTTGTCGTTTAACGCCGCACTCAGCAATATTCCAGCTATATGACGGCGTTCTGTAAATAATCGAGTCTGGACCAGACAATCCAGTGCCTAATATCATGAGCATCGATCCACGCAATTGGTATCGATTCCATGCATCAACCAAAGCCTGGCCATCCGATCCCGTTTGTCGCCTCTTACGAGAAGCATTCCTGACCCAAACCATTCCGCTGATGAGAATCAAAAAATGCTTTTTGAAATGATTCTATGATATTTGTTTTCCCTGCTTCAATATTTGGAGCACCCGTGACGGAGCCATAAAATTGATTGTGACCTAAATACCCCTCATAGCCTTTGGTGTTAACTATGTGACTGTAGAGAGCTGTGCCTTCATCCAACAGATTATCGAGGTCAGTGGAACAGGGTACAGACGCAAATAGATTTGAGCCATGGGACACAAAATATATGAGTGACCAGAGCTACGGCTGTAAATTTAATTCCATTAAACGTTTGAAAAATATTACAGCCTTGATGCAAATTCGCCGACACACTACTCCGATTTTGCTTTGACTTCGCTACCAAACGTTTCACATGTGGCTATGTGCGGTGCACTGATTAAAAAAAACCGGGGGACTGGTTTAATTCAAAATACGGAATATAACTATTCCAAATATTTCCAGTGAACATGAGCATCCAAACAATCAAAAGTGTGGTATGTAGAATGTTGAATTCAGCCATATTACATTTAAATTGAGATGTCGTCGTTGTTCATGAATAAGCATATTCAGAACATAATTTTTATAATGCTGTTATTTACGATCTCCGGAGCACAGTTCTTCTTTTGTATACACCGTGAAAATCAGAAAATTAGTCCTTGAGGAAAAAAGGACATCGGATTTCACATGAATGGTTAAATAATGTCAGCTATTGACCAGAAACGGTCAGATGCATCAATCAACTACATTAAGACGATTTTGAAGCATCTCTTATTGCTGGAAAAGAACAGCATCAACATTCCACGCCCAAGATTTGTTTGTTTTGTTTCCGTAAATGCGTGGCTTGAAATTTCAAATAAACCAACATGTCGACATCCATGCTACAAATTTAACGTTTCCCGTATACTTCCCCGCCTTAAGGGCGGGGAAGAATGAACGTCAATTTCGCGGTCATGTGACCGACCTCTCGTCAAATGGAAAAGCCGTATATCGTGTAAACTTCAAATTAAAAAATTATATAGTAATAACAACATGGAACAATTGCTGAAGAGAGGAAATACCATCAGATGTGTACTTTTACATGTCCACTTGTTCAAGGTGGTATATGTTTAGTGGTGTAGAGTATTTGAAAGAAATTTCAACTTGAGGTGTAAGAAATGTAAACTAAACTAAAGAAGTGATTTGTTAACACAGTGTTTTGAACAGTTGATTATGTCTTTATGCTGATTATAAACATTTGGTAAAGCCAGAAATGCATTAAGATTCAGTCCTTATTCAGAATTCAGAAATAAGGTTTCTTACCTTGGCAAAGATGCTGAACTGCCCATGTCCCATCGCAGGTGCTGTGTCCATGTCAATGGTCTGAAATAAACAAACAAGTAAACATTATGATACGATCCATGGATCTGCTGTTACAAACACCATCTTTCCCACTGCCAGATTGTATAGAAAGAGTAACAATGAAAACATAATCATACATACCGAAAATATACTAAACTGGCTGTGCCCTGTGTAAGGTTGGGTGTCCATAGCTTCTACCTGAAATAAGAGCACGTGTATGAACAGCCTCCCTCCCATGTGCCGATCTTATGGAAATACAAGAGAAAGCAATAGTAGTATATGTTCATGTTGAGTTTATGCATGTAATACATGCTTAGTCCTGAACTCGATTATTTACAGGCTGCCGCCATATACCTGGAATACTGTGCGGCGTTAAACAACATGTAAACAGGGTAACAATCTAATCCTAATGGGATCATAATATAAATATTATCACAAATATAGTTTATCCTTCTCGATACAATATCGTCTTAATAGAACCCCAAATGTAATTGACAACAGCGACGGATATCAGGAAATCTTACCCCGAAGATGCTGAACTGACTTGGTCCAAAAGCAGGCAGCGTATCCATTGCTTCTAACATCTGTTATAAAGTAGACACAAAGACACATAACGAGCAAGTTCTAATATATACCAAATGTTTAACCGCGTGCGTGAGCTAAATTGTTTCATCACCGCCTTCCTATTCAATTACTGTCGTCTTATTGAATCTCTGCATGCCTTCTTATTTCTTGAGAAATGTGTTTCCCTCAAAAACCACCCTTTAAAATTCGTATCTGAACTATTTTTTTGCGTGTTCCATGTGTTGAATGTACTGGCTTTTGTGAAGAAGAACAAGCATATGTAAAATAGTTACCTACCTTTTGGGCGGCATGTCCGGCGACGGTCGAAGGGAGTCTCCGTACAGAAGCAAGACTAAGTTTAAGGGCTGCCGATGGTAAGGAATAAATACATTAAAATCAGGTCAGACATGAAATGATGAATAATAAATTCAAGATCTGCTTGATATTTCAAACGTTTTCTTTACTGAAGTACACGGTTCCTTTTCGAAGTAGATCTACTCCAATATATGATGGCCGTATCAAATTTGAAGGCGCTGAAGGACTGTGTTTGATTCCAGGTAAATTCCGTCTGGTATTAACTTATCTAAAAATGAAGAATATACAGAACACGTGACAACATCTATTAACACTAGGTGTGTGCCATATGTCTGGAGGGAAACGTAAACTCATTCATAACAATCAAGAATGTGAAAAAGTATTAAAATCATACCATTCACGTTCTCACTGAAGACAAATTGACATCAGTTTCAAATTATCACCTACCAGACATAATCTTCTGTTTGGGAAGAGTTTGATAAGTCCGGGAGATGTATAAAACAATCTATTGGCAACAAAAGCAGAGACAATGTCCTTTGCGCGTGTACATTCGGCGAACGTTGATGACGAATGAAAACGTCGCCATAGTGACGTCGTCTGTTCAAAGGGAGGCTACTCTGCAAGTTACGAGGCGTGATTATTCCGCGGCAGCCATGCCGCCATTGTCCATTTGAAATAATTTTCTGAAAAATCTATAGGACTTGTGGATAATAGAAATATGGCCTTAAGAGTAACTGAATAGAAAGTACATGTTGTTCTATAATTTAAACAATTGATTCCAACATTAAAATTCTCGACGTTTCGTTCGTTGTTCATTTTTTAAGGGTTTAAACCCTGAAATGCATGACATTTGTTGGAAAGTCTACCTAGAAAGTCTTGTCTTCTAGTTCTTAAATGTCTCTATATATTGTTGGTTGTTCAGTTATGTTCAGGAAAAAAAAATCTCTGGCAATCATTTCACATTATTTGATTCTGTATGGAATACATATCTGTATTAAATGCTTTTAAACAACAAATAAGACTGAATTACGCTGAAATTGAAGTGGATAATACTTATTCATATACTGCTTATCAAACTTACGAAATATCGGCGTGAACACTGCGATTTGGGACAGTGGGCGTCTCTCGCGCAACGGAAGAATCCATTTTCATTGAACAGGGGACTGATGCAGTGTGACGCGGTGCACGTGGAGTTCATGCTCAGCGTATTCGTCACTGCGTCACATCGACTCGACACATAACTGTACTTTAGCCCCCCCAGCAAACCTTCCACGCCTCCTGTGGTCATCAACTGCACGGATTATGTAGCGGTTTACTTCAACATACACGCAATGGTATTTTTATACACATGTACACATGTTGACATGTTCTATCGATCTAACATATAAAAGTCAATAAAGACACTGGTGATTGTTAAAGAAACTTTGTAAATAATGGAATCTCGGCCATGAAAACCATCGATTGGTTTGATGGTATACGACAATACAAAAACATATTAGCCATATCGTCACTCGTGAGCCTGACCACCCCGTACCCATTAATTCGGGTCCTGAAACAAACATTAAACATGGGCCTTTATCGCCGCTGGATCGGACAGGACAAAGATATGGTTTAAACATTTATCCATGCCGTCACGGTATTCGGTGGCACAAAGCCACCCAAACTAGTGAATTTGGTTTTGCGCCGTTTTGAACAGTATTCTAGTTATATCACGGCGTGTCATCTCATTGTGTGAAAAAAAACCCAAAGTGATGCAGATCTAAGGCGTTCATCACTTTGGTGAAACCCATGAGCCTGTGCTGCCAAACCTAGAAACATAATCGGGACGAACCGGTATTCGAACCCACGACTATAGGTGTCGTGCCCAAGGGACGCAACTCTGCACAGCGACCTTAGAAATAAAAATATGCAATGTAATGTAATAGTTCCACTCAGTAGCCAATGAATCTAATCATCATTCTCGATGTCTCGTGGAGTTAGTGAGTGAGTGTTGTGACGCCAGTCACCAATATAATCAATATGAATAATTGAGTCCGTGTTATGTCTTTATGTACACTCAATGTAGTGGTCAATGGGAGATAACTCCGGACGGCTTAATGTGTTCATGGTATGGTCTAGGGGAGATAACTCCGGACAGCTTATGTTATAAAATGTACTCTTCAGTTAGGGAGTAAGAGAAGGGGGAGTTCCAATATGTCTGCCTGCATGTATGCCATCTGCTCTGTGTGAATTAAAACCCTTGTTCTACATTTCCCGAATCCATTATACAACAGTCCGGGGCAGCAAATCTGTGGAAAACTTGGAAAGCGGAGAGCTTGAGCGGCGATCCACACCATCGGGGCACGAAGACAGTCTGACAGGTCAAAGAGACTGACGATCTGATCAATTGTAGTCTGACGACAGGCATAGGTTAGTGCAGAGACAAAATATTGAAGTACAATTATTACCCACGTGGTAATATTCTAAATCCGTACGTCACACGTGTGTCGTACAAGGTTGACCTTGTTTTATTCGTTGTGATTGGATAACCAGGACTCCTTTTTTCATTCATAAAAAAATCGCGAGTTCATGAGAACGATAGGTATATACAAGGTATTTACAAACACTTTATTGAACCAAACAAGATAGTCACATGCGTCAAATTCGGTTTGCATTCTAGCCTATATAAGTTATGCATAGAGCTTCTAAAGACATTATATAATCGAGCTATATCCATTTACAATGCACGACTACCGATCAAGAGTCCCTATGAGCGTGACGCACCCGACCACTTTCACAGCTTTTCAATTTGATTTAAGGTAAAAGGATAAGCGTGGTGAAATAAAGGCAGTTTAAACTATCTGGACAGATATCGAGACTTACTTTGGATGATCCGGTTGTGCCATCAAAGTCCCCTTCGAAGCGTTTTTTTTTTGTGGCGCTGTTTCGGGAGGTGTTGTTCATGAATGAACGTACACGACTCCCGACCAAATCACTAATTCCGATACAAATCATTCGAAAACTTCGTAGAAGTGTGCATGAGGTAGATGCCGGTTGTCTTCTCTTATTCCGTTGGTGACCTTGCCCTTCGATCGTTCGAAGCTGTCACAGACATGCAAGCAGACTTGAGTTTTTTTTATTTTCACGTCTTCAGTATAGGGTGGTACAGTTAACATGAATGTGTTTGGCGAACACTCTGATTTCCTTCTTCCAAAATGGTGCGGACATTATATAAATTCAGCTGATAGATCAAGGAAACCGAACCATTTTGATTGCACGGACGGGATCCCGGCAGTGCGAGTGACCGACTGTTGGTCCAATATTCAAAGCGCGGCGCTAATGTGACTTTTCAGATTCTCTTATAGGTGTCCTGCGTACTATCAACATGGCGTTTGAATTACCATAAGTTGGAGAATTTCTTCCAAAAGGAACTTGAGCGTCAGTGCTGTTCTGTTTGCAAACACTACTGCACGTGCATGTTGTTAATGTGTATGCATAGAAATGTCAACAATGCCCACATTTGGGCATATGTCATATTCATGCGCAACCAGATTTTGCCACCGGTTTCAGTTTGGTTTGTCAACGAACAAAGTTGTTATATATTTACACATAATACATATTTCAGTAAATTCACGCTTTCCCTCTGTCAGACTCGTCCATTCGTTTCGTAAAAATGATATCTTACGGGAATGAGTGTGGTATTAGATTTATTACCCATAGTTTACTGCAGGGACCAATTCTGCCATGGATTTGTGGAACATAGGTTACTGAAGGGATCAATTCTACCACGGCATTTCTGTAACATAGGTTACTGCAGGGACCGATATTGTACCACGGCATTTCTGTAACATAGGTTACTGCAGGGACCGATATTGTACCACGGCATTTCTGTAACATAGGTTACTGCAGGGACCGATATTGTACCACGACATTTCTGTAACATCGGTTACTGCAGGGACCGATATTGTACCACGGCATTTCTGTAACACAGGTTACTGCAGGGACCGATATTGTACCACGACATTTCTGTAACATAGGTTACTGCAGGGACCGATATTGTACCACGGCATTTCTGTAACATAGGTTACTGCAGGGACCGGTATTGTACCACGGCATTTCTGTAACATAGGTTACTGCAGGGACCAATTCTACCACGGCATTTCTGTAACATAGGTTACTGCAGGGACCGGTATTGTACCACGGAATTTCTGTGACATAGGTTACTGCAGGGACCAATTCTACAACGCAATTTCTGTAACATAGGTTACTACAGGGAATAATTCTACCACAGAATTTCTGTTACATAGGTTACTGCAGGGAAGAATTCTACCACGGAATTTCTGTAACATAGGTTACGCTATTTCAACGTGGGGTTAATAGTCTAGAAAACGACATGCGAGAGATATTAATTGGGGAACAGTTCTGCTTCTTACCATAGGGGCCGATTAACTTGTTTGTTGTTTACCAACGCACTCACCAACATTCCAACATGTGACGGCGGTCTGTAAATTGTATCGACTCTGAACAAGACTATTTAGTGTTTGACATGAGCATTGATCTACTCCATTCGGATACGATGACGTGCATCAACCAAGTCAGAGAGCTTGACCACCCGATCCCATTAGTCGTCTCTTTCGACAAGCATGAGTTGCTGAAGACCAATTCTAACCCAGACCGGGGGTTGGTCGGGTGGCCTAATGGTTAAAGCGTTAACTCGTCACGCCGAATACCCGGGTTCGATTCCCAACCTGGGTACAATGTGTGAAGCCCATTTCTGGTGTCTCCCGCCGTGATATTGCTGGAATATTGCTAAAAGCGGCGTAAAACCGAACTCACTCACTCACACTAACCCAGACCGTCACGTGTCAGGTACCATTAGTATAGAGTAGTTCACTCATCACCAAGATTCTTCAAATGGGCACAATGTGCAAAGCAAATCTTTGGCATCCTCGTCGTGTCATGCCTTGCTAAAAGTTGATTTGTTAACTGTTGTGTTAAGCAGTCCTCAGCAATACTCATGCAAAATGACGTTTTCCTGTAAATAACCAAGTCTGGATCAAACAAACCAGTGATTGATATTATGATCAGAGAGAGAGAGAGAGAGAGAGAGTGTGTGTTTGTTTGTGTCCGCGCGTGTGCGCGTGTGGCTGCTTATACTAGTCCCGACTAATGCCGATTTTAATAGTGCTAATCCACTGAGATACCATGCCTGAGTTTAACATGAATACCGAGACTCCGGGACGACCAGTCCTTGTATTAGCCCCTTAATACCGAGCGTCAGGCAGGATAACTAGTACCATCTTTCAACGTCTTTTGGTATGACACGGCCATTCTAGATGGAATAGAATAGGAATATTGTACACTGGATAGTCGAGGCTGTTTGTCTTCATTGTCCAATCCCCAGTGACATAATCCGGTTTAACGAGTCATTGGACAACAGCATGTCCCAGTCACTATATACACACATTCCCAACAGTAGGCCACTGAAAGAGTGACAAGGTTTATTCAAGCTTATAGATGTAGTTTTTTTTATTATTATCTATAATATTAGTGTGTGGAGTGTATAGGTTACTTCCCAGTTGTAGCTGACAGTTAGCAAGTGCACTACAACAGTTCCATTATGGAAACAATAGACAGACAATAAACGTTAACAATACAATAAGCTTTATTAAAAAATAACAATCCAAATATCAACAGATGTATAGTAATAATCACAATGTGTAACAACAGTATAACATTGTAGATCACATGCATCATATTGTAAAGAATCCATGCACACATTATTTATTAATTATGAGGTGGAAATATTCTGCTACACAGCTTTATAAATATATATTAACTCATAGATTATGTAGGAAGTTATTTTTTCACTAGTAGTGCAGTTTGTTATTTATAGATTTTAATATTTTTAATTTGTAGCCCCTGACATTTGAGATCATCAGAAAGTGAGCTACATGAACCAATATTTAATAACCTTCATTATATTTCTGGTTTTGGCATCAAGGAAACAAATTTCCCTGCCAATCTAAAAACATTTGAAGGTACACACAGTTTACCGACATGCCACGTCGGAGGGATATGTCATCTTCGGATGACTCTTGTTTAAATATCAATATAATAATCAACAAATGTAAAGTAATAATAAACATGCATACCAATAGTACTTTTTATGATCACATGTTTGATATTTTTAAGAACATACCAACATATTTTTTTTAAAATAAGATGTTTATCAATAAACATTTAAGAATTGACCTTCACTTTGTGTGAGTTCATTGGAGTATGAACCTTGAAAGAGTGAGGGCCATACTGTATGAACGTCGGAGCTTGCCCTCACTCTATGAAGGTTCATACTCCAATAAACTCACACAAAGTGAAAGTCAATTCTTATAATTTTTTTATCACACTTTCTTAGCTCAAAGGATGTAGGCCAAGATCTAAACACAGTTTTGTTTAGTACATGCGACTTCATGTTTACACTGACAGACATACAACAACCAGCTATATCGCGGAGTAAAATAGTTCCTCAAAAAGAGAGGTGACATGGGCGTATGGATGCACAACTTGCTCTTCAGAAACATCTTACGCAGCACATGTGTTCAAATCATATCCTCATTAGATGAGAAAGGTATGTAAAGAACTACCTTAGTAAGTCAGTCACAATGACAGCGCATCGTAATACATTTACATGTACAAGACGTCAAAATGGCCGACACGATAAACGTGACGGGAGAGATTTCCGAAGTTGTTAATGAACCTGTGCCGGTTACATGTGTAAGTCATCATTGATCAACTGGCCGATCATTGAAAGGTGAATAAAGATGCGTCAAACAGACACAAAGGTAAATTCATAGATTGCTGGAGACGGTCAATGTCAGCCTAGGCACGGATCGAGTCGATACTTCGATAGTTTAGATGTGCATTACTTCGTTTGTTCATTAGGCATGTTAGGATGGGCCGTAGCGAGGATATTCGTGAACAATCATGCAGTCACGCTCTCTGACATTTCTCAATGTACACTGAAACCCTGAAACCAAGAATAAAGGTTCAAAATGATCAGAAAGAACGCTAATGCACGTTTTCGTGATAGGGGTTTCCCCAGGAATGTGGAAGTAGTTCATCAGTGTTTACGTCATTTCAAGAACACGGTCTCGTGAAAAACGTATGAACGTCACATTATGTCGTTCATACACTTATGAACGTCAATTTCGCGGTCATGTGACCGACCTCTCGTCAAATGGAAAAGCAGTTTATCGTGTAAACTTCAAATTAAAAAATGATATAGTAATAACAACATGGAACAATTGCTGAAGAGAGGAAATACCATCAGATGTGTACTTTTACATGTCCACTTGTTCAAGGTGGTATATGTTTAGTTGTGTAGAGTATTTGAAAGAAATTTCAACTTGAGGTGTTAGAAATGTAAACTAAACTAAAGAAGTGATTTGTTAACACAGTGTTTTGAACAGTTGATTATGTCTTTAAGCTGATTATAAACATTTGGTAAAGCCAGAAATGCATTAAGATTCAGTCCTTATTCAGAATTCAGAAATAAAGTTTCTTACCTTGGCAAAGATGCTGAACTGCCCATGTCCCATCGCGGGTGCAGTGTCCATGTCAATGGTCTGAAATAAACAAACAAGTAAACATTATGATACGATCCATGGATCTGCTGTTACAAACACCATCTTTCCCACTGCCAGATTGTATAGAAAGAGTAACAATGAAAACATAATCATACATACCGAAAATATACTAAACTGGCTGTGCCCTGTGTAAGGTTGGGTGTCCATAGCTTCTACCTGAAATAAGAGCACGTGTATGAACAGCCTCCCTCCCATGTGCCGATCTTATGGAAATACAAGAGAAAGCAATAGTAGTATATGTTCATGTTGAGTTTATGCATGTAACACATGCTTAGTCCTGAACTCGATTATTTACAGGCTGCCGCCATATACCTGGAATACTGTGCAGCGTTAAACAACATGTAAACAGGGTAACAATCTAATCCTAATGGGATCATAATATAAATATTATCATAAATATAGTTCATCCTTCTCCATACAATATCGTCTTAATAGAACCCCAAATGTAATTGACAACAGCGACGGATATCAGGAAATCTAGATCTTACCCCGAAGATGCTGAACTGACTTGGTCCAAAAGCAGGCAGCGTATCCATTGCTTCTAACATCTGTTATAAAGTAGACACAAAGACACACAATGAGCAAGTTCTAATATATACCAAATGTTTAAGCGCGTACGTGAGCTAAATTGTTTAATCGCCGCCTTCCTATTCAATTACTGTCGTCTTATTGAATCTCTGCATGCCTTCTTATTTCTTGAGAAATGTGTTTCCCTCAAATACCACCCTTTAAAATTCGTATCTGAACTATTATTTTGCGTGTTCCATGTGTTGAATGTACTGGCTTTTGTGAAGAAGAACAAGCATATGTAAAACAGTTACCTACCTTTTGGGCGGCATGTCCGGCGATAGTAGAAGGGAGTCTCCGTACAGACGCAAGACCAAGTTTAAGGGCTGCCGATGGTAAGGAATAAATACATTAAAATCAGGTCAGTCATGAAATGATGAATAATAAATTCAAGATCTGCTTGATATTTCAAACGTTTTCTTTACTGAAGTACACGGTTCCTTTTCGAAGTAGATCTACTCCAATATGATGGCCGTATCAACTTTGAAGGCGCTGAAAAGGACTGTTTGATTCCAGGTAAATTCCGTCTGGTATTAATTTACTTAAAAATGAAGAATATACAGAACACGTGACAACATCTTTTAACACTAGGTGTGTGCCATATGTCTGGAGGGAAACGTAAACTCATTCATAACAATCAAGAATGTGAAAAGTATTAAAATCACACCATTCACGTTCTCACTGAAGACAAATTGACATCAGTTTCAAATTATCACCTACCAGACATAATCTTCTGTTTGGGAAGAGTTTGATAAGTCCGGGAGATGTATAAAACAATCTATTGGCAACAAAAGCAGAGACAATGTCCTTTGCGCGTGTACATTCGGTGAACGTTGATGACGAATGAAAACGTCGCCATAGTGACGTTGTCTGTTCAAAGGGAGGCTACTCTGCAAATAACGAGGCGTGATTATTCCGCGGCAGCCATGCCGCCATTGTCCATTTGAAATAATTTTCTGAAAAATCTATAGGACTTGTGGATAATAGAAATATGGCCTTAAGAGTAATTGAATAGAAAGTACATGTTGTTCTATAATTTAAACAATTGCTTCCAACATTAAAATTCTCGACGTTTCGTTCGTTGTTCATTTTTTGGGGGTTTAAACCCTGAAATGCATGACATTTGTTGGAAAGTCTACCGCAAGTATTAGAGTGAGACTCATTTTTTCTGAGTAAGCTCTGGGAGCCGATTGGTAATTTTAACAAATGTTTATAACATGCCATATCTGGTCTTCTAGTTCTTAATTGTCTCGTATGTTGTTGATTGTTCAGTTATATTTTTATTTAAACCCTGAAAGGCATGACATTTATTTACTGCAATAATGAGAGAGACAGTGCCAACTTGTGTGTTCATCACAAGCGGAATGCGCTTTGACCTAGTTACGGCCTGCACGCGCTCATTTACTGTGGAAAGACATTGTTTATCAATTTCAGAAAATATTGTCAATTTAATCTGATGAAAAATAGAGTTTGCAGCCGTGTTTATGTAACGTATCAAAGGTTTTCTTGTCAATTTAATCTGATGAAAAATAGAGTTTGCAGCCGTGTTTATGTAACGCATCAAAGGTTTTCTTGTCTTCTCTAGTAATATACTCATGGAAAAAAACAAATCTCTGGCAATCATTTCACATTATTTGATTCTGTATGGAATACATATCTGTATTAAATGCTTTTAAACAACAAATGAGACTGAATTACGCTGAAATTGAAGTGGATAATACTTATTCATATACTGCTTATCAAACTTACGAAATATCGGCGTGAACACTGCGATTTGGGACAGTGGGCGTCTCTCGCGCAACGGAAGAATCCATTTTCATTGAACAGGGGACTGTGGTGCGGATTATGTAGCGGTTAACTTCAACATACACGCAATGGAATTTTTATACACATGTACACATGTTCTTTCGATCTAACATATAAAAGTCAATAAAGACACTGGTGATTGTTAAAGAAACTTTGTAAATAATGGAATCTCGGCCATGAAAACCATCGATTGGTTTGATGAACGTCGTCGTGGTATACGACAATACAAAAACATATTAGACATATCGTCACTCGTGAGCCTGACCACCCCGTACCCATTAATTCGGGTCTTGAAACAAACATTAAACATGGGCCTTTATCGCCGCTGGATCGGACAGGACAAAGATATGGTTTAAACATTTATCCATGCCGTCACGGTATTCGGTGGCACAAAGCCACCCAAACTAGTGAATTTGGTTTTGCGCCGTTTTGAACAGTATTCCAGTTATATCACGGAGTGTCATCTCATTGTGTGAGGAAAGCCCGAAGTGATGCAGATCTAAGACGTTCATCACTTTGGTGAAACCCATGAGCCTGTGCTGCCAAACCTAGAAACATAATCGGGACGAACCGGTATTCGAACCCACGACTATAGGTGTCGTGCCCAAGGGACGCAACTCTGCACAGCGACCTTAGAAATAAAAATATGCTATGTAATGTAATAGTTCCACTCAGTAGCCAATGAATCTAATCATCATTCTCGATGTCTCGTGGAGTTAGTGAGTGAGTGTTGTGACGCCAGTCACCAATATAATCAATATGAATAATGAGTCCGTGTTATATCTTTATGTACACTCAATGTAGGGGTCTATGGGAGATAACTCCGGACGGCTTAATGTGTTCATGGTATGGTCTTGGGGAGATAACTCCGGACAGCTTATGTTATAAAATGTACTCTTCAGTTAGGAGTAAGAGAAGGGGTAGTTCCAATATGTCTGCCTTCGTGTATGCCATGTGCTCTGTGTGAATTAAAACCCTTGTTCTACATTTCCCGAATCCATTATACAACAGTCCGGGGCAGCAAATATGTGGAAAACTGGGAAAGCGGAGAGCTTGAGCTGCCATCCACACCATCGGGGCACGAAGACAGTCTGCCAGGTCACAGAGTCTGACGATCTGATCAATTGTAGTCAGACGACAGGCATAGGTTAGTGCAGAGACAAAATATTGAAGTACAATTATTACCCACGTGGTAGTATTCTAAATCCGTACGTCACACGTGTGTCGTACAAGGTTGAACTTGTTTTATTCGTTGTGATTGGATAACCAGGACTACTTTTTTCATTCATAAAAAATCGCGAGTTCATGAGAACGAGAGATATTTACAAACACTTTATTGAACCAAACAAGATAGTCACATGCGTCAAATTCGGTTTGCATTCTAGCCTATAGAAGTTATGCATAGAGCTTCTAAAGACATTATATAATCGAGCTATATCCATTTACAATGCACGACTACCGATCAAGAGTCCCTATGAGCGTGACGCACCCGACTACTTTCACAGCTTTTCAATTTGATTTAACGTAAAAGGATAAGCGTGGTGAAATGAAGGCAGTTTAAACTATCTGGACAGATATCGAGACTTACTTTGGATGATCCGGTTGTGCCATCAGTGTCCCCTTCGAAGCGTTTTTTTTGTGGCGCTGTTTCGGGAGGTGTTCATGAATGAACGTACACGACTCCCGACCAAATGACTAATTCCGATACAAATCATTCGAAAACTTCGTAGAAGTGTGCATGACTTCTGATTTTGTGGCCCCAAACATCCCAAATGTGAACAATAACATTCCCTATCTCTAGCGTAAAACGCAGTGATGACGGTTTGGTGACCTTGCCCTTCGATCGTTCGAAGCTGTCATTGACATGCAAGCAGACTTGAGTTTGTTGATTTTCCCGTCTTCCGTATAGGGTGGTACAGTTAACATGAATGCGTTTGGCGAACACTCTGATTTCCTTCTTCCAAAATGGTACGGACATTATATAAATTCAGCTGATAGATCAAGGAGAACCGAACCATTTTGATTGCACGACGGGATCCCGGCAGTGCGAGTGACCGACTGTTGGTCCAATATTCAAAGCGCGGCGCTAATGTGACTTTTCAGATTCTCTTATAGGTGTCCTGCATACTAACAACATGGCGCTTGAATTACCATAAGTTGGAGAATTTCTTCCAAAAGGAACTTGAGCGTCAGTGCTGTTCTGTTTGCAAACACAACTGCACGTGCATGTTGTTAATGTGTATGCATAGAAATGTCAACAATGCCCACATTTGGGCATATGTCAATATTCATGCGCAACCAGATTTTGCCACCGGTTTCAGTTTGGTTTGTCAACGAACAAAGTTGTTATATATTTACACATAATACATATTTAACGCTTTCGCTCTGTCAGACTCGTCCATTCGTTTCGTAAAAATGATATCTTACGGGAATGAGTGTGGTATTAGATTTATTACCCATAGTTTACTGCAGGGACCAATTCTGCCATGGATTTGTGGAACATAGGTTACTGCAGGGATCAATTCTACCACGGAATTTCTGTAACATCGGTTACTGCAGGGACCAATTCTACCACGGAATTTCTGTGACATAGGTTACTGCAGGAGCCAATTCTACAACGCAATTTCTGTACATAGGTTACTGCAGGAACCGATTCTACCACGGCATGTCTGTAACATAGGTTACTGAAGGGACCAATTCTACCACGGAATTTCTGTAACATAGGTTACTGCAGGGACCGATATTGTACCACGGCATTTCTGTAACATAGGTTACTGCAGGGACCAATTCTACCACGGCATGTCTGTAACATAGGTTACTGCAGGGACCAATTCTACCACGGCATGTCAGTAACATAGGTTACTGCAGGAGCCAATTCTACAACGCAATTTCTGTACATAGGTTACTGCAGGAACCGATTCTACCACGGCATTTCTGTAACATAGGTTACTGAAGGGACCAATTCTACCACGGAATTTCTGTGACATAGGTTACTGCAGGGACCAATTCTACCACGGAATTTCTGTAACATAGGTTACTGCAGGGACCAATTCTACCACGGCATTTCCGTAACATAGGTTACTGCGGGAGCCAATTCTACCACGGAATTTCTGTAACATAGGTTACTGCAGGTACCAATTCTACCACGCCATGTCTGTAACATAGGTTACTGCAGGAGCCAATTCTTCCACAGAATTTCTGTAACACAGGTTACTGCAGGGAAGAGTTCTACCACGCAATTTCTGTAACATAGGTTACGCTATTTCAACGTGGGGTTAATAGTCTAGAAAACGACATGCGAGAGATATTAATTGGGGAACAGTTCTGCTTCTTACCATAGGGGCCGATTAACTTGTTTGTTGTTTAACAACGCACTCACCAACATTCCAGCTATGTGACGGCGGTCTGTAAATTGTATCGACTCTGAACCAGACTATTTAGTGATTGACATGAGCATTGATCTACTCCATTCGGATACGATGACGTGCATCAACCAAGTCAGAGAGCTTGACCACCCGATCCTATTAGTCGTCTCTTTCGACAAGCATGAGTTGCTGAAGACCAATTCTAACCCAGACCGGGGGTTGGTCGGGTGGCCTAATGGTTAAAGCGTTAACTCGTCACGCCGAATACCCGGGTTCGATTCCCAACATGGGTACAATGTGAGAAGCCAATTTCTGGTGTCCCCCGCCGTGATATTGCTGGAATATTGTTAAAAGCGGCGTAAAACCGAACTCACTCACTCACACTAAGCCAGACCGTCACGTGTGAGACATCGCAGTCCTCAGCAATACTCATGCAAAATTACGTTTTCCTGTAAATACCCAAGTCTGGATCAAACAAACCAGTGATTGATATTATGATCAGAGAGAGTGTGTGTGTGTGTGTGTTTGTGTGTGTGTGTGTGTGTCCGCGCGTGTGTGTACCGACTAATGCCGATTTCAATAGTGTTAACCCACTGAGATACCATGCCTCAGTTTCATACGAATACCGAGCCGACCAGTCCTTGTATTAGCCCCTTAATACCGAGCGTCAGGTAGGGTAACTAGTACCATCTTTCAACGTCTTTTAATATGACACAGCCAATCTACTTTTGTATTAGAACAGGAATATTGTACACTGGATAATCGAGGCTGAAACCCCGTTAGTCTTCATTGTCCAAACCCCAGTGATATAATCCGGTTTAACGAGTCATTGGACAACAGTATGTCCCAGTCACTATATACACACATTCCCAACAGTAGGCCACTGAAAGAGTGACAAGGTTTATTCAAGCTTATAGATGTTGTAGTATTTATACCAACTCCCATATCTATAATATTAGTGTGTGGGGTGTATAGGTTACTTCCCAGTTGTAGCTGACAGTTAGCAAGTGCACTACAACAGTTCCATTATGGAAACAATAGACAGACAATAAACGGTAACAATACAATAAGCTTTATTATAAAATAACAATCCAAATATCAACAGATGTATAGTAATAATCACAATGTGTAACAACAGTATAACATTGTAGATCACATGCATCATATTGTAAAGAATCCATGCACACATTATTTATTAATTATGAGGTGGAAATATTCTGCTACACAGCATTATAAATATATATTAACTCATAGATTATGTAGGAAGCTATTTTTTTCACTAGAAGTGCAATTTGTTATTTATAGATTTTAATCTTTTTAATTTGTAGCCCCTGACATTTGAGATCATCAGAAAGTGAGCTACATGAATCAATATTTAATAACCTTCATTATATTTCTGGTTTTGGCATCAAGGAAAAAGATTTCCCGGCCAATCGAAAAACTTTTGAAGGTACACACAGTTTACCGACATGCCACGTCGGAGGGATATGTCATCTTCGGATGACTCTTGTTTAAATATCAATATAATACTCAATAAATGTAAAGTAATAATAAACATGCATACCAATAGTACTATTTATGATCACATGTTTGATATTTTTAAGAACATACCAACATATTTTTTAAAATAAGATGTTTATCAATAAACATTTAAGAATTGACCTTCACTTTGTGTGAGTTCACTGGAGTATGAACCTTGAAAGAGTGAGGGCCATACTGTATGAACGTCGGAGCTTGCCTTCACTCTATGAAGGTTCATACTCCAATAAACTCACACAAAGTGAAAGTCAATTCTTATAATTTTTTTATCACACTTTCTTACCTCGAAGGATGTAGGCCAAGATCTAAACACAATTTTGTTTAGTACGTGCAACTTCATGTTTACACTGACAGACATACAACAACCAGCTATATCGCGGAGTAAAATAGTTCCTCAAAAAGAGAGGTGACATGGGCGTATGGACGCACAACTTGCTCTTCAGAAACATCTTACGCAGCACATGTGTTCAAATCATATCCTCATTAGATGAGAAAGGTATGTAAAGAACTACCTCAGTAAGTCAGTCACAATGACAGCGCATCGTAATACATTTACATCATGTACAAGACGTCAAAATGGCCGACACGATAACCGTGACGGGAGAGATTTCCGAAGTTGTTAATGAACCTGTGGCGGTTACATGTGTAAGTCATCATTGATCAACTGGCCGATCATTGAAAGGTAAATAAAGATGCGTCAAACAGACACAAAGGTAAATTCATAGATTGCTGGAGACGGTCAATGTCAGCCTAGGCACGGATCGAGTCGATACTTCGATAGTTTAGATGTGCATTTCTTCGTTTGTTCATTAGGCATGTTAGGATGGGCCGTAGCGGGGATATTCGTGAACAATCATGCAGTCACACTCTCTGACATTTCTCAATGTACACTGAAACCCTGAAACCAAGAATAAAGGTTCAAAATGATCAGAAAGAACGCTAATGCATGTTTTCGTGCTAGGGGTTTCCCCAGGAATGTGGAAGTAGTTCATCAGTGTTTACGTCATTTCAAGAACACAGTCTCGTGAAAAACGTATGAACGTCACATTATGTCATTCATACACTTATGAACGTCAATTTTACGGTCATGTGACCAACCTCTCGTCAAATGGAAAAGCCGTATATCGTGTAAACTTCAAATTAAAAAATGATATAGTAATAACAACATGGAACAATTGCTGAAGAGAGGAAATACCATCAGATGTGTACTTTTACATGTCCACTTGTTCAAGGTGGTATATGTTTAGTTGTGTAGAGTATTTGAAAGAAATTTCAACTTGAGGTGTTAGAAATGTAAACTAAACTAAAGAAGTGATTTGTTAACACAGTGTTTTGAACAGTTGATTATGTCTTTAAGCTGATTATAAACATTTGGTAAAGCCAGAAATGCATTAAGATTCAGTCCTTATTCAGAATTCAGAAATAAGGTTTCTTACCTTGGCAAAGATGCTGAACTGCCCACTATGTCCCATCGCGGGTGCAGTGTCCATGTCAATGGTCTGAAATAAACAAACAAGTAAACATTATGATACGATCCATGGATCTGCTGTTACAAACACCATCTTTCCCACTGCCAGATTGTATAGAAAGAGTAACAATGAAAACATAATCATACATACCGAAAATATACTAAACTGGCTGTGCCCTGTGTAAGGTTGGGTGTCCATTGCTTCTTCCTGAAATAAGAGCACGTGTATGAACAGCCTCCCTCCCATGTGCCGATCTTATGGAAATACAAGAGAAAGCAATAGTAGTATATGTTCATGTTGAGTTTATGCATGTAATACATGCTTAGTCCTGAACGCCATTATTTACAGGCTGCCGCCATATACCTGGAATACTGTGCGGCGTTAAACAACATGTAAACAGGGTAACAATCTAATCCTAATGGGATCATAATATAAATATTATCATAAATATAGTTCATCCTTCTCCATACAAAATCGTCTTAATAGAACCCCAAATGTAATTGACAACAGCGACGGATATCAGGAAATCATACCCCGAAGATGCTGAACTGACTTGGTCCAAAAGCAGGCAGCGTATCCATTGCTTCTAACATCTGTTATAAAGTAGACACAAAGACACATAACGAGCAAGTTCTAATATATACCAAATGTTTAACCGCGTACGTGAGCTAAATTGTTTCATCACCGCCTTCCTATTCAATTACTGTCGTCTAATTGAATCTCTGCATGCCATCTTATTTCTTGAGAAATGTGTTTCCCTCAAATACCACCCTTTAAAATTCGTATCTGAACTATTATTTTGCGTGTTCCATGTGTTGAATGTACTGGCTTTTGTGAAGAAGAACAAGCATATGTAAAACAGTTACCTACCTGTTGGGCGGCATGTCCGGCGATGGTAGAAGGGAGTCTCCGTACAGACGCAAGACCAAGTTTAAGGGCTGCCGATGGTAAGGAATAAATACATTAAAATCAGGTCAGACATGAAATGATGAATACAAAATTCAAGATCTGCTTGATATTTCAAACGTTTTCTTTACTGAAGTACACGGTTCCTTTTCGAAGTAGATCTACTCCAATATGATGGCCGTATCAACTTTGAAAGCGCTGAAGGACTGTGTTTGATTCCAGGTAAATTCCGTCTGGTATTAACTTACTTAAAAATGAAAAATATACAGAACGCGTGACAACATCTATTGTAAACCTATAGAAAGTGTGTTCTGTGTTGGGATTGGCTAATTTCGGTCACATGACCAAATGTCAGAGGGTGAAAATATGATTTGAATTCCCTGAAGCAAGCGACCGAATCACTGTGTAGGAATACATAATTACTCAGCATTTTTTGCATACTAATTAACAATGGACGCAAATTGAAATACAAAATTCATAACAAATGTTTTGATTTTCTCTATTCATGGGAATTATTGGGATTATTGAAATAATTACCAAAATCACAATCACCATAGCGACTAACGCGCTCCTGGCGAATCCTTAGATATCACTGTTCTGTATATCAAACGGCATAAATAAAAATCCAAGACCAAGCCAATTCTTCAAGAAATGTGTGCATATAATTTAACGAAAAATAATATCGATTTTGGTTAAGTTATATCGTCAGTTTTAGTTATAAAATAAAATAAAAGGCTATTCATGGACACTATTTATATGAACTTATAATATTGACTATAACACTCCCTAGAAATACATACAAGATGAAATGTAAATGTACCTGTCACATGTACACTTGTTCAAATTAAAGAAATATCGTATATGACACTATAAACTTATCAACTTCATATGTGAACATTGTTCAAACAAACAGGAGATTATCAAACGTTCATATAATGTTGTGGCCTATATCTACGTATGATATCATATTGAACACTGATTAATATCCAAAGTGAAATTAATTGTGTGAATTTTTTTTACAAAAGATATGCAAGATCCACATCATGAAACAGTAAAGAGCAGTTAACAATGATCGTTTGTACTTTCATTCAAGGACCTTCACCTCAGAGAAATTACCAAATATGTACAACAAATATGTTGAAGTTTGACATCACTACCGGTGACCGAATTTTACAAAATGGCGTGTTGACTGTCAACAGTGCACGGGATTTTACAAGGGGACTTTCGTTGCTTCAGGGTTCGTATATACATAAATGTGACATGTAAGTAATCAGAAACATTCTGACAATCTGTGTACTGTATTTTGTTGCTGTATTTTTCATTGAAACCAACGAAAATAGTCAGAAATTCTGATAAATACCGTTGTCGTTGTGATTTTGCGTCAGTCATGGCGTCACAAAGGACGGGAACTTCGACAAGTTCTGTTGAAAATATCAAATTATTGCAATGTATATATGTTTAATTCCCTAATTCTTCTTACGATTCTCTTCCCGTGTATAATCTGAAAATGCAGATCTCGAGCCAATGTACTCAACGAATAGACGAATGGCTTTGTTTACATTTCCAACAAGTGCAGTTTTTTCAGCGTTCGTTTTCACACCTCATTTATTTTGCTTCATTACATCTAGACAATTTGTATTGGTGACAAAGACCATTTGGCATTTGATTCTAAAATGTATGAGGAATTCAAGGATGTAGGTATCGCAGCTGAAATATACGTGATGGTATTTGCGTCTCATTACCGGTGTACGTTATTACCAAAATCACAATCACCATAGCAGCGACAGAACGTTCGATGTTGACGCCTCACAACCGAGTAAGAACGAGGTGTTAAAGAGTGCGCATGTTTTTTTCTAAATAAAACAATAGGTTTACAATATCGATAAATACTATGTGTGTGTCTATTTCCGGGATTTTATCGAGTATCTGCATCTTGGAAATTTTCATTCGAGACCCTCAAGCTAACGCTTTCGGGTCTCGAGATGAATTTCCAAGATGCAAATACTCGATAAAATCCCGGAAATAGACACACACATAGTATTTATCTTCTTATTAACACTATGTTTGTGCCATATGTCTGAAGGGAAACGTAAACTCATTCATAACAATCAAGAATGTGAGAAAGTATTAAAATCATACCATTCACGTTCTCACTGAAGACAAATTGACATCAGTTTCAAATTATCACCTACCAGACATAATCTTCTGTTTGGGAAGAGTTTGATAAGTCCGGGAGATGTATAAAACAATCTATTGGCAACAAAAGCAGAGACGATGTCCTTTGCGCGTGCACATTCGGCGAACGTTGATGACGAAAGAAAACGTCGCCATAGTGACGTTGTCTGTTCAAAGGGAGGCTACTCTGCAGGTTACGAGGCGTGATTATTCCGCGGCAGCCATGCCGCCATTGTCCATTTGAAATAATTTTCAGAAAAATCTATAGGACTTGTGGATAATAGAAATATGGCCTTAAGAGTAATTGAATAGAAAGTACATGTTGTTCTATAATTTAAACAATTGCTTCCAACATTAAAATTCTCGACGTTTCGTTCGTTGATCATTTTTTTTTGGTTTAAACCCTGAAATGCATGACATTTGTTGGAAAGTCTACCGCAAGTATTAGAGTGAGACACATTTTTTCTGAGTAAGCTCTGGGAGCCGATTGGTAATTTAAACAAATGTTTATAACATGCCATATCTGGTCTTCTAGTTCTTAAATGTCTCGTATGTTGTTGGTTGTTCAGTTATATTTTTATTTAAACCCTGAAAGGCATGACATTTATTTACTGCAATAATGAGAGAGACAGTGCCAACTTGTGTGTTCAGCACAAGCGGAATGCGCTTTGACCTAGTTACGGCCTGCACGCGCTCATTTACTGTGGAAAGACATTGTTTATCAATTTCAGAAAATATTGTCAATTTAATCTGATGAAAAATAGAGTTTGCAGCCGTGTTTATGTAACGCATCAAAGGTTTTCTTGTCTTCTCTAGTAATATACTCATGGAAAAAAACAAATCTCTGGCAATCATTTCACATTATTTGATACTGTATGGAGTACATATCTGTATTAAATGCTTTTAAACAACAAATGAGACTGAATTACGCTGAAATTGAAGTGGATAATACTTATTCATATACTGCTTATCAAACTTACGAAATATCGGCGTGAACACTGCGATTTGGGACAGTGGGCGTCTCTCGCGCAACGGAAGGATCCATTTTCCTTGAACAGTTGACTGTGGTGCAGTGTGACGCGGTGCACGTGGAGTTCATGCTCAGTGTATTCGTCACTGCGTCACATCGACTCGACACATAACTGTACTGTAGCCCCCCCCCCCCCCCCCCCCCCCCCAGCTAATCTTCCACGCCTCCTGTGGTCATCAACTGCACGGATTATGTAGCGGTTTACTTCAACATACATGCAATGGTATTTTTATACACATGTACACATGTTCTATCGATCTAACATATAAAAGTCAATAAAGACACTGGTGATTGTTAAAGAAACTTTGTAAATAATGGAATCTCGGCCATGAAAACCATCGATTGGTTTGATGAACGTCGTCGTGGTATACGACAATACAAAAACATATTAGACATATCGTCACTCGTGAGCCTGACCACCCCGTACCCATTAATTCGGGTCTTGAAACAAACATTAAACATGGGCCTTTATCGCCGCTGGATCGGACAGGACAAAGATATGGTTTAAACATTTATCCATGCCGTCACGGTATTCGGTGGCACAAAGCCACCCAAACTAGTGAATTTGGTTTTGCGCCGTTTTGAACAGTATTCCAGTTATATCACGGAGTGTCATCTCATTGTGTGAGGAAAGCCCGAAGTGATGCAGATCTAAGACGTTCATCACTTTGGTGAAACCCATGAGCCTGTGCTGCCAAACCTAGAAACATAATCGGGACGAACCGGTATTCGAACCCACGACTTTAGGTGTCGTGCCCAAGGGACGCAACTCTGCACAGCGCCCTTAGAAATAAAGATTTGCAATGTAATGTAATAGTTCCACTCAGTAGCCAATGAATCTAATCATCATTCTCGATGTCTCGTGGAGTTAGTGAGTGAGTGTTGTGACGCCAGTCACCAATATAATCAAAATGAATAATGAGTCCGTGTTATGTCTTTATGTACACTCAATGTAGGGGTCTATGGGAGATAACTCCGGACGGCTTAATGTGTTCATGGCATGGTCTAGGGGAGATAACTCCGGACAGCTTATGTTGTAAAATGTACTCTTCAGTTAGGGAGTAAGAGAAGGGGTAGTTCCAATATGTCTGCCTGCGTGTATGCCATGTGCTCTGTGTGAATTAAAACCCTTGTTCTACATTTCCCGAATCCATTATACAACAGTCCGGGGCAGCAAATCTGTGGAAAACTGGGAAAGCGGAGAGCTTGAGCTGCGATCCACACCATCGGGGCACGAAGACAGTCTGACAGGTCACAGAGTCTGACGATCTGATCAGTTGTAGTCAGACGACAGGCATAGGTTAGTGCAGAGACAAAATATTGAAGTACAATTATTACCCACGTGGTAATATTCCAAATCCGTACGTCACACATGTGTCGTACAAGGTTGACCCACACTCCGTCGCAGTGGTGACTCAGCATTACACCACTGCCACAGGCTAATTTGCATATCACGTGACTGGACTTTTCTCTTGTTTGTAAACAAACGCGCTTTTTCAGAAATCAGTATAGAACGGACTAATGCAAGTATTTGGGGGCGCTTTACATATTGTTTTGCATAACTATATAGATATGCTACTACAACTGCGACAGTGAGTTGCATGACAATATATACTTATGCATCAAAGTGACCGTGTCGCTAGCTCTCCGTTGGGCTTCGATGACAGCACGTGGAGCCGTACAACCAATGTAAACATAGGATAACTACGCAAAAACAAGTAGATTTTTACGTATTTGCATACTTTCTAAATGAAAGTTAACCATTCTTTGACATTTGTTTATGAAAATGTGTAGACTTGTCAAACATGAAACGGATGAAAAGCATATACAATATCTTGAATGGACTGTGAAAGATGTGACGAATCGTCACATGGCGCTGGCCTGTGGCAGAGGTACTATGCTAGCTGGCTGCCGGCCGCATGGAACTCTGGGTAGGAGAGTGAGGTTGACCTTGTTTTATTCGTTGTGATTGGATAACCAGGACTACTTTTTTCATTCATAAAAAAATCGCGAGTTCATGAGAACGAGAGATATTTACAAGCACTTTATTGAACCAAACAAGATAGTCACATGTGTCAAATTCGGTTTGCATTCTACCCTTTATAGGTTATGCATAGAGCTTCTAAAGACATTATATAATCGAGCTATATTCATTTACAATGCACGACTACCGATCAAGAGTCCCTATGAGCGTGACGCACCCGACCACTTTCACAGCTTTTCAATTTGATTTAAGGTAAAAGGATAAGCGTGGTGAAATGAAGGCAGTTTAAACTATCTGGACAGATATCGAGACTTAATTGGGATGATCCGGTTGTGCCATCAGTGTCCCCTTCGAAGCGTTTTTTTGTGTGGCGCCGTTTCGGGAGGTGTTGTTCATGAATGAACGTACACGACTCCCCACCAAATGACTAATTCCGATACAAATCATTCGAAAACTTCGTAGAAGTGTGCATAACTTCTGATTTTGTGGCCCCAAACATCCCAAATGTGAACAATAACATTCCCTATCTCTAGCGTAAAACGCAGTGAGGTAGATGCCGGTTGTCTTTTCTTATTCCGTTGGTGACCTTGCGCTTCGATCGTTCGAAGCTGTCACTGACATGCAAGCAGACTTGAGTTTGTTGATTTTCACGTCTTCATTATAGGGTGGTACAGTTAACATGAATGTGTTTGGCGAACACTCTGATTTCCTTCTTCCAAAACGGTACGGACATTATATAAATTCAGCTGATAGATCAAGGAAACCGAACCATTTTGATTGCACGGACGGGATCCCGGCAGTGCGAGTGACCGACTGTTGGTCCAATATTCAAAGCGCGGCGCTAATGTGACTTTTCAGATTCTCTTATAGGTGTCCTGCGTACTATCAAAATGGCGTTTGAATTACCATAAGTTGGAGAATTTCTTCCAAAAGGAACTTGAGCGTCAGTGCTGTTCTGTTTGCAAACACAACTGCACGTGCATGTTGTTAATGTGTATGCATAGAAATGTCAACAATGCCCACATTTGGGCATATGTCATATTCATGCGCAACCAGATTTTGCCACCGGTTTCAGTTTGGTTTGTCAACGAACAAAGTTGTTATATATTTACACATAATACATATTTCAGTAAATTCACACTTTCGCTCTGTCAGACTCGTCCATTCGTTTCGTAAAAATGATATCTTACGGGAATGAGTGTGGTATTATATTTATTACCCATAGTTTACTGCATGGACCAATTCTGTCATGGATTTGTGGAACATAGGTTACTGCAGGGATCAATTCTACCACGGTATTTCTGTAACATAGGTTACTGCAGGGACCGATATTGTACCACGGCATTTCTGTAACACAGGTTACTGCAGGGACCGATATTGTACCACGACATTTCTGTAACACAGGTTACTGCAGGGACCAATTCTACCACGGTATTTCTGTAACATAGGTTACTGCAGGGACCAATTCTACCACGGAATTTCTGTGACATCGGTTACTGCAGGGACCAATTCTACCACGGTATTTCTGTAACATCGGTTACTGCAGGGACCAATTCTACCACGGTACTTCTGTAACACAGGTTACTGCAGGGACCGATATTGTACCACGGCATTTCTGTAACACAGGTTACTGCAGGGACCGATATTGTACCACGACATTTCTGTAACATAGGTTACTGCAGGACCAATTCTACCACGGCATTTCTGTAACATAGGTTACTGCAGGGACCAATTCTACCGCGACATGTCTGTAACATAGGTTACTGCAGGGACCAATTCTACCACGGCATGTCTGTAACATAGGTTACTGCAGGAGCCAATTCTACAACGCAATTTCTGTAACATAGGTTACTGCAGGGACCGATATTGAACCACGGCATGTCTGTAACATAGGTTACTGCAGGGACTGGTATTGTACCACGGCATTTCTGTAACATAGGTTACTGCAGGGACCAATTCTACCACGACATTTCTGTAACATAGGTTACTGCAGGGACCAATTCTACCACGGCATGTCTGTAACATAGGTTACTGCAGGGACCAATTCTACCACGGCATGTCTGTAACATAGGTTACTGCAGGAGCCAATTCTACCACGCAATTTCTGTAACATAGGTTACTGCAGGAACAGATTCTACCACGGCATGTCTGTAACATAGGTTACTGCATGGACCAATTCTACCACGGCATTTCCATAACATAGGTTACCGCGGGAGCCAATTCTAGCACGGCATTTCTGTAACATAGGTTACTGCAGGGACCAATTCTAGCACGGCATTTCTGTAACATAGGTTACTGCAGGGACCAATTCTAGCACGGCATTTCTGTAACATAGGTTACTGCAGGAACTGATTCTACCACGGCATTTCTGTAACATGGGTTACTGCGGGAGCCAATTCTAGCACGGCATTTCTGTAACATAGGTTACTGCGGGAGCCAATTCTACCACGGAATTTCTGTTACATAGGTTACTGCAGGGAAGAATTCTACCACGGAATTTCTGTAACATAGGTTACGCTATTTCAACGTGGGGTTAATAGTCTAGAAAACGACATGCGAGAGATATTAATTGGGGAACAGTTCTGCTTCTTACCATAGGGGCCGATTAACTTGTTTGTTGTTTAACAACGCACTCACCAACATTCCAGCAATGTGACGGCGTTCTGTAAATTGTATCCACTCTGAACCAGACTATTTAGTGATTGACATGAGCATTGATCTACTCCATTTGGATACGATGACGTGCATCAACCAAGTCAGAGAGCTTGACCACCCGATCCCATTAGTCGTCTCTTTCGACAAGCATGAGTTGCTGAAGACCAATTCTAACCCAGACCGGGGGTTGGTCGGGTGGCCTAATGGTTAAAGCGTTAACTCGTCACGCCGAATACCCGGGTTCGATTCCGAACCTGGGTACAATGTGTGAAGCCCATTTCTGGTGTCTCCCGCCGTGATATTGCTGGAATATTGCTAAAAGCGGCGTAAAACCGAACTCACTCACACTAACCAAGACCGTCTCGTGTCAGGTACGATTAGTATAGAGTAGTTCACTCATCACCAAGATTCTTCAAATGGGCACAATGTGCAAAGCAAATCTTTGGCATCCTCGTCGTGTCATGCCGGTCCTCAGCAATACTCATGCAAAATGACGTTTTCCTGTAAATAACCAAGTCTGGATCAAACAAACCAGTGATTGATATTATGATCAGAGAGAGAGAGAGAGACAGAGAGAGAGAGAGAGAGAGTGTGTGTGTGTGTGTGTGTGTGTGTGAGAGAGAGAGAGAGAGAGAGAGAGAGAGAGTGTGTGCGTGTGTGTCTGCTGGTACTAGGCCCGACTAATGCCGATTTTAATAGTGCTAATCCACTGAGATACCATGCCTGAGTTTAACATGAATACCGAGACTCCGGAACGACCGGTCCTTGTATTAGCCCCTTAATACCGAGCGTCAGGCAGGGTAACTAGTACCATCTTTCAACGTCTTTTGGTACGACACGGCAATTCTAGATGGAATAGAATAGGAATATTGTACACTGAATAATTGAGGTTGAAACCCCGTTATTCTTCATTGTCCAATCCCCAGTGATATAATCCGGTTTAACGAGTCATTGGACAACAGCATGTCCCAGTCACTATATACACACATTCCCAACAGTAGGCCACTGAAAGAGTGACAAGGTTTATTCAAGCTTATAGATGTAGTTGTTTTATTATTATCTATAATATTAGTGTGTGGAGTGTATAGGTTACTTCCCAGTTGTAGCTGACAGTTAGCAAGTGCACTACAACAGTTCCATTATGGAAACAATAGACAGACAATAAACGTTAACAATACAATAAGCTTTATTAAAAAATAACAATCCAAATATCAACAGATGTATAGTAATAATTACAATGTGTAACAACAGTATAACATTGTAGATCACATGCATCATATTATAAAGAATCCATGCACACATTATTTATTAATTATGAGGTGGAAATATTCTGCTACACAGCATTATAAATATATATTAACTCATAGATTATGTAGGAAGCTATTTTTTCACTAGTAGTTCAGTTTGTTATTTATAGATTTTAATCTTTTAATTTGTAGCCCCTGACATTTGAGATCATCAGAAAGTGAGCTACATGAACCAATATTTAATAACCTTCATTATATTTCTGGTTTTGGCATCAAGGAAAAGGATTTCCCTGCCAATCTAAAAACATTTGAAGGTACACACAGTTTACCGACATGCCACGTCGGAGGGATATGTCATCTTCGGATGACTCTTGTTTAAATATCAATATAATAATCAATAAATGTAAAGTAATAATAAACATGCATACCAATAGTACTATTTATGATCACATGTTTGATATTTTTAAGAACATTACCAACATATTTTTTAAAATAAGATGTTTATCAATAAACATTTAAGAATTGACCTTCACTTTGTGTGAGTTCACTGGAGTATGAACCTTGAAAGAGTGAGGGCCATACTGTATGAACGTCGGAGATTGCCCTCACTCTATGAAGGTTCATACTCCAATAAACTCACACAAAGTGAAAGTCAATTCTTATAAAAAATTTTATCACACTTTCTTACCTCAAAGGATGTAGGCCAAGATCTAAACACAATTTTGTTTAGTACGTGCGACTTCATGTTTACACTGACAGACATACAACAACCAGCTATATCGCGGAGTAATAGTTCCTCAAAATAGTTCCTCAAAAAGAGAGTTGACATGGGCGTATGGATGCACAACTTGCTCTTCAGAAACATCTTACGCAGCACATGTGTTCAAATCGTATCCTCATTAGATGAGAAAGGTATGTAAAGAACTACCTCAGTAAGTCAGTCACAATGACAGCGCATCGTAATACATTTACATCATGTACAAGACGTCAAAATGGCCGACACGATAAACGTGACGGGAGAGATTTCCGAAGTTGTTAATGAACCTGTGGCGGTTACATGTGTAAGTCATCATTGATCAACTGGCCGATCATTGAAAGGTGAATAAAGATGCGTCAAACAGACACTAAGGTAAATTCATAGATTGCTGGAGACGGTCAATGTCAGCCTAGGCACGGATCGAGTCGATACTTCGATAGTTTAGATGTGCATTTCTTCGTTTGTTCATAAGGCATGTTAGGATGGGCCGTAGCGGGGATATTCGTGAACAATCATGCAGTCACACTCTCTGACATTTCTCAATGTACACTGAAACCCTGAAACCAAGAATAAAGGTTCAAAATGATCAGAAAGAAGGCTAATGCATGTTTTCGTGCTAGGGGTTTCCCCAGGAATGTGGAAGTAGTTCATCAGTGTTTACGTCATTTCAAGAACACAGTCTCGTGAAAAACGTATAAACGTCACATTATGTCGTTCATACACTTATGAACGTCAATTTCGCGGTCATGTGATCGACCTCTCGTCAAATGGAAAAGCCGTATATCGTGTAAACTTCAAATTAAAAAATGATATAGTAATAACAACATGGAACAATTGCTGAAGAGAGGAAATACCATCAGATGTGTACTTTTACATGTCCACTTGTTCAAGGTGGTATATGTTTAGTGGTGTAGAGTATTTGAAAGAAATTTCAACTTGAGGTGTTAGAAATGTAAACTAAACTAAAGAAGTGATTTGTTAACACAGTGTTTTGAACAGTTGATTATGTCTTTATGCTGATTATAAACATTTCGTAAAGCCAGAAATGCATTAAGATTCAGTCCTTATTCAGAATTCAGAAATAAGGTTTCTTACCTTGGCAAAGATGCTGAACTGCCCATGTCCCATCGCGGGTGCTGTGTCCATGTCAATGGTCTGAAATAAACAAACAAGTAAACATTATGATACGATCCATGGGTCTGCTGTTACAAACACCATCTTTCCCACTGCCAGATTGTATAGAAAGAGTAACAATGAAAACATAATCATACATACCGAAAATATACTAAACTGGCTGTGCCCTGTGTAAGGTTGGGTGTCCATAGCTTCTACCTGAAATAAGAGCACGTGTATGAACAGCCTCCCTCCCATGTGCCGATCTTATGGAAATACAAGAGAAAGCAATAGTAGTATATGTTCATGTTGAGTTTATGCATGTAATACATGCTTAGTCCTGAACTCGATTATTTACAGGCTGCCGCCATATACCTGGAATACTGTGCGGCGTTAAACAACATGTAAACAGGGTAACAATCTAATCCTAATGGGATCATAATATAAATATTATCATAAATATAGTTCATCCTTCTCCATACAATTTCGTCTTAATAGAACCCCAAATGTAATTGACAACAGCGACGGATATCAGGAAATCTTACCCCGAAGATGCTGAACTGACTTGGTCCAAAAGCAGGCAGCGTATCCATTGCTTCTAACATCTGTTATAAAGTAGACACAAAGACACATACGAGCAAGTTCTAATATATACCAAATGTTTAAGCGCGTACGTGAGCTAAATTGTTTCATCACCGCCTTCCTATTCAATTACTGTCGTCTAATTGAATCTCTGCATGCCTTCTTATTTCTTGAGAAATGTGTTTCCCTCAAAAACCACCCTTTAAAATTCGCATCTGAACTATTATTTTGCGTGTTCCATGTGTTGAATGTACTGGCTTTTGTGAAGAAGAACAAGCATATGTAAAATAGTTACCTACCTTTTGGGCGGCATGTCCGGCGATGGTGGAAGGGAGTCTCCGTACAGACGCAAGACCAAGTTTAAGGGCTGCCGATGGTAAGGAATAAATACATTAAAATCAGGTCAGACATGAAATGATGAATAATAAATTCAAGATCTGCTTGATATTTCAAACGTTTTCTTTACTGAAGTACACGGTTCCTTTTCGAAGTAGATCTACTCCAATATGATGGCCGTATCAACTTTGAAGGCGCTGAAGGACTGTGTTTGATTCCAGGTAAATTCCGTCTGGTATTAACTTACTTCAAAAATGAAGAATATACAGAACACGTGACAACATCTATTAACACTAGGTGTGTGCCATATGTCTGGAGGGAAACGTAAACTCATTCATAACAATCAAGAATGTGAGAAAGTATTAAAATCACACCATTCACGTTCTCACTGAAGACAAATTGACATCAGTTTCAAATTATCACCTACCAGACATAATCTTCTGTTTGGGAAGAGTTTGATAAGTCCGGGAGATGTATAAAACAATCTATTGGCAACAAAAGCAGAGACAATGTCCTTTGCGCGTGTACATTCGGTGAACGTTGATGACGAATGAAAACGTCGCCATAGTGACGTTGTCTGTTCAACGGGAGGCTACTCTGCAAGTTACGAGGCGTGATTATTCCGCGGCAGCCATGCCGCCATTATCCATTTGAAATAATTTTCTGAAAAATCTATAGGATTTGTGGATAATAGAAATATGGCCTTAAGAGTAATTGAATAGAAAGTACATGTTGTTCTATAATTTAAACAATTGCTTCCAACATTAAAATTCTCGACGTTTCGTTCGTTGTTCATTTTTTTTGGTTTAAACCCTGAAATGCATGACATTTGTTGGAAAGTCTACCGCAAGTATTAGAGTGAGACACATTTTTTCTGAGTAAGCTCTGGGAGCCGATTGGTAATTTTAACAAATGTTTATAATATGCCATATCTGGTCTTCTAGTTCTTAATGTCTCGTATGTTGTTGGTTGTTCAGTTATATTTTTATTTAAACCCTGAAAGGCATGACATTTATTTACTGCAATAATGAGAGAGACAGTGCCAACTTGTGTGTTCAGCACAAGCGGAATGCGCTTTGACCTAGTTACGGCCTGCACGCGCTCATTTACTGTGGAAAGACATTGTTTATCAATTTCAGAAAATATTGTCAATTTAATCTGATGAAAAATAGAGTTTGCAGCCGTGTTCATGTAAGGCATCAAAGGTTTTCTTGTCTTCTCTAGTAATATACTCATGGAAAAAACAAATCTCTGGCAATCATTTCACATTATTTGATTCTGTATGGAATACATATCTGTATTAAATGCTTTTAAACAACAAATAAGACTGAATTACGCTGAAATTGAAGTGGATAATACTTATTCATATTCTGCTTATCAAACTTACGAAATATCGGCGTGAACACTGCGATTTGGGACAGTGGGCGTCTCTCGCGCAACGGAAGAATCCATTTTCCTTGAACAGTTGACTGTGGTGCAGTGTGACGCGGTGCACGTGGAGTTCATGCTCAATGTATTCGTTACTGCGTCACATCGACTCGACACATAACTGTACTGTAGCCCCCCCCCCCCCCCCCCAGCTAATCTTCCACGCCTCCTGTGGTCATCAACTGCACGGATTATGTAGCGGTTTACTTCAACATACATGCAATGGTATTTTTATACACATTTACACATGTTGACATGTTCTATCGATCTAACATATAAAAGTCAATAAAGACACTGGTGATTGTTAAAGAAACTTTGTAAATAATGGAATCTCGGCCATGAAAACCATCGATTGGTTTGATGGACGTCGTCGTGGTATACGACAATACAAAAACATATTAGCCATATCGTCACTCGTGAGCCTGACCACCCCGTACCCATTAATTCGGGTCTTGAAACAAACATTAAACATGGGCCTTTATCGCCGCTGGATCGGACAGGACAAAGATATGGTTTAAACATTTATCCATGCCGTCACGGTATTCGGTGGCACAAATCCACCCAAACTAGTGAATTTGGTTTGGCGCCGTTTTGAACAGTATTCCAGTTATATCACGGCGTGTCATCTTAATGTGGGAGGAAAGCCCGAAGTGATGCAGATCTAAGACGTTCATCACTTTGGTGAAACCCGTGAGCCTGTGCTGCCAAACCTAGAAACATAATCGGGACGAATCGGTATTCGAACCCACGACTATAGGTGTCTGGCGTGCCCAAGGGACGCAACTCTGCACAGCGCCCTTAGAAATAAAGATATGCAATGCAATGTAATAGTTCCACTCAGTAGCCAATGAATCTAATCATCATTCTCGATGTCTCGTGGAGTTAGTGAGTGAGTGTTGTGACGCCAGTCACCAATATAATCAATATGAATAATTGAGTCCGTGTTATGTCTTTATGTACACTCAATGTAGGGGTCTATGGGAGATAACTCCGGACGGCTTAATGTGTTCATGGTATGGTCTAGGGGAGATAACTCCGGACAGCTTATGTTATAAAATGTACTCTTCAGTTAGGGAGTAAGAGAAGGGGGAGTTCCAATATGTCTGCCTGCATGTATGCCATCTGCTCTGTGTGAATTAAAACCCTTGTTCTACATTTCCCGAATCCATTATACAACAGTCCGGGACAGCAAATCTGTGGAAAACTGGGAAAGCGGAGAGCTTGAGCGGCGATCCACACCATCGGGGCACGAAGTCTGCCAGGTCACAGAGTCTGACGATCTGATCAATTGTAGTCAGACGACAGGCATAGGTTAGGCCTAGTGCAGAGACAAAAGATTGAAGTACAATTATTACCCACGTGGTAGTATTCTAAATCCGTACGTCACACGTGTGTCGTACAAGGTTGAACTTGTTTTATTCGTTGTGATTGGATAACCAGGACTATTTTTTTCATTCATAAAAAATCGCGAGTTCATGAGAACGATAGATATTTACAAACACTTTATTGAACCAAACAAGATAGTCACATGCGCCAAATTCGGTTTGCATTCTAGCCTATATAAGTTATGCATAGAGCTTCTAAAGACATTATATAATCGAGCTATATTCATTTACAATGTACGACTACCGATCAAAAGTCCCTATGAGCGTGACGCACCCGACCACTTTCACAGCTTTTCAGTTTGATTTAAGGTAAAAGGATAAGCGTGGTGAAATGAAGGCAGTTTAAACTATCTGGACAGATATCGAGACTTACTTGGGATGATCCGGTTGTGCCATCAGTGTCCCCTTCGAAGCGTTTTTTTTGTGGCGCTGTTTCGGGAGGTGTTCATGAATGAACGTACACGACTCCCGACCAAATGACTAATTCCGATACAAATCATGAGTGCATGACTTCTGATTTTGTGGCCCCAAACATCCCAAACGTGAACAATAACATTCCCTATCTCTAGCGTAAAACGCAGTGAGGTAGGCCTAGATGACGGTTGTCTTTTCTTATTCCGTTGGTGACCTTGCCCTTCGATCGTTCGAAGCTGTCATTGACATGCAAGCAGACTTGAGATTGTTGATTTTCACATCTTCAGTATAGGGTGGTACAGTTAACATGAATGCGTTTGGCGAACACTCTGATTTCCTTCTTCCAAAATGGTACGGACATTATATAAATTCAGCTGATAGATCAAGGAAACCGAACCATTTTGATTGCACGGACGGGATCCCGGCAGTGCGAGTGACCGACTGTTGGTCCAATATTCAAAGCGCGGCGCTAATGTGACTTTTCAGATTCTCTTATAGGTGTCCTGCATACTAACAACATGGCGCTTGAATTACCATAAGTTGGAGAATTTCTTCCAAAAGGAACTTGAGCGTCAGTGCTGTTCTGTTTGCAAACACAACTGCACGTGCATGTTGTTAATGTGTATGCATAGAAATGTCAACAATGCCCACATTTGGGCATATGTCAATATTCATGCGCAACCAGATTTTGCAACCGGTTTCAGTTTGGTTTGTCAACGAACAAAGTTGTTATATATTTACACATAATACATATTTAACGCTTTCGCTCTGTCAGACTCCTCCATTCGTTTCGTAAAAATGATATCTTACGGGAATGAGTGTGGTATTATATTTATTACCCATAGTTTACTGCAGGGACCAATTCTGCCATGGATTTGTTGAACATAGGTTACTGAAGGGATCAATTCTACCACGGAATTTCCGTAACATAGGTTACTGCAGGGACCGATGTTGTACCACGGCATTTCTGTAACACAGGTTACTGCAGGGACCGATGTTGCACCACGGCATTTCTGTAACACAGGTTACTGCAGGGACCGATGTTGTACCACGGCATTTCTGTAACATAGGTTACTGCAGGGGCCGATATTGTACCACGGCATTTCTGTAACATAGGTTACTGCAGGGACCGATGTTGTACCACGGCATTTCTGTAACATAGGTTACTGCAGGGGCCGATATTGTACCACGGCATTTCTGTAACATAGGTTACTGCAGGGATCAATTCTACCACGGAATTTCCGTAACATAGGTTACTGCAGGGACCGATATTGTACCACGGCATTTCTGTAACATAGGTTACTGCAGGGACCAATTCTACCACGGCATGTCTGTAACATAGGTTACTGCAGGGACCATTTCTACCACGGCATGTCTGTAACATAGGTTACTGCAGGAGCCAATTCTACAACGCAATTTCTGTACATAGGTTACTCCAGGAACCGATTCTACCACGGCATTTCTATAACATAGGTTACTGAAGGGACCAATTCTACCACGGAATTTCTGTAACATAGGTTACTGCAGGGACCAATTCTACCACGGAATTTCTGTGACATAGGTTACTGCAGGGACCAATTCTACCAAGGAATTTCTGTGACATAGGTTACTGCAGGGACCAATTCTACCACGGCATTTCCGTAACATAGGTTACTGCGAGAGCCAATTCTACCACGGAATTTCTGTAACATAGGTTACTGCAGACACCGATATTGTACCACGGGATTTCTGTAACATAGGTTACTGCAGGGACCAATTCTACCACGGCATATCTGTAACATAGGTTACTGCAGGAGCCAATTCTACAACGCAATTTCTGTACATAGGTTACTGTAGGAACCGATTCTACCACGCCATGTCTGTAACATAGGTTACTGAAGGGACCAATTCTACCACGGAATTTCTGTAACATAGGTTACTGCAGGGACCAATTCTACCACGGAATTTCTGTGACGTAGGTTACTGCAGGGACCAATTCTACCACGGCATTTCCGTAACATAGGTTACTGCGGGAGCCAATTCTACCACGGAATTTCTGTAACATAGGTTACTGCAGGGACCAATTCTACCACGGCATGTCTGTAACATAGGTTACTGCAGGAGTCAATTCTGCCACAGAATTTCTGTAACACAGGTTACTGCAGGGAAGAATTCTACCACGGAATTTCTGTAACATAGGTTACGCTATTTCAACGTGGGGTTAATAGTCTAGAAAACGACATGCGAGAGATATTAATTGGGGAACAGTTCTGCTTCTTACCATAGGGGCCGATTAACTTGTTTGTTGTTTAACAACGCACTCACCAACATTCCAGCTATGTGACGGCGGTCTGTAAATTGTATCGACTCTGAACCAGACTATTTACAGATTGACATGAGCAGTGATCTACTCCATTCGGATACGATGACGTGCATCAACCAAGTCAGAGAGCTTGATCACCCGATCCTATTAGTCGTCTCTTTTCGACAAGCATGAGTTGAAGACCAATTCTAACCCAGACCGGGGGTTGGTCTGGTGGCCTAATGGTTAAAGCGTTAACTCGTCACGCCGAATACCCGGGTTCGATTCCCAACATGGGTACAATGTGTGAAGCCCATTTCTGGTGTGCCCCGCCGTGATATTGCTGGAATATTGTTAAAAGCGGCGTAAAACCAAACTCACTCACTCACACTAACCCAGACCGTCACGTGTGAGACATCGCAGTCCTCAGCAATACTCAGCAAGTCTGGATCAAACAAACCAGTGATTGATATTATGATCAGAGAGAGAGAGAGAGAGAGAGAGAGTGTGTGTGTGTGTGTGTGTGTGTGTGTGTGTGTGTGTGTCCGCGCGTGTGTGTACCGACTAATGCCGATTTTAATAGTGTTAACCCACTGAGATACCATGCCTCAGTTTCATACGAAATACCGAGACTCCGAGCCGACCAGTCCTTGTATTAGCCCCTTAATACCGAGCGTCAGGCAGGGTAACTAGTACCATCTTTCAACGTCTTTTAATATGACACAGCAAATCTTCTTTTGTATTAGAACACGAATATTGTACACTGGATAATCGAGGCTGAAACCCCGTTAGTCTTCATTGTCCAATCCCCAGTGATATAATCCGGTTTAACGAGTCATTGGACAACAGTATGTCCCAGTCACTATATACACACATTTTCAACAGTAGGCCACTGAAAGAGTGACATGGTTTATTCAAGCTTATAGATGTTGTAGTATTTTTACCAACTCCCACATCTATAATATTAGTGTGTGGAGTGTATAGGTTACTTCCCAGTTGTAGCTGACAGTTAGCAAGTGCACTACAACAGTTCCATTATGGAAACAATAGACAGACAATAAACGTTAACAATACAATAAGCTTTATTAAAAAATAACAATCCAAATATCAACAGATGTATAGTAATAATCACCATGTGTAACAACAGTATAACATTGTAGATCACATGCATCATATTGTAAAGAATCCATGCACACATTATTTATTAATTATGAGGTGGAAATATTCTGCTACACAGCATTATAAATATATATTAACTCATAGATTATGTAGGAAGCTATTTTTTCACTAGTAGTTCAGTTTGTTATTTATAGATTTTAATCTTTTAAATTTGTAGCCCCTGACATTTGAGATCATCAGAAAGTGAGCTACATGAACCAATGTTTAATAACCTTCATTATATTTCTGGTTTTGGCATCAAGGAAAAAGATTGCCCTGCCAATCTAAAAACATTTGAAGGTACACACAGTTTACCGACATGCCATGTCGGGGGGATATGTCATCTTCGGATGACTCTTGTTTAAATATCAATATAATAATCAATAAATGTAAAGTAATAATAAACATGCATACCAATAGTACTATTTATGATCACATGTTTGATATTTTTAAGAACATACCAACATATTTTTTAAAATAAGATGTTTATCAATAAACATTTAAGAATTGACCTTAACTTTGTGTGAGTTCATTGGAGTATGAACCTTGAAAGAGTGAGGGCCATACTGTATGAACGTCGGAGCTTGCGACGACGTTCACACAATGTTTGGCCCTCACTCTATGAAGGTTCATACTCCAATAAACTCACACAAAGTGAAAGTCAATTCTTATAAATTTTTTATCACACTTTCTTACCTCAAAGGATGTAGGCCAAGATCTAAACACAATTTTGTTTAGTACGTGCGACTTCATGTTTACACTGACAGACATACAACAACCAGCTATATCGCTGAGTAAAATAGTTCCTCAAAAAGAGAGGTGACATGAGCGTATGGATGCACAACTTGCTCTTCAGAAACATCTTACGCAGCACATGTGTTCAAATCATATCCTCATTAGATGAGAAAGGTATGTAAAGAACTACCTCAGTAAGTCAGTCACAATGACAGCGCATCGTAATACATTTACATCATGTACAAGACGTCAAAATGGCCGACACGATAAACGTGACGGGAGAGATTTCCGAAGTTGTTAATGAACCTGTGGCGGTTACATGTGTAAGTCATCATTGATCAACTGGCCGATCATTGAAAGATGAATAAAGATGCGTCAAACAGACACAAAGGTAAATTCATAGATTGCTGGAGACGGTCAATGTCAGCCTAGGCACGGATCGAGTCGATACTTCGATAGTTTAGATGTGAATTTCTTCGTTTGTTCATTAGGCATGTTAGGATGGGCCGTAGCGGGGATATTCGTGAACAATCATGCAGTCACGCTCTCTGACATTTCTCAATGTACACTGAAACCCTGAAACCAAGAATAAAGGTTCAAAATGATCAGAAAGAAGGCTAATGCATGTTTTCGTGCTAGGGGTTTCCCCAGGAATGTGGAAGTAGTTCATCAGTGTTTACGTCATTTCAAGAACACGGTCTCGTGAAAAAAGTATGAACGTCACATTATGTCGTTCATACACTTATGAACGTCAATTTCGCGGTCATGTGATCGACCTCTCGTCAAATGGAAAAGCAGTATATCGTGTAAACTTCAAATGAAAAAATGATATAGTAATAACAACATGGAACAATTGCTGAAGAGAGGAAATACCATCAGATGTGTACTTTTACATGTCCACTTGTTCAAGGTGGTATATGTTTAGTGGTGTAGAGTATTTGAAAGAAATTTCAACTTGAGGTGTTAGAAATTAGAAATAAGGTTTCTTACCTTGGCAAAGATGCTGAACTGCCCATGTCCCATCGCGGGTGCTGTGTCCATGTCAATGGTCTGAAATAAACAAACAAGTAAACATTATGATACGATCCATGGATCTGCTGTTACAAACACCATCTTTCCCACTGCCAGATTGTATAGAAAGAGTAACAATGAAAACATAATCATACATACCGAAAATATACTAAACTGGCTGTGCCCTGTGTAAGGTTGGGTGTCCATAGCTTCTACCTGAAATAAGAGCAGTGTATGAACAGACTCCCTCCCATGTGCCGATCTTATGGAAATACAAGAGAAAGCAATAGTAGTATATGTTCATGTTGAGTTTATGCATGTAATACATGCTTAGTCCTGAACTCGATTATTTACAGGCTGCCGCCATATACCTGGAATACTGTGCGGCGTTAAACAACATGTAAACAGGGTAACAATCTAATCCTAATGGGATCATAATATAAATATTATCATAAATATAGTTCATCCTTCTCCATACAATATCGTCTTAATAGAACCCCCAAATGTAATTGACAACAGCGACGGATATCAGGAAATCTAGATCTTACCCCGAAGATGCTGAACTGACTTGGTCCAAAAGCAGGCAGCGTATCCATTGCTTCAAACAACTGTTATAAAGTAGACACAAAGACACACAATGAGCAAGTTTTAATATATACCAAATGTTTTAACCGCGTACGTGAGCTAAATTGTTTCATCACCGCCTTCCTATTCAATTACTGTCGTCTTATTGAATCTCTGCATGCCTTCTTATTTGTTGAGAAATGTGTTTCCCTCAAAAACCACCCTTTAAAATTCGTATCTGAACTATTATTTTGCGTGTTCCATGTGTTGAATGTACTGGCTTTTGTGAAGAAGAACAAGCATATGTAAAATAGTTACCTACCTTTTGGGCGGCATGTCCGGCGATGGTAGAAGGGAGTCTCCGTACAGACGCAAGACCAAGTTTAAGGGCTGCCGATGGTAAGGAATAAATACATTAAAATCAGGTCAGACATGAAATGATGAATAATAAATTCAAGATCTGCTTGATATTTCAAACGTTTTTTTACTGAAGTACACGGTTCCTTTTCGAAGTTGATCTACTCCAATATGATGGCCGTATCAACTTTGAAGGCGCTGAAGAACTGTGTTTGATTCCAGGTAAATTCCGTCTGGTATTAACTTACTTAAAAATGAGGAATATACAGAACACGTGACAACATCTATTAACACTATGTTTGTGCCATATGTTTGAAGGGAAACGTAAACTCATTCAAGACAATCAAGAATGTGAGAAAGTATTAAAATCATACCATTCACGTTCTCACTGAAGACAAATTGACATCAGTTTCAAATTATCACCTACCAGACATAATCTTCTTTTTGGGGAGAGTTTGATAAGTCCGGTAGATGTATAAAACAATCTATTGGCAACAAAAGCAGAGACAATGTCCTTTGCGCGTGCACATTCGGCGAACGTTGATGACGAATGAAAACGTCGCCATAGTGACGTTGTCTCAAGCTCCTCACAGCGATAGCCCGTTCGCGGAGCTCTCTATACTATGTTACCGAGAGTGTAACGAAGGTGTCACGCGCTGAGAAGGAGCTTGACGTTGTCTGTTCAAAGGGAGGCTACTCTGCAAGTTACGAGGCGTGATTATTCCGCGGCAGCCATGCCGCCATTGTCCATTTGAAATAATTTTCTGAAAAATCTATAGGACTTGTGGATAATAGAAATATGGCCTTAAGAGTAATTGAATAGAAAGTACATGTTGTTCTATAATTTAAACAATTGCTTCCAATATTAAAATTCTCGACGTTTCGTTCGTTGTGCATTTGTTTTTGGTTTAAACCCTGAAATGCATGACATTTGTTGGAAAGTCTACCGCAAGTATTAGAGTGAGACACATTTTTTCTGAGTAAGCTCTGGGAGCCGATTGGTAATTTTAACAAATGTTTATAATATGCCATATCTGGTCTTCTAGTTCTTAATGTCTCGTATGTTGTTGGTTGTTCAGTTATATTTTTATTTAAACCCTGAAAGGCATGACATTTATTTACTGCAATAATGAGAGAGACAGTGCCAACTTGTGTGTTCAGCACAAGCGGAATGCGCTTTGACCTAGTTACGGCCTGCACGCGCTCATTTACTGTGGAAAGACATTGTTTATCAATTTCAGAAAATATTGTCAATTTAATCTGATGAAAAATAGAGTTTGCAGCCGTGTTTATGTAACGCATCAAAGGTTTTCTTGTCTTCTCTAGTAATATACTCATGGAAAAAACAAATCTCTGGCAATCATTTCACATTATTTGATTCTGTATGGAATACATATCTGTATTAAATGCTTTTAAACAACAAATAAGACTGAATTACGCTGAAATTGAAGTGGATAATACTTATTCATATACTGCTTATCAAACTTACGAAATATCGGCGTGAACACTGCGATTTGGGACAGTGGGCGTCTCTCGCGCAACGGAAGGATCCATTTTCCTTGAACAGTTGACTGTGGTGCAGTGTGACGCGGTGCACGTGGAGTTCATGCTCAGTGTATTCGTCACTGCGTCACATCAACTCGACACATAACTGTACTGTAGCCCCCCCCCCCCCCCCCCCAGCTAATCTTCCACGCCTCCTGTGGTCATCAACTGCACGGATTCTGTAGCGGTTTACTTCAACATACATGCAATGGTATTTTTATACACATGTACACATGTTGACATGTTCTATCGATCTAACATATAAAAGTCAATAAAGACACTGGTGATTGTTAAAGAAACTTTGTAAATAATGGAATCTCGGCCATGAAAACCATCGATTGGTTTGATGAACGTCGTCGTGGTATACGACAATACAAAAACATATTAGACATATCGTCACTCGTGAGCCTGACCACCCCGTACCCATTAATTCGGGTCTTGAAACAAACATTAAACATGGGCCTTTATCGCCGCTGGATCGGACAGGACACAAATATTGTTGGAACATTTATCCATGCCGTCACGGTATTCGGTGGCACAAATCCACCCAAACTAGTGAATTTGGTTTGGCGCCGTTTTGAACAGTATTCCAGTTATATCACGGAGTGTCATCTCATTGTGTGGGGAAAGCCCGAAGTGATGCAGATCTAAGACGTTCATCACTTTGGTGAAACCCATGAGCCTGTGCTGCCAAACCTAGAAACATAATCGGGACGAACCGGTGTTCGAACCCACGACTATAGGTGTCGTGCCCAAGGGACGCAACTCTGCACAGCGCCCTTAGAAATAAAGATATGCAATGTAATGTAATAGTTCCACTCAGTAGCCAATGAATCTAATCATCATTCTCGATGTCTCGTGGAGTTAGTGAGTGTTGTGACGCCAGTCACCAATATAATCAATATGAATAATTGAGTCCGTTTTATGTCTTTATGTACACTCAATGTAGTGGTCTATGGGAGATAACTCCGGACGGCTTAATGTGTTTATGGTATGGTCTAGGGGAGATTACTCCGCACAGCTTATGTTATAAAATGTACTCTTCAGTTAGGGAGTAAGAGAAGGGGGAGTTCCAATATGTCTGCCTGCGTGTATGCCATGTGCTCTGTGTGAATTAAAACCCTTGTTCTACATTTCCCGAATCCATTATACAACAGTCCGGGACAGCAAATCTGTGGAAAACCTCGGAAAGCGGAGAGCTTGAGCTGCGATCCACACCATCGGGGCACGAAGACAGTCTGCCAGGTCACAGAGTCTGACGATCTGATCAATTGTAGTCAGACGACAGGCATAGGTTAGTGCAGAGACAAAATATTGAAGTACAATTATTACCCACGTGGTAGTATTCTAAATCCGTACGTCACACGTATGTCGTACAAGGTTGACCTTGTTTTATTCGTTGTTATTGGATAACCAGGACTACTTTTTTCATTCATAAAAAATCGCGAGTTCATGAGAACGATAGATATTTACAAACACTTTATTGAACCAAACAAGATAGTCACATGTGTCAAATTCGGTTTGCATTCTAGCCTATATAAGTTATGCATAGAGCTTCTCAAGACAATAATATAATCGAGCTTTATCCATTTACAATGCACGACTACCGATCAAGAGTCCCTATATGAGCGTGACGCACCCGACCACTTTCACAGCTTTTCAATTTGATTTAACGTAAAAGGATAAGCGTGGTGAAATGAAGGCAGTTTAAACTATCTGGACAGATATCGAGACTAAGCCTACTTGGGATGATCCGGTTGTGCCATCAGTGTCCCTTTCGAAACGTTTTTTTTTGTGGTGCTGTTTCGGGAGGTGTTCATGAATGAACGTACACGACTCCCGACCAAATCACTAATTCCGATACAAATCATTCGAAAACTTCGTAGAAGTGTGCATGACTTCTGATTTTGTGGCCCCAAACATCCCAAATGTGAACAATGACACTCCCTATCTCTAGCGTAAAACGCAGTGAGGTAGATGACGGTTGTTTTTTCTTATTCCGTTGGTGACCTTGCCCTTCGATCGTTCGAAGCTGTCACAGACATGCAAGCAGACTTGAGTTTGTTTTATTTTCACGTCTTCAGTATAGGGTGGTACAGTTAACATGAATGTGTTTGGCGAACACTTTGATTTCCTTCTTCCAAAATGGTAAGGACATTATATAAATTCAGCTGATAGATCAAGGAAACCGAACCATTTTGATTGCACGGACGGGATCCCGGCAGTGCGAGTGACCGACTGTTGGTCCAATATTCAAAGCGCGGCGCTAATGTGACTTTTTAAATTCTCTTATAGGTGTCCTGCGTACTAACAACATGGCGCTTGAATTACCATAAGTTGGAGAATTTCTTCCAAAAGGAACTTGAGCGTCAGTGCTGTTTTGTTTGCAAACACAACTGCACGTGCATGTTGTTAATGTGTATGCATAGAAATGTCAACAATGCCCACATTTGGGCAAATGTCAATATTCATGAGCAACCAGATTTTGCCACCGGTTTCAGTTTGGTTTGTCAACGAACAAAGTTGTTATATATTTACACATAATACATATTTAACGCTTTCGCTCTGTCAGACTCGTCCATTCGTTTCGTAAAAATGATATCTTACGGGAATGAGTGTGGTATTATATTTATTACCCATAGTTAACTGCAGGGACCAATTCTGCCATGGATTTGTGGAACATAGGTTACTGAAGGGATCAATTCTACCACGGCATTTCTGTAACACAGGTTACTGCAGGGACCGATATTGTACCACGGCATTTCTGTAACACAGGTTACTGCAGGGACCGATGTTGTACCACGGCATTTCTGTAACACAGGTTACTGCAGGGGCCGATATTGTACCACGGCATTTCTGTAACATAGGTTACTGCAGGGACCAATTCTACCACGGAATTCCTGTGACATAGGTTACTGCAGGGACCAATTCTACCACGGCATGTCTGTAACATAGGTTACTGCGGGAGCCAATTCTACCACGGAATTTCTGTAACATAGGTTACTGCAGGGACCAATTCTACCACGGAATTTCTGTAACATAGGTTACTGCAGGGAAGAATTCTACCACGGAATTTCTGTAACATAGGTTACGCTAATTCAACGTGGGGTTAATAGTCTAGAAAACGACATGCGAGAGATATTAATTGGGGAACAGTTCTGCTTCTTACCATAGGGGCCGATTAACTTGTTTGTTGTTTACCAACGCACTCACCAACATTCCAGCAATGTGATGGCGGTCTGTAAATTGTATCGACTCTGAACAAGACTATTTAGTGATTGACATGAGCATTGATCTACTCCATTCGGATACGATGACGTGCATCAACCAAGTCAGAGAGCTTGACCACCCGATCCCATTAGTCGTCTCTTTCGACAAGCATGAGTTGCTGAAGACCAATTCTAACCAAGACCGGGGGTTGGTCGGGTGGCCTAATGGTTAAAGCGTTAACTCGTCACGCCGAATACCTGGGTTCGATTCCCGCCGTGATATTGCTGGAATATTGCTAAAAGCGGCGTAAAACCGAACTCACTCACTCCCACTAACCCAGACCGTCACGTGTCAGGTCCGATTAGTATAGAGTAGTTCACTCATCACCAAGATTCTTCAAATGGGCACAATGTGCAAAGCAAATCTTTGGTGTCCTCGTCGTGTCATGCCTTGGGTATTGCTGAAAGTTCGTTTGTTAACTGTTGTGTTAAGCAGTCCTCAGCAATACTCATGCAAAATTACGTTTTCCTGTAAATAACCAGGTCTGGATCAAACAAACCAGTGATTGATATTATGATCAGAGAGAGAGAGAGAGAGAGAGAGAGAGAGAGAGAGAGAGAGAGTGTGTGTGTGTGTGTGAGAGAGAGAGAGAGAGTGTGTGGGTGTTAGTGTGTGGGTGTTAGTGTGTGTGTGTCCGCGCGTGTGTCCCGACTAATTCCGATTTTAATATTGCTAATCCACTGAGATACCATGCCTGAGTTTAACATGTATACCGAGACTCCGGGACGACCAGTCCTTGTATTAGCCCCTTAATACCGAGCGTCAGGCAGGGTAACTAGTACCATCTTTCAACGTCTTTTGGTATGACACGGCCATTCTAGATGGAATAGAATAGGACTATTGTACACTGAATAATCGAGGTTGAAACCCCGTTATTCTTCATTGTCCAATCCCCAGTGATATAATCCGGTTTAACGAGTCAATGGACAACAGCATGTCCCAGTCACTATATACACACATTCCCAACAGTAGGCCACTGGAAGAGTGATAAGGTTTATTCAAGCTTATAGATGTAGTTTTTTTTATTATTATCTATAATATTAGTGTGTGGAGTGTATAGGTTACTTCCCAGTTGTAGCTGACAGTTAGCAAGTGCACTACAACAGTTCCATTATGGAAACAATAGACAGACAATATACGTTAACAATACAATAAGCTTTATCAAAAAATAACAATCCAAATATCAACAGATGTATTGTAATAATCACAATGTGTAACAACAGTATAACATTGTAGATCACATGCATCATATTGTAAAGAATCCATGCACACATTATTTATTAATTATGAGGTGGAAATATTCTGCTACACAGCATTATAAATATATATTAACTCATAGATTATGTAGGAAGCTATTTTTTCACTAGTAGTTCAGTTTGTTATTTATAGATTTTAATCTTTTTAATTTGTAGCCCCTGACATTTGAGATCATCAGAAAGTGAGCTACATGAACCAATATTTAATAACCTTCATTATATTTCTGTTTTTGGCATCAAGGAAAAAGATTTCCCTGCCAATCTAAAAACATTTGAAGGTACACACAGTTTACCGACATGCCACGTCGGAGGGATATGTCATCTTCGGATGACTCTTGTTTAAATATCAATATAATAATCAATAAATGTAAAGTAATAATAAACATGCATACCAATATTACTATTTATGATCACATGTTTGATATTTTTAAGAACATACCAACATATTTTTTAAAATAAGATGTTTATCAATAAACATTTAAGAATTGACCTTCACTTTGTGTGAGTTCACTGGAGTATGAACCTTGAAAGAGTGAGGGCCATACTGTATGAACGTCGGAGCTTGCCCTCACTCTATGAAGGTTCATACTCCAATAAACTCACACAAAGTGAAAGTCAATTCTTATAATTTTTTTATCACAATTTCTTACCTCAAAGGATGTAGGCCAAGATCTAAACACAATTTTGTTTAGTACGTGCGACTTCACGTTTACACTGACAGACATACAACAACCAGCTATATCGCGGAGTAAAATAGTTCCTCAAAATGAGAGGTGACATGGGCGTATGGATGCACAACTTGCTCTTCAGAAACATCTTACGCAGCACATGTGTTCAAATCGTATCCTCATTAGATGAGAAAGGTATGTAAAGAACTACCTCAGTAAGTCAGTCACAATGACAGCGCATCGTAATACATTTACATCATGTACAAGACGTCAAAATGGCCGACACGATAAACGTGACGGGAGAGATTTCCGAAGTTGTTAATGAACCTGTGCCGGTTACATGTGTAAGTCATCATTGATCAACTGGCCGATCATTGAAAGGTGAATAAAGATGCGTCAAACAGACACAAAGGTAAATTCATAGATTGCTGGAGACGGTCAATGTCAGCCTAGGCACGGATCGAGTCGATACTTCGATAGTTTAGATGTGCATTTCTTCGTTTGTTCATTAGGCATGTTAGGATGGGCCGTAGCGGGGATAATCGTGAACAATCATGCAGTCACACTCTCTGACATTTCTCAATGTACACTGAAACCCTGAAACCAAGAATAAAGGTTCAAAATGATCAGAAAGAAGGCTAATGCATGTTTTCGTGCTAGGGGTTTCCCCAGGAATGTGGAAGTAGTTCATCAGTGTTTACGTCATTTCAAGAACACGGTCTCGTGAAAAAAGTATAAACGTCACATTATGTCGTTCATACACTTATGAACGTCAATTTCGCGGTCATGTGACCGACCTCTCGTCAAATGGAAAAGCAGTATATCGTGTAAACTTCAAATTAAAAAATGATATAGTAATAACAACATGGAACAATTGCTGAAGAGAGGAAATACCATCAGATGTGTACTTTTACATGTCCACTTGTTCAAGGTGGTATATGTTTAGTGGTGTAGAGTATTTGAAAGAAATTTCAACTTGAGGTGTTAGAAATTAGAAATAAGGTTTCTTACCTTGGCAAAGATGCTGAACTGCCCATGTCCCATCGCGGGTGCTGTGTCCATGTCAATGGTCTGAAATAAACAAACAAGTAAACATTATGATACGATCCATGGGTCTGCTGTTACAAACACCATCTTTCCCACTGCCAGATTGTATAGAAAGAGTAACAATGAAAACATAAAGATACATACCGAAAATATACTAAACTGGCTGTGCCCTGTGTAAGGTTGGGTATCCATTGCTTCTACCTGAAATAAGAGCACGTGTATGAACAGCCTCCCTCCCATGTGCCGATCTTATGGAAATACAAGAGAAAGCAATAGTAGTATATGTTCATGTTGAGTTTATGCATGTAATACATGCTTAGTCCTGAACTCGATTATTTACAGGCTGCCGCCATATACCTGGAATACTGTGCGGCGTTAAACAACATGTAAACAGGGTAACAATCTAATCCTAATGGGATCATAATATAAATATTATCATAAATATAGTTCATCCTTCTCCATACAATATCGTCTTAATAGAACCCCCAAATGTAATTGACAACAGCGACGGATATCAGGAAATCTAGATCTTACCCCGAAGATGCTGAACTGACTTGGTCCAAAAGCAGGCAGCGTATCCATTGCTTCTAACATCTGATATAAAGTAGACACAAAGACACACAATGAGCAAGTTCTAATATATACCAAATGTTTAAGCGCGTACGTGAGCTAAATTGTTTCATCGCCGCCTTCCTATTCAATTACTGTCGTCTTATTGAATCTCTGCATGCCTTCTTATTTGTTGAGAAATGTGTTTCCCTCAAAAACCACCCTTTAAAATTCGTATCTGAACTATTTTTTTGCGTGTTCCATGTGTTGAATGTACTGGCTTTTGTGAAGAAGAACAAGCATATGTAAAATAGTTACCTACCTTTTGGGCGGCATGTCCGGCGATGGTAGAAGGGAGTCTCCGTACAGACGCAAGACCAAGTTTAAGGGCTGCCGATGGTAAGGAATAAATACATTAAAACCAGGTCAGACATGAAATGATGAATAATAAATTCAAGATCTGCTTGATATTTCAAACGTTTTCTTTACTGAAGTACACGGTTCCTTTTCGAAGTAGATCTACACCAATATGATGGCCGTATCAACTTTGAAGGCGCTGAAGGACTGTGTTTGATTCCAGGTAAACTACGTCTGGTATTAACTTACTTACAAATGAGGAATATACAGAACACGTGACAACATCTATTAACACTATGTTTGTGCCATATGTCTGGAGGGAAACGTAAACTCATTCATAACAATCAAGAATGTGAGAAAGTATTAAAATCATACCATTCACGTTCTCACTGAAGACAAATTGACATCAGTTTCAAATTATCACCTACCAGACATAATCTTCTGTTTGGGGAGAGTTTGATAAGTCCGGGAGATGTATAAAACAATCTATTGGCAACAAAAGCAGGGACAATGTACTTTGCGCGTGCACATTCAGCGAACGTCGATGACGAATGAAAACGTCGCCATAGTGACATTGTCTGTTCAAAGGGACGCTACTCTGCAAGTACTTTTCGACTTTTCAAACCCGTGACAAACATTTCAGTGGTTTGTAAGTTGTTTTTCTACCGTTTGTGGACATGATGCGTTTTCGGACGGCCATGTTCATCGCGGCTAGTCGCGATATAACGGGTTTTAGCATCACACAGACATTATAAATATTCCGATGATGGCTTGTTTTTAAGAGAACGTTTCCTTTTATTAGTGATTAGGTGTTTTACAGTTGTTCATGTGATTAGAGAGAAATCTACGAATGTTTCTTAAGTGTCCGAAAACCAATAACAAGGGGATACATTAAATTACACTAATATATTGTTTATCGAACTCAGAATACTGCTTATCGAACTTAAGAAACACCGGCGTGAACGGAATGTTGGGGCTGTTGGGTAAGAACCAACTTCCGTTGAACAAGGGACTGCCGTGCACAAGCATTCAAGTCTCTGTTTGTTTGTTGTGTGACGCCGCATTCAGCAATATTCCAGCTATATGGCGGCGGTCTGTAAATAATCGAGTCTGGACCAGACAATACAGCGACTGACATCATGAGCATCATGAGATACGATGACATGACTAAACTGAGTCACGAGCCTGACCACCCGATCCCGTTAGTTGCTTCTTACGACAAGCATGGGTTGCTGAAGGTCACTTCACTGGCAGAGTCCACGCTCCAAGTGTATTCATTCGTCAGTGCACCACCTCGACTCGACAGATAGATGGACTGTGGCAAACTTTCCAGCCCTCCTGCTGTTATATCAACTGCACGGATTATGCAGATTTGCGGGTTCATTTACCAGGTCGTGATTTCAAAGTTTGTTCAGCAGTATGTGAACCGGTTAACCGGTATGTGAACATGTATACAATGGTTTGTTTGTACCCGCGTACCTTTGGTATGATCTATGGAACTAAGATACAGAAGACATTAGAGACTCTGGTGGAAGTTTATAAATGAAACAAAAAGAATCACATCCGAAGGCAAATATTCAGAGACTTTTACCATCAGGTAAACATTGCTTTCTGTCTCTTCTTTTATAAGTAATTGTTAGCGACTTTGCAAATGTTTTGATCTATCTTTCTATCATATGATCACAATACAAATATAAATTATATGTATCAATGCTGTCTAAATGTACACAAATATATACTGATGAGCGTCAAGTTCAGCCCATCGCCGGAGGTTCAAGGTATGTTCTTCAGGGCCATATGACAGATTTTATGACACTTCTAAAGGTAACAATGTTTTCGTATTACATTATATAAACTTGTTTGTTCGATGGTGTTTTACGCCGCACTAAGCGATAATCCAGCTATATTCTGTAAATAATCGAGTCTGGGTCAGACAATCCAGTGATTGACATCATGAACATCGATCCACGCATTTGGGATACGATGACATGCATCCACCAAGTGGGCGTGCCTGACCACCCGATCCCGTTAGTCGCCTTTTACGACAAGCGTGGGTAGCTGAAGACCTATTCTAACCCGGATCTTCACATGTAAATTATCTTAGAATTTTAATTGTAACATAATAATTCAGCTGTAAATAATAAAGAACCACGGAAGTGGGTTAAAAAAGCAAAGGCCACTCATCTTTTTACAGCCATTACAGCCACAAATGTCTTCCAAATGGTTAAGACAACATGAACTGTCCTGTATGTTGATATATGCAGACGGACCACGACTTGTCAAGCATTTCCTCTTACCAGCTATAGACAACAAAAACATACTCGCGTGTGTCGCCCACTTGACCAGCTTATATAATTATTACTTGTGTGTAATAATGGATTTATGACAAGTTTATATAAATAATTAGGGCCGACCGTTCAACTCTGTAACTCCAACCTTAACCTGTTTTCTCGTGTTTCTCGAGTTGCATCATGGCTTAAAAAAGAAATTTACAAGAGCAGCACTCGATTATCCTGTGTATTAGTTTTCATTCTACCATGGTAGATGTAACAGAATGGGAATATTATACACTGGACACTCGATGGTGGAAACAGAATGCTCACTCTCATTAACACTGTCTCGCATAAATATATATATGTATGTGGACACATAATTAGAGTGGGCATGTTAATTGTGTAGTGATTTCTTTATAACACACAATTCCCATTACTTTACATTTTCATGCAAGGGGTTGTTTTCTCTATAACCCATAACTGCCAATGACGAAAAATCCGATTTTGCGATATAATTTCAGCACAAGTAAAACACATTATTTTTAAAAACTCTTGAATATTACTACATAAAACGCAGGATTTTATGTGGGATTAGTTACATCGGAGCGGTTGGGTAGCCCTGTGGATAAACCGTTCGCAGTCACGCCGAAGACCCGGGTTCGATTCCCAAATGGGTACAATGTGTGGAGCTCATTCTCGGTGTAGACATTAATGCAAAAAGCATCGCAACGCACAATTGATTTGTTGAATGTCGCAGTAGAAAAAAACCTCCCGTGTTGCAAGACTGGTAAACATTGAAAATGCATGTTTTCTCATGACAGTGATTACTCCTAGAATAAGGCGCCGGTTTATTTGCCTTTTCATTATGTCAATAATTGATTTATTGAAAAATTGATATAACAAATTCGGAAATTCGACAATAAGATTTCATTTTTAGATAGATCTAGAGCTAGATCTATCACAAATTTGATATTTCTAAATACAAAATAACCCATAGGATATCTCAGATTAATTTATCGATATTCAAAAATACATATCAGTTATGATTTAGTATAACTGCGCTTCGAATCAAGAGCTCATGAATGTTTAGCTGAGAGTAACCTCCCTTGAATATTTCCCAAAATCCCTTGCAACTTCCTTTCAACAAGACCCCAAAGATGGTGAGCATGTAGACATCAATACATGTCTAATCATCGTCCTTGTATCGTGCCAATCAGTTGTTTGAACTTCAAGTAATAAATATTTTCTGAAAGTACAATGATTAAACTATCGTTTTCTTTTCTTTTTAGGGTATAGACATTACACATAAGTATGACCGAAAGGTCAGAAGGACCCAGCCCAGGAGCCAGGATATCTATCTGAGGCTTTTGGTGAAAGTAAGTTTATGTGTCATTTTTCTCATTCATGTTATTCTTTGGAAACTTATATTTAACTGTAAGTGTAACCTTATGACTCTCCAGACACTACGGAAACATGTGAAGCACTTAGAAGTTTCGATCTATTTCATGATCCAAGAATGACATCATGTTGTAATTATGACTTCGTATAACGTTTACACATTTTACAATGCTCATACACGTGTTATATTAATCTTCAAGATTACAAGGATGCCTTATTTACTTGCAAATTAGCAATGCTATCTTCTATTCCGTGTTGACTAGTATGCTATTAGCCTCGACTTACCGAAAAGTCTGTTTACAGTTCGTTAGCTTTCTCGGACTCGTTGCTTCAATGCTTGTGAAACCTGTGAAGATTCGGGTTAGAATAGGTCTTCAGGAACCAATTCTTGTAGTAAGAGGCGACTAACGGGATAGGGTGGTCAGGCTTGGTGACTTGGTTAATGTATGTCATCGTATCCCAAATGTGTAGATCAATGCTCATGATATATCAATCACTGGATTGTCTGGTCCACACTTGTTTATTTAGAGACCAACGTCATATGGCTGGAAGATTGCTGAGTATGGTGTTATACAACAAGCAATGCTTGTAAATCTATGAACGTAATATAAACAATGCTATCGTCATGATCATAGCTAAGCCTTTAACATGAATCTTGTGGTCTGATGGATAGAGCTTCTGCCTGGAGAATGACAGGTCGGTTTGATCCCAAGCTGCTTTCCAAAAGACATTAAGAGATGTTACGTGTTGTTGCCCTGCCTGGCGCTTGGCAATAAGGGGATAAGACAAAGACTGGTCAGCTCGGCATCTGTAGACTGTCTGAGTGAGGTATCTGTGTTAAACTGGTGACGTATCTGTGTTAAACTGCAACATGGTGAGCTAGCACTATTACAGTGTAATACTTGCTAGTCTGGACTAGTACAAGCAGCCACATGTGCACGTTGTTATACAAGTGCAATAATCTTGAACATGTTAAACCCCAAGCCCCATTTCACCTCACCTTTAACATCAATTTGATAAGTATAAACACCAACAGCTAGCAGTTGACAATACTCCAGCTGTATTACATTGTCCTGTGGAAATTCTGGACCAGGCTAACAGTGACTGAAAACATGAACAAGAAAACACAGAATCTACCAAAACAATTCTCAACACCCAATCCTCATTTAGCCGGCTTTAGAAGCCTGAGGTACTAGGGACTTGTGACTATTCTTACCTAGAAACCCCCCGACATGCCTCTAGCAACAAGTGGTGGTACTATTAATGTTACTGTTAACACGGTTAAACAAGTTAAAGGATAGTTTTCAAACATCTTTTCTTAATGAAGATTCCAAATGTGTGCATGGATGAGAAGGGTGTGTTGCACGTATGTGTTTTATTGCATTACATCAATATCCAAGCTTAAAGAAGAAAAGTAAGTCCGGACCAGACAATCCAGTGATTGACATCATGAACATCGATCCACATAATTGGTATACAATGACATGCATCAACCAAGTTGGCGGGCCTGACCAACCACTCCTGTTAGTCACCTCTTACAACAAGCATACTCGCATGGGTTGCTGAAGACCTATTCTAACCCTGATCTTCACAGGTCTTACCAACCCATCACTCTAGATGCGATGCCTTTAGGTAGTTTTGTGCATGATTATACCACAGAGTTGATAATGGGATCTATAATGATGGAGAATTAGATATTGTTCACAAATAAAACCTTCACTTGAGAAAATCCATGATGCATTTTACCTGTCTATCATACCCTCAGTGTTGATTAACGATTAATAAATTCTTGTTTATGGAAATCCATTTGATCAATGTTGTAATTAAGGACATTTTTAAGTCATTTTGACAGGTTTAACAGTTCAATTTTTCTTGAAATAATGCTCTTGTTCAGCACAGCTGTTTCTTTTGCCTGTTTTCAGCTATACCGCTTCTTGGCTAGGAGAACCAATGCCAAGTTTAACAAAGTGATCCTCAGGAGGCTGTTCATGAGCAACACCAACAAACCTCCCATCTCACTGGCTAAAATAGTAAGTGGTGCGTTTAACTTAAAAAAATGAAATAAGGTCTGGAAATCTGCTTTGATGCTTGTAAGGAAACTGGTGTTATGATGTTTCATCTTTCGGGACTGATTCTAATGAAGTCACATTTTTGCTGAACACCACATATCTATAACTATCCTTTTTGAGGAATTGGCAGAATCTTTGTAGTAACTTGTGATGAGAGCAAATAACATGTCAACAAATCAGACGCCTTGAGACGCTATAAACGCCTTGAAATGAACCTTACTTATCAAAGAATGGATGCATATATCATGTATGTCATGAATGCTGTCATGTCTGCCAATGAAGATCAATCTAGCAATCCTTTTTTTTTTTTTTTATATCCAATCAGCTTGATCAACTTTTTGGTCTTTACTGTATATCTGGCTTCATCATGTTCATTTCCCGTGTCTTATTTGTTATTCATGCTGTGTCGTCACGCCGAAGACCCGGGTTCAATTCCCGACATTGGTACAATGTGTGAAGCCAATTTCTGGTGTCCCCCGCCGTGATATTGCTGGAATACTGCTAAAAGCGGCGTAAAACCAAACTCACTCACTCACTCACTCACTATTCATGCTGTGCATCTGTCCAATTATCCAATCCATTTATCTGTTCTACTTGTTATCCATTACCTGTTTTTGTTGATTAATCTGCTGCTTATCACAACATAATTGTGTCAGGTGTAAAATATATACTTCTCATCACTTGGTTGTAGTCACTCCAGCTTGATAACGGTCTAAGAATTAGGGGTAAAACGATACAGCATGATAGCATATGATACATAGGTCCTGATGCGATATGTATGGCGATACACATATTTACGTCAAATCGCATGGAAACATCTTGACAATAAACATACTGAACAGCATTGAAAACGTACCACCATGAAAATGGATGTATTTTTATCCGGGCTTAAGTCATATGAAAATATATAAGTGAATGAGTAATATACGACATTCTGGCCGAAGCATGAAGAAGAACAGCTCGTCTATACACATTCCTGATTTTTTTTGTGAGCAAAATTGCCAAAACGCAACTAATTGCGTGCACATCATGGAAAACGTGTTTTGTTTCACGGGAAGCATGCAGAATAGGGCTATAAAAGACAGACTTTTAAAAGCCACATCACTTGTTGCTGCAGACGTAAAGGGTACTGACACAAGAAATGCCAAGATTAACAGCAGAGGAACGTGAACGTGCCTTGGGCATGCTTCAAGTTGGTTGATCAGTGCTGACACCGTACGTCAACGTCTCCGCTCAGAAGGGCTACGCGCTCGACGTCCATATGTTGGACCCATAGTCACTGATCGACATCGAAATGAACGTCTGCGTTGTGCCAAAAGGCATCGTCATTGGAGATTGCGGCAGTGGCATGGTGTGCTGTTCTCTGATGAGTCCCGTTTTCATTTACGGAATGCTGACGGTCGACTGCGAGTGTGGGGTCGACGTGGAGAACGTTACCACAATGACTGCGTTGTACAGACAGATCGATGGGGGGGAGGAGGGAGTGTTATGGTGTGGGGCGGCATCAGTCATAACCATTGAACAGAGCTCCGTGTTTGTCGTGGAAGAGTTAATGCCATTTACTACAGGAATAACATATTGGCAAATCACGTCATCCCATTCTTTCATCAGCACCATGATGTGCACACCTTCCAGCAAGATAATGCAAGAGCGCACACAGCATGTGTTTCAACACAGTACCTAGCGAACAATAATGTGCCCCTGCTTCCATGACCAGCCCTGTCACCCGATCTGTCGCCAATTGAACATCTATCGGATTACCTGGGTCAACGCCTCTCACATCGTCCGCAAGTACAGAACCTGAGAGAACTTGAAAATACACTACGTCAAGAGTGGAATGCCCCAGAACACTATTCGCAGACTTATTCGATCAATGAGAAGACGTTGCATGGCCTGTGTTGCTGTCAATACCAGATATTGACATTTCATTTCATTTTCATTTCAACCCTATGTGTCTTCCTTACACCGATGACGTAATTGTAATTACTGTGTGGTATTCCTGTTTCCTTTGTCGTCTTTCTTAATAATCTGTCTATGTCTGTTCTAATCAAAATCGGTCATTGCTCAAGTTGTTTTTGTAAGATTTCAAGATTTATTGCTGGTGCGTTTTCAATGCTGTTCAGTATATTTCAGAGCAGGTTCAAAAAGAAGAGCTAGCTGTAGACATGTTCGAAATGGCGATTTTTTGTTGTTGTTGGATTTTGTTGTTGAAGTGAACCTGAAACGCTTATCATTTTCCTATATCTGACTGATAAAAACGCCAGGGGTAATTAACAAGTAGTAAGTAATTTATTTCAGCAATTTCGTCTTGTATCAATACAGAGAAAAACAGGTTGTGTGTTGTATCGTCACATGAAAACTCGCGATGCACCAGTGCATCGATGTATCGTTCCACCCCCCGTAAGAATGTACATCAAAATGTCGCTAAACGCAGTAAACCGGAAGCTGTCATCCATAGACCTAGGTTCGATTCCCTACATGGGTACAATGTGTGAAGCCCGTTTCTGGTGTCCCTCACCGTGATATTGCTGGAATATTGCTAAAAGCGGCGTAAAACCACACTCACTCACTGGAATGCCAATAGGTCTGCAGCAACCCATGCTTGCCACAAAAGGCGACTGTGCTGGTCGTAAGAGGTGTCTAAGGGGACCGAGTGATCAAACTCACTGACTTGGTTGATGCATGTCATCGTATCCCGATTGGGTGGATTGATGCTCATGATGTCAATCACTGGATTATTTACAGACTGCCGTCATATAGCTGGAATATTGCTGAGTGCGGCGTTAAACAATAAATAAACAAACAAAACTAGAATGCCGATCAAACAGGTTTAATCGCAAGGCTACTCCACCCCTGCCATGAAAATGGCCTACAATTTGTTGGCTCAAGATTTGTATGAACCATGTATAGCCATGTATGCATCCATTAGGATCCATTAGGATCCACGGGATCTGTTGATGACTTTGACAGTATTGTTACAAGTTGAGTTGGTTGTTAAAGGTGTTTTTATCTGGCCAGGTTCGTCTGATGAAGAAGCCAGGCCGTGACACAAAGGTTGCTGTTATTGTTGGAACTGTCACAGACGACATCCGTCTTCTCAAGGTGCCCAAGCTGAAGGTAATAATCACTTCAGTCCTTATTGGTTAACAGTTCAGTTGTGGTGCGAGAGGATCTTCAGCAGCATCTGGTGTAATGATGGTTCATCTTTCGGGACTGATTCTAATGAAGTCAGATCTTTGCTGAACACCATGCCCTTTGTGATTAGAAAAAATAAAATAATAAAAAATGAACAGTCAAATCTCGTTAATCTGACATGGTTGGACATCCGACAAGTGTGTCGGATAAACGAAATTAAGTAGTATCAATGGTCATGATCGGAAATCCAACAACTACACGATAGATAACGATACAACATGTACAAAGGCGTAATGAAAAAACAAATGAAGTATTCATATTGTTATGTTACATTGTTAGCGGAATAGGTTATCTAATCGTACAACCTCTAAAGCTCAACACAAAACAACTCTTATGGACTGTATGACTCATTCAAAATACTTAACAGCATAGTCTGGAATGGAAGTCACAAGTTTGAAACTGGTTCCGCAAAGCTTAAGAAAGCTGCTTTCTAAGTGGCTAATGTTGACTTCCTGTTAGTCATTTCATTGGTCGATCATAGTTTGCGAAAGGTTGTGACGTGACCTCGGTGATAGCAAGAACTTTTATCTGATTTTAATGAGATTGAGGTAATCTAAGTATGTGATTAATCCTGTTTTCTTTGTTTAAAGCGTAAATTGTTTATTGTTAAGCAAGTTTATCTCTGCAGGCTGTGTACTTGCTGGCAGATGACCACGGAGTACGCTGATCACTGTGTCAGAGTGCGAGACTTGTCAGATTAACAGGTCAAAATAGCTCTGATTTAATCGGTTCCCATCATTAGTGTCGGATAAAGCCGATTGTCGGATTAACGAGACTTGACTGTAATTTGTATATCTGAAGAGATGAGAGTGATCAGATGGCACATGCTGTTTAGAATTAGACGATGACGATAACGTGTACAGTTTGTCGATGCGAAGATCATATTTCCACTCTGATTCCCTCCTGTCATGTTATAAAAAAAAAATCTACCGAAACTTGATCCACTGACAGAAATAAGTGCATTTGCTCAGTTTCACAAAAATTGAAGTTATTGGTACAGTCAACTTAATACATGGAATATGTAGACACAACAGATTGTTTCCGACAGAAAACTTTGGTTTTGAACGTCAAACAAAGATAGTAGTGATAGTTAGGGTGATGCTGGTATGGTTGAATGTTGATGCAGTTGTGCATGATATTGAATTTATAGCCCATTGCAATTATTGATGGCCCATGTTGTGAAATTTATGGCCCATATATACCAAAATAGCTGGAAAATTTTGTAAATATGGGGCCAAAGTCTTTCCCAATCACAAAGTGCACACTTATTTTTGCAGTTAATGCTTCAATTGTAGCAGGGATAGAAATTAACGGAGGAAGTTTACTAGCCAAAATATATGATGAACATCCTGCAATGGGTTGGAAAGTTTACCAGCCATTGGGATATCCTTAAGATTAGGGAAACTAGCTAGGGATAGTGCTAATGGACAATTTCTATCCCTGATTGTAGTGAGACCACATGGGAATTCCAGGTCTGAATTGTCAACAGCAACTTAGGGTTGTAGAATAGGGTGACTTTATGGTTGGTTTGTTGGGCTCAGTGACTTGTTGTTGATTCATCGTACCCTAGGGGGGTGGATATCAATCACTGGGTTGTCTGACCCAGACTGTTATTTACAGGTTTCTGTGATAAAGCTGGAATATTGCTGAGTTATGTGTTAAACAACAAAAATTGTAAATTTGTCAGCCTTTTGGTTGTTTTGATTTTGGGGGGCAATTGACATCATTACCTTAGTGTGATAATGTACATAACTATTTCATGTGATCTTTAATATACTTACTTCTATTAATATTCAAACTAACAATGCTATTTATAATGTGGTTGGGGGGCACGGGTGGCCCAGTCGTCTAAGACGCCGCGATTTGCTGTGCAGAGTTTCGTCACTTGGGCGCGCCAGAAACCTATGATTGTGGGTTCGAATCCCGGTTTGCCCCGATTGTGTTTCTAGGTTTGTCAGCACCATACCCGTGCTCATGGGTTTCACCGAAGTGGTAAATGTCTGAGACCTGCGGGGCGGTCGGGTAGCCTAGTGGTTAAAGTGTTCGCTCGTCACACCGAAGACCCGGGTTCGATTCCCGACATGGGTACAATGTGTAAAGCCCATTTCTGGTGTGCCCCGCCGTGATATTGCTGGAATATTGCTAAAAGCGGTGTAAAACCATATTCACTCACTCACTCACTCACTCTGAGACCTGCATCACTTCGGACTTTCCTCCCACATTAACAGTGATAAAGCTGACACACCATGATATAACTCGAATACTGTAAAAAGAAGCGTTTAACCCAACTCACTCACTATAATGTGGTTGACTGACTGTTCCTATGAACATGATGAATGCAAATGCACATTTTTCTTTGTAGATATGCGCTCTGCGTGTCACTGAGCGGGCACGTGGCCGTATCCTCAGCAATGGTGGTGAGATCATCACATTTGACCAGCTGGCGCTGAGATCTCCTAAGGGACAGAACACAGTGCTGATGCAAGGTGAGAAAGATTGAGCTGGGATGAGCAAATTAATTGTTTAAAATTAGGATGGCTTTGTAATGATGTTTTCATCTTTCGGGACTGATCTCGTTGAAGACAAAAATCTCAGCTGAACATTGCCCTCCAACTTTGCTCATTTAAATGGCTATTCATATGAATTTGGGGATTCCAGATCAGAATAGACCCCTATTCTTCTCTTCAGAGTGGACAAACCCCTGTGGTTAGAAGCAGAGTCGCAAATTATACCCCTCCCACAGACCATGATAGCTTGAAGTTTACCTGTCCTGTGGATGGTTGTTTTTGTTATGCCAATTACTAATACATATCTCCATGTCTATTTTGTACAAAAACTAAAAAACCTATTTCCAAAGATACGTTGTAGTCTTGAGCACCGCGATATTGTCCCATGAATAAGGAAGTTGTTTGTGTGCTGCAAAGACCATGAAATGTAGCCACGTGTGATTGGCTGTTGTAAAAATACCATTCACTGAAACTCAACCCGAAATAACTTCAGTTTGAAACTTGTGCAATCTAGCTTTGAGAATGTTGTTACCCTGTCTGGTGCTCGGCATTAAGGGGCTAACACAAGGACTGGTCGGCTCGGAGTCGGTATACTGTGTCTGAGTGGGGTATTCATGTTAAACTGCAGCATGGTATCTCAGTGAACTAGCACTATAAATTCGCATCAGTCTGGTCTAGTACAAGCAGCCACACAAACACACACACGTACATGCACATCGCTATGTAAGTGCAATAATCTTGGATGCGACGTTAAACCCCATTTCACCTCACGTCACCTCTCGCTTGAGAAAGCTGCTTTGTGATTAGCTAATGTCAACTTCTTGTTAGACATTTCATTGGTCGATGAAAGTTCCTAAATGGATTGTTTATCGGTAGCTATAACCATGATAACGAAGATCAGACTTTCGTGAGATTGGTCACGAGGTGACTTGATTTTGTTATGCGGTTTGAGGTACTGAGATGGCCGTAACACCGTTTTTGAACAGTATCCCAGTTATATTACGGTGTATTAGCCTAATGTTGGAGGAAAGCCAGTGTCTGGCATTTTCCGCTTGGTGAAACTCACCAGTGTGGGCATGGTGCACCATCACTTTTTGATTCTATAAAATTGGGACTGTCAACTTTTGACAAGGACTGTGAAGATCTTCAAGTAGCCAGTTTTGTGGTCTTGGGTAAATTTATTTTAATTGTTTAAGATTTGGATGGCATTGTAATGATGTTTTCATCTTTCGGGACTGATCCCATTGAAGACAAAATCTTAGCTGAACATTGCCATCCAACTCTGCTCTTTTAGATGGCTCTTCATATGCACTTGGGGATTCCAGGGCAGAAAAGGCCCCTATTGCTCAATGCTTCTCTTCAGAGCAGACAAACCCTTTTGGGGATTCCTGGTTAGTAACAGAATAGGTCATTGTGTTGACCAGCCTTGGGAGGTTAGACTCTGCGACTTGATTGATAGCATGTCCTCATATCCATCAGCATGGATTGTTGCACACAATTTTGATCACTTGATTGTCTGGTCCAGACTCAATTATTTACAGGCCGTCATATTATAACCGGAATGTTGCTGAGTGCGTGGATCATTGCTATTGTCAGCCACTGGACTAGTCTTGATTATGTAAAGGCTGGAATATTGCTGACTGTGGCTTAAAACAATGTTTACCCTTACACTTCTTTAGAAAGTCATCCTTGTTTAAGATGAACATGACTTCTTGTAGGTCGCAGAAAGGCCCGTGAAGCATACAGACACTTCGGAACCGCCCCTGGTGTGCCACACAGCAATACTGCGTATGTACAACACATTGTCTTATATCTAACACATTTTATTTTTTCAATGTTGGCAATATCATGATAAATGAATTTACTTAAGTTAAATTCTGGATTGAAGGTTCTGATTATGAATGGTGTGAGGTAATTGAAGGGAGATAACTCTTTCTGTCTTTACAGTTTACATTTGTTTTCTTGCAGCTTTAGTTACGTGGCTTATTTGTTGTCTTAAGTGAATGGCGCCAGTTTTTCTTGCTCTGATGTTCAATATTTTCTTTCAGTCCATATGTACGCTCCAAGGGAAGGAAATTCGAGCGGGCTCGTGGTCGCAGGGCAAGCAGAGGCTACAAGAACTAAATCTGTGTACAAACTTCACCCAAATAAAAGCTGTCTGGGAAATGTCACTTTTCTTGGTTCATTGCTTAAGGATCACAGTTAAGTGATCACATGCCTAACAGACATTTGTACGTTGAGAGAGACGATCTTGCATTTGGAAATAATATAGAATAGGCATAAGTGATGTATGTACATTGACTAGCTTCTCTACATTGAATACTTTGTTTTTCACAAAACAATCCATGAGGCATGAGAATGTGCTATAATTCTGTCATTTATGGTCAATATGTGGTTCTATTTGCTGGCCTGTGAGAAAAGAAAATGCAGCCATGACAGGTTGTCGAAACCGTCCTTTAGTGAATGTGCAGTGTCACTGATTGGATCCTAGACTGCATACTCGAGTATTTCTGAATGTTGGCTCGTCTCCTGTTTGATACAGATGTATGTTAATGTGTGTGCAAAATCTACAGATAATGCTCATCCCAGAATCAGAAACCCTGGCTTTAGGACTGCATACTGGCCAGACTGCACGAAATGCTTTTAATGTCCACGTGAGAACTATCTACAGTAAGGATGCCAGGTCACCAAATGCATGCAGTCTTCCAAAAGCCTGGTTTCTCTGATTCCTCGTAAGTCTTGGCAAGGCGCTAGTATCAATACAAAAATGTTGGATCCATGTATTTGGGGGTGCCATTTATAAGAAAAGTCACAAGGAAACGCAAATGAATTTTGATTTTCATTGAAAGCATTTGGGACTTCGTAGCATGGTTGTTTGTTAAGCAGCATTTTGGCGACCCATTACATCCATATTTGTGGCACTCTTTGGTTAGCATCAACTTCGCATTAAATTTGGATACAGACTAATGTCGAAAACAAGATACCTCCACAAAATGGGAAACTTTCATAAAGTGACATTTTTTTTTGCAGTTCAGTATGTAACCCAATTACCATTTCTAGTGTACATGTACTTGTTATTCAGTATTGTGAATATTCAGGAAGGATCCTATATAGAATCACACACTTATTCTACCTGGTTTGTTGTGTTTTTGCACCTTGCATTGATCGATAGGAGACAAGTCGTTTTCAAGGCTGGGGAGGGGCAAGTTGTGACGAATGGTGGACACTGGTGTCCAAGATGATTTTGCCGTAAAAAGGCGACTATGCTTGTCGTAAAAGGCGACTAACAGGATTGGGTGGTCAGACTCGCTGACTTGGTGGATGCATGTCATCGATCGCAATTGCGTGGATTGATGCTCATGATATCAATCACTGGATTGTCTGGTCCAGACTCAATTATTTACAGACCGCCGTCATATAGCTGGAACATTGCTGAGTGCGGCGTAAAACAACAAACCAAACAAGATGATTTTATTTCCCCAGCCTTGACAACTGCTAGAAGTTGAGGGCAGATGATATGCCTGGAAAAGAAACATTTGACTAATTACACAGGTTCCAGCTTAAAACTTGGATACAAAACTAAGATTTTGATGTTCATGTTATGTGTTTTTCTCCTTTCAATTTCAACCCTAGTCGCATCATGTGTGCTACACACACACATTTGGAAGTTCTCTATGCCTTGGGTTTTCTTAAAGATTCTTGACGTTGTGGGACGTTGCTAATAATATCAATCACCAGTTTGGCCCAGGCTGGATATTTACAGGCAATAGTCATGTAGCAAAAAGTGGCATCAAGCCATGTCTTGAAAACTTTTCTTAAATGGACTTCAGTTGTCTCCCTTTCATCATCACACCCGCTCACTGCATCAAACAAACCATGCCATGTAATAAAACACTTCTCTTAAATGGATGTCAGTTGTCTCCCTTTCATGTTCATCGTCACAACAGAACCCTGAGCTGCCACTGTCAACTGTTTATTCTGACCAATATATTACATGTCGGAAGTGATACATCTACATGCACACCTTGTAGGGTTTAAATACCTCCTTTTATTAAATAACTGGTACTCAATGACAACAACAATGCATTAACCATTGTAATAACATGCATATGATACATAACAAAGTGATGTGCTTATCTAGAGGGACACTACTGGGAGTTGGCAGGCAGAGATTTAACACTGGAACTTCTAACTGCTTCGAAATATATTTTTTCAGTTCAATTTCTTTGAATAGGGACAAGAAAACAACTATCTTACGAAACATTCCAAATACATTTTGCAGTCTTAATGTAGCACGTCTCTTCTAATGATTTGTCCTTTTGCAAATTCTGAAACCATTCTCTCATAAAAATGTCATAGCTTTAAAACAGCAGACAAATCTGTCCAATAGGCACTTGTAACTTTAAAATCTCAAAGCATGAACTGATCCTAAGTAGTTCCAACAATAACAACCGAACATTAAAGCACTGCACATAACTTGAGGTAAGATTTAGGGAGAATATTACATAAAAGCATATAATTATCTGTACATATTGGAGAGCCACTATGTGGTCTAACAGACTTGTCTTCACGACTTGTTAGAATGTTCGTACGAAACCTTGCATATACTCCACGCTAGTTCATTGGATGAGGAATGGATATGCACTATTCTGAATCATTTGGGTTTACTAATAAAATAAACAATATCATGTATACATAAATAGTAAAACTACTTAATAAATACGTCATAGCTGGGAAGCTTTATAAGCAACATTATCATTTGTGCATTTTGCTATGCTAAAAGTGTCTACACATTCTGAGATTTTCGTCCTCGAGAATTCACCCAACTTTACACTCTTCTGTACACCAGCAATATCAGTACAACTGTACCAGTGTCCATACCAGCAGCAAACACTTCACAAGCCAAAGCAACGATGATGATTAACACAAACTATCCTAGATCTTCAGATCCTTCAAGCAGTCAAATTCTGACAGATTTTATGTGAATAACTGCTCAAGAGACCTGCTGACACAATCTTGTTTCAAGGCAGGGTAAGAGTGCGTGAGTATGGTTTATGCTGCTTCAGCAATATTCCAGCACTATCACTGCAGGGGACACCAGAAATGGGCTTCACACTGTACCCATCGGCATGAGGACCGAAAGCTTTCACCACAAGGCTACCCCACCACCCCGACAGGTTAAGGAAACAGACTGAATGACACTGATTGAATCAAAGGTTCACAAACAACTACTGTTTTTTATAAAACAAAGTTTCAAAGCATATGAATATTTTAAACATTTATTATGTTACGATTTGGAGGTGGTGGTGGTGGTGGTGAGCTACTGCAGTGAAAAAAATGATCAATGCTTATCATATTTTTGGATGACCCTCCCAATGGCCTTGTACATTTTTTTCAAGGCCCTCCCTGAAAAGAATTAATATCTTAATATAAAATGTCCAAATATTCATGAGGCTCCCCAAATATGTGCATTATTTTTTAATAACCGAGTCTCACCTACAGATAAATACTTTTTGGTGATCTTCCCTCTGCCACCCCCCCACTAAATAAATGACAGGAGCTTAATGGTCAAATGACATTATTTTTTGCAGGATGGAATCTCAGCGACTTTTTATTTCAACATTGTGTCCATCTTCCCAAGAATAAACTAGGCTGTGATATAAGGCCAGAGGACACTGTTGCCTCGGGAAGATGCATCATGCCATGACTGCTTCGTCTTGCTACTGACATGGACATGGCGATATTCTGTATTTACATTTCACTCCTGCTAATGTTGTTAACAGCAGCTATTGCATACAACCCGAGAGATCAACGGTGTATTTCTCAGTGCAATGGCGTCAAGAGACATCTGGGTGACAGGTGCTCCGGTCATACATTGCGAAATGGACAACAGATCAGGCTTGTCAATAGAAGAATTATCAAAACATGAAAAGAAGGATTCATTCTTGTATCTCTGAAGTAAAAAGACACCAGTGAATTAAGGACAGAAGTAGCCAACAGTTTTGTAAGCAAGGATGTTCAAATAAACAAATGTCCCACTAAAAGCCAGTTCAATTAACACAGGTGAATATGACAGTATGTGCGACTTCAACATTGATTTGGACAATTAGACATTTGATTTTTTTTTTAAGCTTAAAATAACACAGAGATGAGCGACAGGTTAGTTTTTAACAAGCAACTTGTGAAGGAGAATACATCTGTAGAACCATGTACAATATAAAAAGTATTTCACAAATATTCAACAGTTTTATACAATCAGGTCACCTGATAGTTCAAATGAGCCATTTTTAGAACGGACACAACCAGTGATGTAAAGATTTTTATCAAATAATAATACCATAACGTTGGTTTGTACCTAATCACTATACAGGACAGAAGGAAACAGTCCCCCCTCGTCGTACTAATCTCTTCTTTGAAATCAACTTGGGTAAACATTATTGCGAAACACGCGAAAAAAATAAATCTGTCTGTGAGAAGCCCTGAATGGTATATGGTCTTTACTGATTAATCTGACTTTATTGACATGGTATGAAATAATTCAAAATTTTAGATTCATAAGATCTTATAGATGAAACATTATTCTTTTCTCTTGGCCCTAAACATGTCTATTTGGTATTTTTAAAAACATATTATTATAGCATTTAAGAAACTAGCATTAAAAACAATATTTGTTGTTACGTTTGTATGAAGAATGTGAGATGTACTATCTCTTCAATTACATCACTACCAAAGCCAGGGCTTCTCACTACAGATTCTAAATTCAACATTACCACAGCGAGGTGGCTCCTCACAGAGTCAGGTGGTCTAACACTGTAGTGGAGCAGCATATAGACAGTGCACAAGCAAACATTCTCCACACAGAAGGATGCGAAATCTTCATTTGGAGTATGATTTTTAACACATTATGATCCACTTCTTACTAAATTCAAAGATCAGTGGCCGGCCAAAGATATCTAGTGTAAGGTGTATATCAAACAAAACCCATGATTACAGTAAGAAGAAGCAGAGTTAAAAAATAATAGGGGGCCTGGCGTAAGGAGTTTGCTGTTCGAGTATTTGAGTCTAGGGACCCCAAAATCTTAACTTTTAATCTGAATCTTTAACTTTGACCCCTAGATGATCAGGCTTAATTTTGAACATTGCTGCTCCACATCTGGCCCTACTGTCTGCTGGTGTGACTACAACATGAGATGGCAGTCTTCTCACTGATGCTCCAGTCTACAGGATCGTGGAGTAGCCAGAAGTCAGATCTCCACATGCAGTTATCTCATGCTAGTCCAACCTCCAAGTCCTACAGCTGGATCTCTGATGCTGAAGCTCAATAAACTGCCAAGCGGCAAAGGGGGACTTCCTCATGATTCCAGAGTATGCCGGACAGAGACTCTGATGTACCTAACGCTAGACTAAAGAAAGACACATATAGAAACTGTACGAAGAGTCAGTCCAGACGAAAGAATTCTGTTCGACAACATCCTGCCCTGACGTCACAAGTAGGAAAACATCACAAAATGCTGACATTGTTATTGCTGTTCAATCAGTGTGCTGTTTCTGTTGAAATTCTTCATGCACCTGAAAACATACACTGATATAAGTTAGGCTTCCTTGACTACACTGACTGAGACTAACTCCTGCAATATCTAGTGTCTTGGATATGAAGGAACCTCACTGCAGTACGAAGCACGTGCATAGACAGTGTCGGGTTAATGCAGGACTCAACCCAGGTCATTCATGGTGTTACAGTAAAAAAAGCAACAACTGCGCACAGACATGGTGTCTTCAATCAATCAGCAGTTTAGCACATTTAAAACATTCATATCACACCACAGGTTCTGTTAGACATAAACAAATCAAGTCACATGTTTTGATGGAGATTGGAGTCATCTGGATTAGAAGTTCCTCGTTGATTTTAGATTTCGTTTGCTAGAACTAAGCAACACTGACCGCTAAAATCCATCAGAATTACTTAATTGGAAGCTGCTCACTTGGGTTATCCCTGATGCATAATCATGAGGAAGAAATGTGCCACAGTCTGGCAAGGAAATCTGTATCCAAAAGCATTATCCATAGTACTCCATGTGGAAAGAGAGTTGTCTCCCTTAGACTATGTACACAGCACTCCAGTTGTTTAACTGTCAAACTTTTGGCACAAGGCAAGTTGAAATATCAATCCCTTCACAGGCCTCAATCCAACTGAAAACGTTCACAACACTGCTATAAACATCACCAAAGGCCTTAATTCACTCCAAAGATGTCCATTTCAGTAACTGGCATGTCTGTCCTCACTGAAAGACTTGCATATGTCAATGTCAAATTCAGGTGAAATAGATTGCTAAGCACTAGCACTGTGCACCAAGTTTCCAGCCAGCCTTATGGTAAGGGCTGTATCCCCATCACCACAAGGTTCCAAGCATTGAGCGATGTCTATGTACATGAAAGTGACGTGCGATGTACGAGGTCGCCGCCGTGGTGACCTATGTGGCAACCTCCTCCTCCAGCATGGCGTCAAGCTCTTCCGTCAGTCCTTGCAACATATTGTCTATGTCAAACAGCACATCACCCGTGTCACCGCCGGGCTTCTTCGAACTGAAAACAGAGCCGTAAATATAGAGTGATCCTCTTACATGACCTAGACTTACATGTCACAATTGTGCACTATTTCAAAAGGTGAAGTGAGGTGTAATGGGTTTAATGTCACGTTCAAGATTATTGCACTTATATAGCGATGTGTGTGTGCGCCCGTGTGTGTGTGAGTGCACATGCGTGCGTGCGTGCATGTGCTTGAAACTAGTGTTCAAACTAATGCCTGTTTCATAGTGCTAGCCCACGAGATGCTGTGCCTCAGTTTCACATGGATACCCCACCCAGACACAGTATACTTACTCTGAGACGACCAGTCCTTGTTCCCCTCAATGCCAAGCGCCAGGCAGGGTAACAACAAATACTATCTTTTGACGTCTTTTGATATGACATGGCCTGGGATCGAACCCACAACCTTCTGCTCTCCGGGCAGATACTCTACTGGACAACGGGGGTAATGTAAGAGATTGTGTATAGAAAGTTTTCAGATGCAACGCCAAAAAATAATATTTGTAATGTGGCATGAACTTTCAACAACTGACAGATATTGGTACAAGTAGAAATTACTGATAGTGGGTTGACTACTTGAGCTATTTATCATGATTTCGATGGTTGATCACAGTGCAAATGAAACAAAATGTTTTTAAATGTCTCAGTACCCAACATACCATTCATAATTGTGCAAACTGATGCATAATTCTGGGCCGATCAAAAATAAAATGTAAAGATAGCCTCACATTTTTAACTGGCGAACATTTTGCTCCAGGGACCAGTTATTGGATATTCTGGGACAGGGTGCTGGGATTTTGTTCCACAGAGATCATTTGTTCCAGAAAAAGGTAGAAAAACATAGTTTTGCCTCAGGTACAAATATAAATTATACATTGGACATGCTGGATCTAGAGCTACAGAAATACATGTGTTGTTAAAGAAAATAAAAATGTACAGCTCCTCCTTCCAGAGAAAATACACGTACATGTAATTATTGTACGTTGTGAAGCAGTGACCCCCACCAGAATACTAAATAGTCGGTCCCTAGCACAAATGACAAACACAATCTGATGGCATTCCATACATTATTCCTGATTGACTTACACAGGAGCTTTGTCCTGGTTGCCCACATGCTGATGGTGTTGATGTTGTTGCTGCTGATGATGCAGGGGTACCGCTGGTTTGGGCTTGTGGGCCGGTACAGGTGGACGCGCTATTCCTGTAAGATCAAGGCGTTGCATATATTCAAGAACAACACACTTGGATTTGCAGTCGTCAGAGACACTGAAGTTGTTTTTTAAATCACTATCATGATTAAGCCAATGCTCAGACATCTTGACATCACACTTCACAGTATGTGACATTAAAGTCAGGGCACAACTGGGAATTAGATATTTTTTAAGTAAATAAAATTTGGTGGCAGTTCATCCAGTATGCTTATAAACAAGCCACAGCTGTGGCCTTCAGCCGCTGTTCACACAGCATATTAAGATACTGCACATCACTGTATAGCAAATGGCGTGAGTGAGTGAGTTGGGTTTAACGCCGCTTTTAACATTATTCCAGTTATATCGCTGCGTGTCAGCTTAATGTGGGAGGTCTCAGACGTTTACCACTTTGGTGAAACCCACGAGCACGGGTATGGTGCTGACAAACCTAGAAACATAATCAGGGCGAACCGGGATTTGAACCCACAATCATAGGTTTCTGGCGTGCCCAAGGGACGCAACTCTGCACCACGAATTGCGGCGCCTTAGACGACTGGGCCACCCGTGCCCCCTATAGCAAATGGAAGTGTGGTCTCACTGGGAATAATTTCTTACTGTGTAGACTGTTTTGTGCATCCAATTTGTGTATCCTGATAAGATTCTTTCTGTCTTTGTTACAGTTGTGGGATATTTCCCACAATATATCTTGGCAAATGTAAAGGTTTTACGGGTATACAAACAAGCCATTTCATGTAACAAGACTACATTGAACTAAGTGATTGTATTTAGCTATATTTCATGTAACAAGTCTACATTGAACTAAGTGATTGTATTTAGCTATATTTCATGTAACAAGTCTACATTGAACTAAGTGATTGTATTTAGCTATATTTCATGTAACAAGTCTACATTGAACTAAGTGATTGTATTTAGCTATATTTCATGTAACAAGTCTACATTGAACTAAGTGATTGTATTTAGCTATATTTCATGTAACAAGTCTACATTGAACTGAGTGATTGTATTTAGCTATATTTCATGTAACATGTCTACATTGAACTGAGTGATTGTATTTAGCTACATTTCATGTAACAAGTCTACATTGAACTGAGTGATTGTATTTAGCTATATTTCATGTAACAAGTCTACATTGAACTAAGTGATTGTATTTAGCTATATTTCATGTAACAAGTCTACATTGAACTGAGTGATTGTATTTAGCTATATTTCATGTAACAAGTCTACATTGAACTGAGTGATTGTATTTAGCTATATTTCATGTAACAAGTCTACATTGAACTAAGTGAATGAAAACTATTTTCCACTGCAGTCTGTAGATAATGTGGCTTCTAAATGCACGTCTCATGGGCATATACAACTTTGCAGATTTGGATAGAACATAACGTAGTTAACGCAAATATAGTATTCAAACCATCGAAAGTGGCACGTAAATAATGTTTATTTGCACTTTTGTCCTGTCTATCAATTTCAAAGCTGAAACAAAAATATAGCAGGGGCGGAGCCTTTATATATAAGGCCTCCATATATGGTCTTGTCGGTGGAAATTACCTTCAAATAACTTGGTTGATTGCACAAGCTACCTCTAAAATTATACACTTGATCACACAACAAGCCTGCCCCTGCGTTTTCACTCTAGCAAGCAGGCCTCTGTTAAAAGCAGGCCATTATCGGCAAACCTATTCTTCACCCTTTTCACCCTCAGACATTCTCCTTTCTACAATTAGCAATGACCATTTATACACTGTACTTTCCTTCGTATGAGTGGGATTTAAGGATCAAAATATACTCCTCTTTCTTACAACGGAAACGTGAAAAAGGCTATTTAGATCCCAGATTGAGGTCAATATTCGGTGTGAAACGATGTGCGCAACATACTATTTCTTCAATTGTGTTTATTGTTTGCATGACAGTACTCATCTGATTTATTTCATTGTGAGACAACAACTAATGAAACAATCGTGTATATTCTGTACCTGGCTGGCAGCAATACCCAATCAGCTTGCAGGCCTAGCCGGCCGTGCTAATTAAGCTACGCCTCCTCGTTAGAGCTTTTAATATTCGTTTGGGTTGTAACAAATACGGACATCGAAAATATGTACTCTTAATACAGCCCAACAGCGCTAAATTTACGTCTTTACACATTTTTTCTCCGCCATTGTATTTTACATCATACTGGCTACATAATTATGTAAGAAAAATCTATTACTATTTTACATGACACTTGCATTCAGCAATATTTCAGCTATGTCATTGTGGCCTGTAAATAAAGCAGTTTAATCCACCTTCAGCATGACGTCACAATCGAACAACTTTACTAATCACTCTGCCTCTGAGTCTGGTTAGCTGTAATTTTTTTTACTCAAGAAAGTGTTTACAAACTTGAGGAATGATTTGGTTTGAATAAATAGAATCTTACATTCATGTCTTTTGATATAATACATATCAACACTCGTCTATATGTATGGTATCAAAAGACACGTAGGGGAGCTTCTCAAACATGCCACACACTGTAACAACCTGATCTTACTAGTTGGCTGTTTTAACAAGAAAGTGGAAGAAATGAAATTGTATTGTGACATAGGTGTATCAGTGCCTACAATTACCTTTCTGTGTAGGGTTGGACATGCCTGACACTGTCACTACTGGTCTTGGGCCCGCCGCCATCATTGGATTGGGCTGTGAATGTGAGATCATTGAGTTCTTACTAACAGGGCTATGGCCGAAGCCCATCGGAGTCCGTTTCAATGTCCCTGAATTCTCCTCAAACATACTTGAATTTAAATCTACACTTCTCTGTCCATTCATTCCATCAGCAATTTCTACTATAGAGGGTTTAGCAGCAGGAGTTCTTTGCTTAATTGTGCCAACATTTTCATTGGCAAAAGGCAAAGTGTTTGAATCCACACTGGAAGTTGATGATGTTGATTCGAAACTAGTTGTAGAGTCACTGCGTTTGTCACCTAAACCTGTTCTCAAGTTCTCAACCTCAGAGGGTTTCACATTTTCATTCACATTATTCCGCGGTATTTCCTTTGGGGGAGACATGTGTTTGCGCAGATTCACCCCAAATGTTCTACCTTCGTTTTTCTCTCCCCCGTAGGCCCTCTTGTCATGAGGACTGTGAGGACTGTGACTGAGGTCCCTCCTTATTTTACTCTGTAGCCCTCCGAACTCCCCTGCTGCTGCCTTGTCTGATTTACTAGGAATTCCGTAATTGTGAATCTTGGGTGTGATGATATCCATGGCGATGGGAGGAGGGGGAGGTGGGAACTCTTCCCCATCCGAAGAGGTATTTTCTTGAGCACCATTCTCTTCCCGCTTTGACCCAAATCTTTGAGAGAGACTTTGAACACAGCTGGCAAATGCTTGCTGCTTGGGCGGGATCTCTTGCTGGTGCTGGGGTGATGCCTGATGTTGGGGCGAGGCCTGATGCTGGGGCGAGGCCTGATGCTGGGGCGAGGCCTGATGCTGTGGAGGAGCATGATGCTGGGGAGAGGCTTGATTCTGAGGTGCAGCATGATGCTGGGGGGAGGCCTGAGGCTGAGCCTGCACAAGCTGCTGGGGCTTGACACTGACAGCTGGAGGCCCGGCCGAAGCCGTCATCCTTGTCTGTTCCCGAGCCTCTCCCCCAAAGTGTGCACTCTGGTGCATGCTTGGTCGTTGACTGGGCAATTCTTGGATATCGTCTCGAGGAGTTGGTCCCTCATTTCGGATTGAGTGTGTTCGTTTGGGAGGTGGTGGCGGTGCTCGCTTGCCCCTTCCTGTGGGGGAAGGGGTGGACGGGCCCGAGTCTTGGTTCTGTGTGTTGACAAACAGTGGACTTGATGGTCCTGGGCTTGTAGATTCATTAACAGGCATTTTGGGGATCGCAAGGTTTGGTTTTGGTTTTGGGGCTTTCAGCGGAGGTGCAACATGGGGGGTATCATAGATGTGTTCTTGCTGGGAGCCAGACCTCGTCTGATTCTTCTTCAACGTCCCCGAAAACACCATTCCACCTGCAAGAACCGAGTTCTTATTCCCGTCAGAATTACACTCTGACTCATGTTTCTCAATTTCAATATTATCGGGTGAATACTCTCGACTTGATCTTTTTGTCTTAGCAATGATCTTAGCAACGGGTTTAGCTTTGACTTGCACTTTAGGTGCAACTGGAGCCACTAGCACACGGTCCTCATCCCGAGGCTGTTCCGCCATGACAACGCCACCAGCAATGTCCTTATCCAACGAATTCCCTGACCGCCGGTCACCTCCTGGAGTTTGAAAAGACTGATATGTAATTGGCTGGCCTGCCATGTCCTTGCCTTCTGGTATTGACTCTGTTGTGCTGGGTGTCCTGCTCGATGACCTCTTTACCTGGATGGCAACAACATCAGGTCCTCCAGAACCGGTTGAGTTCTGCCGAGTGAACACACTGTCCCCATCCCGGATGTGCATGATCCTTATCTCCCCGCTGCTCAAACTGCCACCGCTGCTGCTGGTCCCGCTGGCACCACTGCTGCCGCTGCTCACAGTGGCAATACTGTCCCCCGATGGTGACTTCTTCGGCTTGGCACCTACACCAAGCTCCTGTACATACTGTGGAGCCATGTCGCCTGACCACCTCAAGTTATTCATTTGGGATGGTGGCTCCAGCAACTCCTGTGAGCCACGTCGTTTTTCCACAGATGATAACCTCTTGCTGCCAGACATAATTCTCTTGAGTCTGTCGATGGCTAACATGATCTTTTTCTGGTGACCTGGAATGCCAAAACAGAATATGTAGAGTAGAGAAAAATGAAAGAGTATTCAAACATTTTTAACAATCCTAGCATCATCTCATGATATTTGAAAACTCCTCACATCACATCTTATCAACAGCAAAATTTGAGTGAGTATGGTTTTATGCCACTGGCAGCAATGTAGCAGCAATATCATGACATCAAACAGAAATAGGCTTCACATATTGTCCCGATATTGAGAATCAAACCCGGGCCTACTTTATGAGAAGCAAATGCATTAACCACTCCACTATGCTAGTTTAAGAAAAGAGATTCAGTTCAAATGTTTTTATCTCTGAGAAACAAAAAATTACTAATCTTAATTCCCATTTGTGATACCCTTTTCTACTTCTTAACACACGTTCCTCTGCACACATCACAAACACAACCATAATCCACAACTTATTCCACATATCATCAAATGTTACGAGGTCAAATTCATTAAAAAAAAAAAGAATTCTGAAAAATATGTCAAAATTTTGTTTTTCAAATCTCAAATAAATGAAAAATATCTATGCCATCTCAAGTTTATTGCTATGTAACTGTAGTCAGTATGTTCGTCACTGCACCCTGCCACCATGCAGGCCGGGGTGCTACAGCCCGATAACATGGCTTCAAATTACATCCCCCATCTTCCTATTGCGGTCATCTTATCTGGCCCTGCAAGGTAGCTCCAGCCTTATCACTTCCTACATTACCCAGGAGGGGGCGGATATATATAGCCATCATCTAACTCATCACTAGATCAAGGGTACCAGCTCACTACACATAACGTTGGCCCTTATGGGGCTGGAGCCTTGCCAAAACAATTTCAAATGTTTCATCACAATGCTGCCGTTCGTCTATCATAATTCTTCTTCACACTTCACTACACCCTAAACAAACAATTTTTTAAAGAAAATAACCATCCATAAAATTGGTTACTTCAGTTTATCTACAACAACTTGAACCTATTTAAGAGAATAAAAAGCAAATCTGAAATAATTGTATACATGTTCGTATTGCAAAACCAGGTAAAATATTTGAAGCACAGATCCCCTGCACAGCTGTCTATCATAATTGATCTGTGTTAAAGGGAGAGAACTCTGTAATCATCCCACCACAATTCCCTCAGGTGATTATAAGTCGGTAACATACATAGTGAGTTTTTTGTCAATCACTGACAACCTTCAACATTTGTAAAAATACCTCATCCAAAACATGAAAAAGGTAATCTTTTCAAGAAGACAGATCTACTGTGAACGTGTTGACTTATTTTAGGAAAAATGCAATTGTTTTAGCACATGTCTCCCAGTGAAGCTCAAACAAACCCGAAACCATGCCGAAGCCCTCGTTGTAGATGAGGGAGGTATTTCCAGGATGATGCAAGGATAAAACCTGTCATTCTCTACTGGATCAGCGTATGATGGTATCACTACATCCCTGATTACAATAGCTGGGTCCATTATGTATTAAAACAAACCCAGTCCAGCTGTGCGCCAAGCATAACACCTGAATCATACCCCACAGACAACAACTGCTGGGTCTTAAAGCTTGTCAATCTTCAGACTGACTTGGCATGAGGAAGGCGTCTAGCGATATTTGATGCAAGACTTTCCCTTCACTTATACAAGCAGTTTAGACAGATTTTTTACCTTCCAGTCTTAACGCAAGGAATAAACAACCAGTTAATCATCATCACTGATGTGTATAACTAAATAAAAACCATAAAGAATTAATTCCCCAAAATAAAACAAACACAAATTCTTATCTAAAATATTTACATTGCTAATTTGTTTCGATACAGATTTAGTGCCAGCTTTACAGAAAGGTCCTAAAAGGTTTAATATTATCTCAACAGAAGCCCAGGTGCAAATGTGAATATATAACCTTTACTAACAGCTGTGTTATAGATAGATAAATTTGTACAAGGGCAGAGAATGAACATGGCTACAATCTAACAGCGATAACCACAGCAGCTGCAACAGCACCAACTGAATTCATGTCTGTTAATTCTTTCCAGTGTTCAAACAGACAGACATAAGTTCTCTTTATCTTTCCCTGGGGAGATAGGAATACCTTCATCCATTCCAAACATGACGCTTAAGAAATTTAGCAACAGCAATTACACCAGCCTATATATATATATGCAAGAAAGTACAAGAAATTATCATAACCTTACCTCCAAACAGAGCTCACATCAACAGACTATGTGAAGGTAAGCTTTCTATTTTAACACAATAACCGCTCCTATACAGGTTTAACAATGTACCTTAAACCTGTTTTGGAATTGAAAATGAAAATGACTATGTAAATATTTACTGACCTAGTTTTTGAATGCCAATTTCCTCCAGGTCCTCCCAAGTGATGTCGGTGACGAAGTCGATGTTGTCGTAACCCTGGCCGGTCAATGTCTGGCAGTACTGTCCGAGGCCCAGTAGATGCAGCCACTCTAGCATGTCATTCTGCAATGCATGTGAAAGGAACGTGAAATGTGCGTGTCAAATGTCCTCATGTCAGGAGGTGGGTTGGCCCTGTAGGTCGGGTGTTCGCCTCGGCAGCGTGACCACTCCTGTCTACACCAGCAGGATGCCAGTCTAGTTGTACGGGCCTACAAGCAGGGGGGGTCTGAACAGACGTGTCTATATAGAGAACCAGCAAGGCAGCTTCACAGCCAACCAGTTTAACACTGTCAAACTAACGAGAGATCATGTTCTTCACTAAACAGTCTTCACAGGAAAAGCAGGTTTACTTTAGCCAAACAACAAAACAGATGAGCCTAAACCTGCTTTGAAGGTGAAAAACTTTCAATTTTCAGAACAATTTTGAAATGTTGCTTATGTTTCTCAAGTTAAGCAAACAGGAAAATCAGGTAAGCAATACGTTCCAAATGTCAGAGCTGAATTGCTGTGCAATGATTCTTTCTCAAGTCTACAAACAGGAAAAACCATCAAGTTTTAAATTCCAAAATCCAAAGTTGAACTGCTGTGGAAATGCTGGTATTAAACCCTTGCTCAAAGTGAATTTCCTCTACTTGGAACTTTACATCAAACTCAACCATCAGCTCAGCACAACACAAAGTCCACCAAAGTGAAATAAACAAGACCCAAGGTCCAAGGCCCTCCACATCTTCCGGCCAGCTCTGCCTAATGTATGTGGTATAACCTAACATGGAGCTCTCTTATATACACTAAGCTATGCTAATATTATTATACATGAGGCAAGTGAACACCTGTGTTCTATCTGTTAAACCACTAGCTGTAGATGACATTTCTTCTCTTCACACGGATGAACACAGGCCACTTCGTGTGAGTCAGAAACCATGGCAACAGTTTCATTACATTTCAGGAAAACATGTCTCTTACAGATAGAATTGTTTACTACTGTTTTTTAATGAGGACTCAGCAATATTCTAGCTATATTGCGTCGGTCTGTAAATAATAGAGTCTGGACCTGACAATCCAGTGATAAATATTGTGTGCAATGATCCATGCCAAAGGGGCACAATGACATGTAATCAAACAAGTCACTGAGCCTGACCACCCGATCCATTAAACCCCAAATCAATTCAGACACTATATATACTATCACAGTACTATGTTAGGAAAAACTGTTGCGGGCATCCTGAACAACATTAGAGAATCTATCCCTGTGTCCCTACTAATAGTGAGTCAGTGAGTGAGCGAGTTAGGTTTAAAGCCACTTTTAATAGTATTCCAGTTATATCATGGCGTGTCAGCTTAATGTGGGAGGAAAGCCCGAAGTGATGCAGGTCTCAGACGTCTACTACTTCGGTGAAATTCACGAGCACGGGTATGTTGCTGACAAACCTAGAAACACAACCGGCGAACTGGGATTCGAACCCACAATCATAGATTTCTGGCGTGCCCAAAGGAAGCAACTCTGCACAGCGAATCGCGGCGCCTTAGACGACTGGGCCACCCATGCCCCCTGTTCGGACTAATAAGACTTAACGCAAACCTTAATGGGTTAAACTTATGTGGAGTGAATTTCACTACCAAACTACTCCATAATGATCTTCCCCAGCACAGATATATAGTTTGAGTGAGTGGGCAGTGTGCTCCCTGGTTTGGAGCCCAGCTTAAGTCCAGGTCTAGACTGCATAATCAGCGCCATGTGTGAACTTGAGACATTGTCTCCGGTTTGTTGGGGTTATCAACTGTCAGGCATAAAATTGGAGTCAGAAGATACATGTGATCTTTAAACTACCTAAATGAAACATATTCACTGGGACTGCCAATTTGCCAGTCCTTATCCGCCACCTTCAATTACATGACAATCCCATCACAATGGCCCAGAAGGCGTGGTTGACAGTGTCTCGCTTAACAGGGTTTCATTGTTACACTATCAAGGCTTACAGATGGGCAGGGTTTGACAATCTCCATGTAGATCTTTACACAGCATGTTCTGCATGTTTACATACCGGTTTGAAATCGGGTATTCCATCATGAATATTCATGCGTGCTATCTCAGCTTTTAACCTCTTCCGATGCGCTGGCTTGGTAATCCCAATAGCTGTCAAATCCTGCAATGACAACATTCCATACTTACATTATCTACAGTTCAGCATCTTCACGATGTGTGTATTGCATATTTCAGTTGTCTAGGTAATAAGCGAGTTGTCATAGTTTAACGTTTTGTTCAGCACAAAACATTACACTGCTGAAGACAAGGATGAGCTTCACACATTTATACTGATGTGGACCTAGGTAGGCTTCAGAGTGACCATCAAACACTGTTACAACTGTGGTATGCTAGTACTCATCGGTGGTTCCCGAAGGCACCCCCTTCTCCCATCCCCCCAGAAAATGCACAAATGCACTTTCAGACACCTTATGTGTAGGTGTGTCACGATAAATGGAAATATTGACATATTGCTATTGGTAAGCACTTAAAGACAATAAATCGATTGTTAAATCAGTTTCCGATCAATAGTATCGATTTGAGTAAGGAATATCCATAGTTTCGATTATATTTACCATATCAATAAAATACATGCAATGCTGTTCAAATATGTTTTTCTTTCGATCATGAGTGGTAGTAATTTACACATGGTAATGTGGAAGTTTCTTTTTCTTTAATTATTTCACAAATCGGTCATATCTCAAACTTTACTTTTTATTTGTTGTTAGGGTTACCACAGTCAAAGGAAACTTCAGTTCCAAGGTTTAATTCAACTCTAAAAGCCATCTAAAATTATACACTGAAAACTATCGATATTTATCACAATAGTTTCTTTCAATATCAATAGTTATCGCATTTCCAGACCAATAGTCACCCCTACTTATGTGTCAACCTGTATGTGTTTTCGTTAACTTCAAACTTTTTAATTCAAGGATCTGCCTGCGCTACGTATTTAAGATAATGCACACAGAACATTGTTCGAAATTAAGCATGAAAATCTTTGTCATAACCCCAATGTTACAAGTTTAAGATTCAGGGTTGACACTAAATACAAATGCCGTAGGTCCTTAAAGACCCCAAACCACTCTTAATTTCATAAATTGCAGAACATAGAAAAAAATATTCACAAGGTAGTAAAATATTGTACAACAAATTCAGCTGCGTGGTGTGAGTGGTCATGTGACTTACCTCAGGAGTCATGCGTGATATGGTGGGCATGTCGTATCCAGCTTGGCTGAACTTGTCATAGTACTCTTCAAACTTCAGGTCACACAGCCACGCGTGGAGCACCTCATGGTCCTAGACATACAAACGTATAATTATTTATCATTACTCACTAAATAAGCTATCTATCTGATTGGCTAGTTGCCGTCCTGTAAAAATCCATGAAAGTCATCTGGTCTGCCTGTACGGATATCATTATTTTTATTTATAACAATGGAAATGACTTTTTTTAAGGAAAGAAATATGAGTGAGTGAGTGTGAGTGAGTGAGTTGGGTTTAACGTCACTTTTAACAGTATTCCAGTTATATCGTGGCATGTCACCTTAATGTGGGAGGAAAGCCCAAAGTGATGCAGGTTTCAGACGTTTACCACTTTGGTGAAACCCACGAGCACGGTTATGGTGCTGACAAACCTAGAAACATAATCGGGGTGAACCAGGATTTGAACCCACAATCATAGGTTTCTAGCGTGCCCAAGGGACGCAACTCTGCACAGCAAATCGCAGCACCTTAGACGACTGGGCCAGCCGTGCCCCCAAAAAGAAATGTGAAAGACAAAAACAAAAAACCTCAACTGATCGTTATGTCCTAATTCTTTTCTCAACAAATTAAAATCTTGGTAAGAGTTTAAAGTGGATTGAATGTTACAAAATATCAATTTTGTCAAGAGTTAGGGAGAAAATCAAAGTTTCAAAAGGATTTTTAAAAATCAGAAATGTTAGAAAAGAATTGAACCAACTGGCTTGCTATGCACCTGTCACTGTACACAGATGGGATGCTAACTCACCTGCATTCCGGCATGGAACAGTTCCGCCACGTTGATGGTGCTAGTGTAGCCAGATTCCTCTAGACGGTCAAGACTGCCGAGGCTGGAACTGGATGTAGAATGGTAGCTCTGTCTGGACGACACACCTGACTCATAACTCTGGCCTGACAGACGATGCTGGCTCGACACCTGCACATTCACCAGATTGTGTACCTGCAACATAACAAGGGGGTCTTAGACTTCCAACAACACTGTACAACAACACATGGTCTTTGACTTCCAACAACACTGTACAACAACACATGTTCTTGGACTTCCAACAACAATGTACGACAATGTGATATTAGACTTCCAAGAACACTGTATAACAACACATGTTCTTGGACTTCCAACAACACTGTACGACAATGTGATATTAGACTTCCAAGAACACTGTATAACAACATATGGTCTTGGACTTCCAACAACACTGTACGACAATGTGACATTAGACTTCCAAGAACACTGTATAACAACACATGGTCTTGGACTTCCAACAACACTGTACGACAATGTGATATTAGACTTCCAAGACACTGTATAACAACACATGGTCTTGGACTTCCAACAACACTGTACGACAATGTGATATTAGACTTCCAAGAACACTGTATGACAACACATGGTCTTAGACTTCCAACAACACTTGTATGACAATGTGTTTTTTTATACTTCCAACAACACTGTATGACAATGAGGTTTTTTAGACTTCCAACAACACTGTATGACAATGAGGTTTTTTAGACTTCCAACAACACTGTATGACAATGTGGTTTTAGACTTCCAACAACACTTTATGACAACATGGTGTTAGACCTCCAAAAAAACCTGTAACGATTTTGACTTCCAACAACACTTTATGACAATGTAATGTTGGACTTCCAACAACAATGTATGGCAATGTGGTTTTAAGACTTCCCAACAACTCTGTATGACAACAATTTGGTAATAGATTTAACAACATCACTGCATGACAACAACATGGTCTTAGAGTTCAAAACAAAAGATATTTCATGATGGTCAGTTTGTTTTAATCTGGCAGGAAAGCTCAAAGAGATTCACATCTTTCATGCTTACCATTTTGGTAAAAAAACATGAACATGGATCTGGATCCCACAAATCATAATTGGGTGAGTCTGGGATTCAAACCCCAAACCAGCACATCTAGCAGCCCAGGGATACAACTCCACAAAGCAAGATACAACAGCTTCTACTTCCACGGAGCATGGAACAACCCACACTCTACTACAGAACAGTGGGGGCACAGGTGGCCCAGTCGTCTAAGGCGCTGTGATTCGCTTTGCAGAGTTGTGTCTCTTGGGCATGCCAGAAACCTGGTCTTTGACTTCCAACAACACTGTACAACAACACATGTTCTTGGACTTCCAACAACAATGTACGACAATGTGATATTAGACTTCCAAGAACACTGTATAACAACACATGTTCTTGGACTTCCAACAACACTGTACGACAATGTGATATTAGACTTCCAAGAACACTGTATAACAACATATGGTCTTGGACTTCCAACAACACTGTACGACAATGTGACATTAGACTTCCAAGAACACTGTATAACAACACATGGTCTTGGACTTCCAAGAACACTGTACGACAATGTGATATTAGACTTCCAAGACACTGTATAACAACACATGGTCTTGGACTTCCAACAACACTGTACGACAATGTGATATTAGACTTCCAAGAACACTGTATGACAACACATGGTCTTAGACTTCCAACAACACTTGTATGACAATGTGGTTTTTTATACTTCCAACAACACTGTATGACAATGAGGTTTTTTAGACTTCCAACAACACTGTATGACAATGAGGTTTTTTAGACTTGCAACAACACTGTATGACAATGTGGTTTTAGACTTCCAACAACACTTTATGACAACATGGTGTTAGACCTCCAAAAAAACCTGTATCGATGTTGACTTCCAACAACACTTTATGACAATGTAATGTTGGACTTCCAACAACAATGTATGGCAATGTGGTTTTAAGACTTCCCAACAACTCTGTATGACAACAATTTGGTAATAGATTTAACAACATCACTGCATGACAACAACATGGTCTTAGAGTTCAAAACAAAAGATATTTCATGATGGTCAGTTTGTTTTAATCTGGCAGGAAAGCTCAAAGAGATTCACATCTTTCATGCTTACCATTTTGGTAAAAAAACATGAACATGGCTCTGGATCCCACAAATCATAATTGGGTGAGTCTGGGATTCAAACCCCAAACCAGCACATCTAGCAGCCCAGGGATACAACTCCACAAAGCAAGATACAACAGCTTCTACTTCCACGGAGCATGGAACAACCCACACTCTACTACAGAACAGTGGGGGCACAGGTGGCCCAGTCGTCTAAGGCGCTGTGATTCGCTTTGCAGAGTTGTGTCTCTTGGGCATGCCAGAAACCTATGACTGTGGGTTCGAATCCTGGTTTGCCCGAATTATATTTCTAGGTTTGTCAGCACCATACCTGTGCTCATGGGTTTCACCGAAGTGGTAAACATCTGAGACCTGCATCACTTCAGGCTTTCCTTCCACGTTAAGCTGACATGCTGCGATTTAACTAGAATACTGTTAAAAGCGGCATTAAAAACCCAACTCACTCACTCACTACAGAATAGTGAGTGTACAAGATGACAGACTGCCTGCATCCAGTACCCAGTGTAAGAAGTCTAATATATTCAGGCCACAATCTCTACAACCTCAACACCTGGCACTGTCTCCTACTCTGGTAGACCACAAGGCCTCTGTTAATATCTGATTAAATTACCCAAAAACGAGACTCTTGTGATCTGTCTGTCCGATGTCTGATTGACAATAAAGCAATCAATCCCCTAAGAGTCAGAGTTGAACTTTGGCTGGCCTTGACTTGATTTTTTTAATGTAGAATATGATATAGTGAGTTTCTGTTCTTGGCTGACACATATACTTTGTACAGTGTGCTGTGAATCACAAATAGCTGGATTTCAGAACTGTAAAAGAATGATCGGACATTACTATCTCCCACCCAGGGCCCCGGTTCCACAAAGCGATCATAGCGCTACGACAGTCATGGTCTATGTTAAAGTATGGGCATTATGATCACCTTTGTGCTAATCGCTTTTGGGAGCAACCCAGGAGAATATAGTTTTCTGTAAGATTGAGCCAGTCAACAGAACAATAAAGATTTACGCCCCCCCCCCCCCCCATCCCGAACAGGCAAACATTAATGTCTAATTCTGCATTCCCAACACCATACGAACACAAATCCAGCATTTGCCATTACCATAAATATCATGCCACTGTTTGTATTTTCAAAATGCCTTTCTGCCATCTACTGCTAAAGCTTGACTTGTTTCAGTATGTATTCCTGTCATAAGTGTATGTATGTTTATGGTGAAGGTTTAATTTCATAAATAGATATGCATCACAAACAACCAATGTCTCTATAACCTTTAGGCTAAACCTTCCCAAGAAAGACTGCAACAAGAAGCACAGTTTGGGAGTTTGAGCATTTGATGAAGTGATCTTGTTTCGGAAGCCGAGATGTGCATTATTTGTGTAAAGGGTCTGCAAGCCTGTTGGTATAAGAAACACAAATGAGTCAACACACACTAGCTACATGCATGCTTTTCAAGGTGTGTATGTGTTTTTAAAGTATGTGAATGCATCTGTGCACAAGAATAGATTCTCCGCATGTGTATATTTGTTTCCAGAGAAGAATATATTGCTCTCAAACAACATCGTGATAGTTTCTGCAAATCTTTTTTCCCCAGCGCCAAGTTTGGCTCTACAAATTATGAGATCAAGAAAACATACACATACATTCAGCAACAAGGTAACTGAGGATCAACACTAGCTGTTCCTCATCTTATTGGAAATCTGATAGTCTTATCTTGTTGTTTAGAGTGGAGGCCCCATGGGGATTCTGGGTCAGAACTGATCCCCAGTAACATATGTTGGTTGTGAGGTGACTTAAGGGGTGAGGTAAGAGGTGACTTAAGGGGTGAGGTAAGAGGTGACTTAAGGGGTGAGGTAAGAGGTGACTTAAGGGATGAGGTAAGAGGTGACTTAAGGGGTGAGGTAAGAGGTGACTTAAGGGGTGAGGTAAGAGGTGACTTAAGGGGTGATGTAAGAGGTGACTTAAGGGGTGAGGTAAGAGGTGACTTAAGGGGTGAGGTAAGGGGTGACTTAAGGGATGAGGTAAGAGGTGACTTAAGGGGTGAGGTAAGAGGTGACTTAAGGGGTGAGGTAAGAGGTGACTTAATGAATCGGGTCATCATGCTCCGGGTCCTGCTTCATAGCAATCGTATCACAACAGCATGGTTTGTTGCTCATAATATCAATCACTGGATTGGTTGAAACTCAATTATGTACTGGAATATTGTTGAGTGTTGTAGTAAACTGGCAAACAAAAAACACGAAGTAGTGTGAGTGAGTGAGTGAGTGAGTGAGTGAGTGAGTGAGTGAGTGAGTGAGTGAATGTTGTTTAATGCCACAATCAGCACTATATCTGCTTGTCACGGCACCTGTAGATATTCAAGTATGGATCCATTCCACTGGGGTATCATGACCCACAATAAGCCAAGTAACACAGCCTCCCCATGATGAGCTAACACTTTAACCACTTGGCTACCCCACCCCCCCAGCTCTCATGACTAGCATGAGGTTCAATTAAAGACTTTAAATGATGTATTCTACTTCAAACTTATAGAGGAGTGTAAAATTACCAGGCACATCAACATTTGTCTCTGGTGAATTCCTTAAGAGACCTGTCTGCAGAACAGCTAGACAAGACAATAGTTCAACTTATAATGACAGACTGATCACAGGATGGATCTTCAAATGGATCTACAAATGTCAAATACCAGATCTATGCCTGTGATAATTTGAATCATCATAACTCTCAGGTGACTTTCAAGACATTGTTATATATCTGACATCAGGACATCTGGACAAGCTAAGGACATCCTTGGACAAGCTAAGGACATCCTTGGACAAGCTAAGGACACCCTTGGACAAGCTAAGGACATCCTTGGACAAGCTAAGGACATCCTTGGACAAGCTAAGGACATCCTTGGACAAGCTAAGGACTTCCTTAACATCCCAACTGCACCACAAATAAATACACATAACCCACAAGGACGGACACCATGGATGGAATTCAGAAATTAATGGATTCCTGAGGTTTCTGCAATAGTACTTTAATCGAGAGAGCTTCTAAGTCATTTTTGGCATTAGGATTATGACAAGAACCCCTTTACTTTCATTCTGAATTACAAAACCTATATTCCATCCTCACAGTGACTTGGAACCAAACATCTTTCAACCAACTAGCTCTTGCTGATAGGACATCATGCATATCAATGCACCACTGACATACTGTGACGTACCAGCTTAGTTGATTCATAACAAAACAAATAGTCAATCATCTTGAGGTCTTTTGAAACTTTCAGAGTTTTTCTCATCAGAGTGAGTGAGTGTGGTTTTACGCCGCTTTTAGCAATATTCCAGCAATATCACGGCGGGGGACACCAGAAATGGGCTTCACACATTGTACCCATGTCGGGAATCGAACCCGGGTCTTCGGCGTGACGAGCGAACGCGTTAACCACTAGGCTACCCGACCGCCCCTTTCTCATCAGAGATGGATGAACATTCTGCCTCAACCTAGTATGGATATAGAAGTGTACATCTTAATTATATACAAGTATGACATCCGCACAGTGGTGTTCAGTTTACCATCAATTCAAATTGTCTGAAGTCTTAAATCCAGAAGGAAGTCTGTGTGTACAATCAGTTAAATCTTCAACCAAATTTATTTACTTGGCTTATCAAATTTGAAAATGTCTTCAATTTCATTACCTGATGTCTGATCGAGATTACAATTCTGACTTCATTAAATACAAACTCTCTACAAATCTGCTCAGTCTGTTAAAAATGTGGCATTAGAAAAACGTACAAGCACACAGCATCCGCTGTTAATTTCTCTAGAAATTACACCCGATGAAGATGAAAGAAGCTGATGTGGCGGTGCACCACAAGACTGGCGATGTAAATACTGACGAGCATACAGGTCAGTGGGTCTGTTATTGCAGTGCTGACTTGGTCCCTGCAGATTGGGAATAGATCCATGTTAGTAAATAGATGCAGTGTGCATATAGCTGCATCTGCCTTCGAGCCAGTGCTCGCCTGACACATCCTAGGTTTACAAATGCACATGGAAGTGCAACTGCAAGCACATGCTTGTTCAGGTGTTCAAACTGTTTACTTATATTTTAGATATTTAATAATTTCATTCAGCTCCTAATAGGTTGACTGACAGTGAGATATTCATCTCATTATAGATGAGTGTGGGGGTGAGGGGTGAGGAGTGGGGGGTGAGGGAGGGGAGGGGGAAGAGAGAGTGATGTGGAGCGTAGGGTGTGGGGTTGGGAGTACGGTAAGGTCTTCAGCAAGAAGGGTGGGGTAAGATAATATGCACCTTGGCCTGGGTGGGTTGGTGCATACAAGGATCAGGGCTGTGGGTTGTGGGAACATAGCAGGTTGCAATGTTGAGACAACCCTCCAGCTCTCTCCCAACAAAGACCAAGTGTTCTTCTTTCCCATACATTCGGATCAATTCACACATTCTTAAGTCGGTCAAATTTTTCTGATGCAGCTAACAAGGATCAGATTAGATGGCAGTGTGGCTGGATCTCCATGGTGCCTGGAGCCAGTGATTACCTCTGATGAGGGTAGTAAACCTAACGTCAACACATGCTCCAACCTTAGGTTCTAGATGTCCAGTGCTGACTCCCCTGCCGCTGTCACTGCTGGCAGCGCTGTTGCGGTTACTGTTGGCAGGGCTGTGGGTGTCCTTGGCAGGGCTGGAGGCCCTCATGTCCCCCTGGCCGGCCTGTAACGATGTATATGATGGTGGCCAGTCGGCAGCATGCTCACTGTGGCTCACCAACACCTTGCCTCCAAGGTACTGCAAGCAGAGAAACACCCAGGCATAAACATACAGCAGAACATAGCCTCAACATAACACTGTGTAGGTATTCACGGTTAGAACAGGTCCCCACAAAGACTTGGTTACTTGGCTGATAGCGTGTCACCGTACCAAAACTGCATGGCCATTCTTCACATCATCAGTCACTGGATTGTCTGGTTCAGGCCTGATTATTTACAGACTGTCGTCATATAGCTTGGATATAGCAAAGTGCAGAGGTACAAAGAAACAAATAAACATTAATGGAAGAGTACATCATGAGAGTTGAGACAGTTAAGTTAATTCTTTGTGTTTGTGTCGTTGCAGTGAGGGTACTGTATCATTTGTAAATATAGCAAATATCTGATTTATTCACTTCAAAGATTTATTAACGTTGTGTTACGGAACACAGACAGCACTATTCCTGCTATAGCCTGGCAGCTTGAAACAATCCAATCAGGGTTAGACAAACCAGTGGTTGACAGCAAGGGCAGCAAACCCTGGAGTTTGGGCAGAGTGACACACAATAACCTTGGCATCCTCATCACTGGTAGTCAGCATTTAAAACAAGCATGGGACGCTGGAGGCCGAGTCGACAGGGAAGGCCATTGAGTGTATCCTAAGACACTGTATGGTAATAACTCATGACTGATTACAAAGTCAGGGGGTCCTTGTCATAACCCTATAGTTACAAGTGACAGATGTAGGGGATCCCTAGATTCAAGTATCAAAGGAAAAGGCCTCAAGGACCCCAGGAGTCCCATTAATTTCAAACACTGCCTGGTGATGATGATGGTGACAATGATGCTGATGATCGGGTTTTACGTGAACATCCTCAAAATTGTTTTTCCAATATCATTTTCACCTAATATATGGGCAAACCAAGAAAAACCTAATTATTATAACCATATATGGAATCAAACCCTGTTTATGATTTATGAGCAAACACATTACCTACAGGGCTAACCAATTTTCATGTTCATCCCATTGGATGATGATGATGATGATGATATCATGCTGCAGTATTGCAGTGTTTCACTTATCACTACACAATAAGCTCCTTCTCCAGGAGGAATTAAGCCACACACAACATTTATTCATAACAGCATTTATCAGCCAACAATAACTCGCAAGTCAAAACAGTTAACACAATCTGATAATACCAGTCCAAGATATGCTCCTTAATCTGCCTGCTACAGTCCGACCCTTCCAGCCATATATATACAGAAATATATTCACAGCGTTCTGAAGCCCAATACTGGCAGTCAAGAAGAAGGTTTCCTTCAGCAGGAACACCATCAGTTATGCCACGATGGCTCGTCCTCAGGGTAGAGCGCCTTATCCATTATTCATGACCCTACTCCTTTAATCAGCACATGACATTCACAAATGTGGGCTGTCCATTCGCAACACTTCTCAAGAAAAATCTTCTTCCAATACAGAACAGAAAAATTTCAACTAAAAAACATACAAAATCTTGACTGTCATTAAACCTTCAAAAATTGTGCAACCGCTTCAGAAAGGCAACACAAAATAAATTACCGTTGATAGAGTTTAACTACAGTACTTGCTGATGCAGTGTTGAATATTATTCACTCTCTAAATCAGTTCTTATGGTTCTAATGTCACAGTTCTCACTAATTCTGGTAGGCAATACATATCGTAGACTCCAACGAAATCCAGTTAAAACACACAACAATATATGTTACTGTATTCGACGTAATAAGAGCTCAGGGCGCTCTCAAAATTAGAAATAGGGGGCTCATATTAAAATATAATTTTGGTGATAAAGAAAACAGAGCTGAAAGATCGTAAATTTCGTGGTTTATGCTGACAGCCTGAATGATACAAAAGAAAAGTCTGTGCGTATCATACACGACAGATATATTTTCCAAAATTTAATTGCCCATAATTATGGGTGCATAGAACACACGAGTGCGTATTATACATGAATAAATAAGTGTACATTGATCAATTGGAAGGGGTGCTAATTGGGATTGTTCACAAGCCAATATATTACCAAATATCGCCGTGGGCGCTTATTAGAGTGGGGCGCTTATTACGTCGAATACAGTATATATTACACATACATTGTTGGAGAGCCGTGGCCCTACACCCACTACACATTACATATCATACATGCAGTGGGGGTAGGGGCCTGGGTTAGTAACCCCTGTGAACAAACAATTCTGTACAGTACCCAGGCCCTATTATATCTGACGGCTGTGCCATAATTTCCATAGGTAGAGTTGCTTGACCCCTAAGTATTCACCCCAACCAAGCGCTCTGTATAGGAAGGTTAATCATATTGTCTGGGTTGGCACCCAAAAATTACAAACACCAGTATTCAAGCAACAACTTCTTATTTCCACCTTGTTTTCACGGCTATATCAGTATTTTGAGAAACCTGTTAATAATACCGGGCCTGACTGGGGCCTACCACTCGACACTAGGCTATCTTGCTCTATCACTGATTCACATCTTGGCACCTCTCAAACTGCTATTTCCATGCAGTTTGCAGAACAGAGACATCCGCATCTAGATTGCAAATTTCTGCAACGCAATATTCTGTGACTACTCAAACAAGATAAAAGTGACAACCACCCACAATTTAATATCCATTACATCCACGAAGATAGATGGAATATGTAAATGTTTCAGGTCTTGGGATAATAGCAAGCAAACTGTCATAATACGGACACACGGATAGTTTTGATGTATATAATATGTTTCACCTTAACATGCACAGGATATTAAGAAGAAACAGCAACACTAACAGGTGACAGGTCAAAATGTCAGGAACCAATAATTCTTAACAAAAACAAAACATGTCAGAAACCATTATGAGGTGCTGAATAGTAGCAATGGAATTGGTAGTTTCTCTTGAAGGCCCTGGAGTCTTATGAACCAACCCCATACCAATCTCACCCCTTCTCATCTCTAGTATCCTATTCTCACCCCTTTTCACCTCTAGCATCCCAATTTCACCCCCTCTTCACCTCTAGCATCCCAATTTCACCCCCTTTCTAGCATCCCAATCTCACCCCTTTCAAGCTCAAGTTCCCAATCTCACCCGCTCTTCAGCTCTAGCGTTCCAATCATCCCCTCTCCACCTTTAGCATCCCAATCTCAGCCCCTTTCTAGCATCCAAATCTCACCCCTTTCAAGCTCAAGTTCCCAATCTCACCCGCTCTTCAGCTCTAGCATCCCAGTCTCACCCCTCTTCAGGTCTAGCATCCCAATCTCACCCCCTTCTTCGCTCTAGCATCTTATTCTATTGAGAGGGTAGCCCTATGGTTGAACCATTCACTCATAATGCCAAAGATCTGACTTTAATTTCCCATGTTTTACATCCCCATCATGATATTGTGGGAATATTGATAGAAGTGGAGTAAAACTACATTCACACACTGAACTCAGGCTATAATATGTACACAGCTCTTGCCATAGTCTGCTGTCATCCATACTGACCATTATTCCATGCCAGAGTAGTCAATATGGAATCCAAAGACAAATACAAAGTAACTCACAAGTTTCTAATGTGAAGCAGTAGTCCCTTAAAATCCATGTGTGAAAAAAACAAAGGACATCAGAGCAGTGGGAAGAGCTCTCTTGTCATTCAGAAATAGCCCAAGTAATCCTACCTCCCTTTGACATCACAAAAAGCCATTGGTTTTCTTTACTGGACTGATGGTTTTATTTGCTTTGAAAATTTAATTAATGAAAATCGATACAATGTCATTGACTCACGTCTCTGTTAAACAGTATAACAGTTTGGGCAAGTTATTCAAGGTTTTGTCATCTTAGCATGATCAAAATCATTGACACAACAGAAGCTCAGAATACTTGCAATTGAATTAACCAAATAAAGACTGTAACAAAGTTTTCTTTTTAGTGTTGACTGATTTTGAATTGAATGACACAGGAACTAGGGAAATAATTTAAATGTCTGGATTGACAAAACGCTGCTTGTCAAAAACTCAACTCATCGCTCCATCTTCTAGCACTTGTGGCCACTACAGACTTGGTAATTCCTTGCTTTTCAACAAACATTGACCTAACATGAAACTATGCCATCCCAAGCTGATGCCACAGAGAAACTGGATCTCTCCCAGTTGTAAAGTGCTTCCTTCAGAAAGTATCCAATGACTCTCAGTCAGATAGTTCAAGACTTCTACAACGGCCACAAGAACCGTTAGTCCATATTTCACAGTACAGTGGAGAAGGACACGAATTGCTGAGGCTTGATTAAGGTCATTGTCCAGTGTATATCAGTAGATGCTGGTGCCTCTGTGGCCGATTTATTGGCTGGGAAAGGAGATGGAACAATTTCATTGCTCTCCACATGTCATCAATCATCGCACATTGCAGTCTGTCCAATCGTGTGTAATTTACGAGAGGAATCCATACCAATCACCTACTGCATATTCTGCTGACAAAAATGGACCCCATTCCTCACTATCCTATTTGCTAATCTTTACTCAGTTGTACTGTTGCAAGCACTGGGATTCAAATTCAGATGTTGTCTATTGATACAATAAACAAATGAAACTAAAAACTGACAAGTTAGCTGAAATTTGTCTTTCTGCTCCAACCGTCCACCATCTTGAAATATGACAATTCAACAGAATTTCATTAGTCTCGCTGTGATTTTCAAATCTAATCAAGATTTCACAAAAGGACCTAATAGACTTAAGCAATCAAGATTGATGGATGGAAGAACTTTGAATCAAGTATTTACATTCACATCAGGAATTGTAGCAAGAAAACATGTTGTTTAAAAGATGCCTGAGTTTGAGACTCTTCCAGCTTTCCACTGCTTGAGTCCTTCAAACATTTTACCAACTCTGAAGGCCCTACTGCAAATGTTTTGTATAACATACATGGAATTCTTGAACAATCATCAGCAAACAAAATTCTACATTAGAAAAAAAATCAACGAAATATTACATCCTGCAATCAATATTTCCCAAAGAATAAAACCCAAAATAAACTTTAATATACATTTTATGAGTTGGTCTATCATTTGGAAGAATAACACCAGCTGTACCACTTCAAAGAAACCATCAATCTAGGAGGATATTAATAAACAGTATTAATGATTTCATCGCAAAGAAATTGTTGCATAATTCAAAGCCTCAAGAGCAGGCTTATAGCCCCAGTACCAGGGTTGTCACGACCCACTGACGTTTGATGCATCAGAGATTTGACGATATAATACAGGATACGCCTACGTATGAATAGATTCATGTTTATACTCTGTATCAGTTTAAAAAAAAGTATCCAGAAGATCTGCAATTACCTGGCCTGCAGTCTTCCTGGTATAGCATTACCCTAGTGCCTATCACAGTTCTAATCCGATTGCGTATACTATTCACAGTCCTAAAATGAACCCAATATTAAGTCAACCCTTTTCCGTGGTTTAAGGCCACACTCTGCAATATTCCAGCTTTATGACTGCAGATCGTAAATATTTGAGTCTAGACCAGACAATCCAGTGATTAACATTATGAGCATCGGCCTACGTAATTGGAATACGATGACATACATAAACAAAGTCAGCAATTCTGAGCACCCAATCCTGTTAGTCACATCTTACGACAAGCAATCACCTCTTACAACAATTCTATCCAACATCTTCACTGGTCCTAAATAATTTTTTAATTTTTTTTTATTTACTATTTTCTAAATTAGATGAAACAAAAACTGGTCTAAAGCGACCACAAGGACCATGTAGAATATCATGCAGAAACGGTGCAAAGTATCAATCATGATACACACATACTATTGTGACAAAAGTATTGGCAACAGTATCATGACCCCCTCTCAGTATTGTTACAACTCGTCTCAATTCCTGGGCAGGACTCCTGCTTAGTGAGTGTTATACTCCATGGCATGGATTGTAACCCATACTGTCAACCATTGGTTTGTCTGATCCAAGCTAAGAGGTTGACGTGATACAGTTGACAAAATGGCCGAACAGGGTGTAAAACAACATTCATTTACTCAGTTCTGTTTAGAGTGAGCAAGTGAGTGTGGTTTTAGGCTGCGATCAGCAATATTTTGATAAACAAACATATTAGCCCATGAATACTATCTTAGACCAGGCAAATATGAGGTTGATAGAATGAGCACAAATCTACAACACTACGGTATAAAGACACATTATCAGATAAACCACACATTGAATTTAAAACACCATTCTTTGTTGTCCACTTTTACAACAAGCATGGGGTACTGGGGGGATATATTTCACCCTGGATTTAACATGGGGTGTAACCAAGAAGTTTGCCAAAAAAACAATGCAAAAACAGCAAATAGTGTTGCCTGTCACTTGAGCCAGAGCTTAATACCTACAACCACCTCCATCACTCACTCCATGACTACAGAGTAGGATTGTCTAAGTCTTCTTGCATGTGCAGAACCAGGAATTACTCTTCAACAAATAGCCTGATAGGAGGAATTAGCAGAGATTCCCATTGTACTACAACTAGTACTTTTAGAAAAACCAACGTCCATACTGACCTGGTCCTCTTGGTTGCACTCAGCATGGAAAGGTTAGATTAGTGTTGTAGATTTGAAAATCCTACCCGAGATATCATCATGTGGGCAGGGGAAGGTTTACACATCTGTATCCATGGTAACACGGTGCTAAGAGGCAATGAACAGATTGCCATTTGGTCGAAGATAAGAAAGTGTGTGTTTGCTTATTTCTGAAGTATCCATGGGAGAACACTTCACAGGGAACTTCACACCTGGCAGATTACCAGCGGATTATATTTGCTATGATTAATTTGTACAGATATTAACAAGAAATTATCGATGAATGCCAAAACTGAACCTGGAAAACACATGGCCACCTTCCAGGTATGTACCTGCTGAGCCTAGATTGCAGACCAGTGTGTTGACACTGGTATAGTTTCTTAGTTAACATAGGACATGATGACACACACAAATCTGACAAACACATGGCCCAGGCGTATTGGAAAAAACCCAAACCCTACAACAGGGATGCAACTTAGCCTGAAATGTGACAGCTTAAAAAGATTGAAATTCTACTGGCCCTTTATACAATACTTTCTGATAACATTAGACAAAGTCAGGCCAGGGGGTAGTGCCTAGTTGTTTCCATGCAGTCCAAGCAGCAATTTGTACATCATAACTCAAGAATAACCAATGCATTATGAATATTAAATGTTATAAAAAATTATTTAACATTTATATTGAATGCACACACACACTGTCAAACTGACCTGAATAATTTTAAACTTTAACAGAATACTCGCAAGAGTTTTCTATCCTTTTTTATTTATTTATTTATTATTTTTTTAAATTATATTTTATTTCTGGTGTACTGAAAGCCTGAAGCTCCATGGAATGAGGTGAGATGAGGTGAAATGGGGTTTAACGTCGCGTCCAAGATTATTGCACTTATATGGCGACGTGCATGCACGTGTGTGTGTGTGGCTGCTTGTACTAGTCTGGACTGATGCTGATTTATAGCGCTAGCCCACTGAGATACCATGCCGCAGTTTAACATGAATACCCCACTCAGACACAGTATACTGACTCCGAGCCGACCAGTCCTTGTTTTAGCCCCTTAATGCCGAGCGCCAGACAGGGTAACCACAAGTACCATCTTTTAACGTCTTTTGGTATGACGCGGCCTTGGATTGAACCCCGGACCTTCCACTCTACCACTAGACCACGGAGGCGGTCCTCCATAGAATGAAAATTGAGAGATGCATTACATGCCACCAGGTTATTAAGTACATTTACTCACAGCAACCTCAGAGACACTCTTGCCTGTACCTGTATATCCTGCACAAGGTTGGGATTGACATGTGAGTTTCCTATCTATTTACCCCAGATTTTTTATTGCCATCAACAGATAAAACTTTATTAGGGCAAGGTGTCACATCTTAACATAACATATTGAAAACCGCAGAGGAAATGTGACTTCCACTGAGTTATTCAAGTACACTGTCTGCATGAACAGTTTATCTTGAGTGCAAATATTAACAAGAACCAGCTTAAGCTCTCGGGAACACCACAGACGCAAAACAGTTACAGAAAATTAAATTACTCTGGAAGAGATATGCTATCTGGTTTCAAACTAATTCATAATGAAAACAACTCATTTATAAACATTAAAATAAAGTTCAGCATAAAATCTCCATAAGTGTTTTAGCTGGCTATGTATTGTGAATTTGTTTTACAGATTTGAAGACGTATTTCTAAAGCCTCCCTGAAAGTAAACTCTGAATATAGAACGGTTTTAACATGAATACTTACATTTTGCATTCATGAGAACAACAAATGACAATCTGTATATTTCTGCAGTGTAAGAACTATGTCAGTGGGCAAATTAACATAGCACTGACAAGGAATACATACCATATTCCCCCAATCAGCATACAGTGTCAATGATATAAACCACACACCACATAAAATCCAACAGGCTTTTGAAGAGTCACAAATGTTATTGGTAGGCACTTCAGAAGCGTGCAATCGGAAATTCTGTCATAATACAATGTTGATTGTACTTCCTGCACTTATTTAACAGCTAAAATAACATAAAATTCAAATTTTGCAAGACACAAACTTTCAATTCCATTGTTGACAAACACATTCATTTCTAATAACCAGCCAAGCAGAAGCCAGATAAAATTACTTTTTAGAACTAGGAAAATTGTCCTGTCGAATTTCCCTTTGTGGTTACATCAGATAAGCCTGTATAACACATTAGCATATTTCCAATATCAGATCCCGAAGAAATGAGCCCCCAAACCACTGACTTACACATGAACATCACTTGATGCTTGGACCAGTGAGAAAACTACGAACCAAATCCTGTAACTTCTGCTGTAAATATGACTCTTATGATCTACTGGCTGTCAATAACTTCAGTCATTTAATATGTTGACATCAGACAAATATATCTACCATATATACACACAGCCCCAAAATGTTCTGATAGAGTAAACAACCTTTGAACTATGAACAACTATAGTCACATATCATTTTTCAATTTGATAAATTTAAGCTCTCGGGAACAAAGATATACTGACAGACAAAGCACTTGGTCTTCTAGAGCTGCCGATTTATCTTGAAGTGTCACTTCAGCAGACACAGACACATGAATCCTAACAACTCTCAGCGAAACTGTACAACCAATGTTGTCCCTTCACGAAGCTACAAGAATCACCACTTCACGCCCTCACCATCAGAACATTTCTTTATGTAATACGTGTTGCTTTAGCTTGTACAAGACCTCATCTTCTTAACCAGCCATTACCATTGAGACAGTAAGCATTCTTCAAACTGCCACGCTGTCCTCATCTGAATTGTAGATGATGAGGACCCTGACGACTATCACTCTCATTGCCTGGACTCTATGCATGACAGTGGAATAACCAAAGTCTTCTCAGCAGAATACTTGGTGCCTTGGATGGTGAATGACAACTTATGCCACTACATGCTGGTAGAGGGCAGTGGTTAAAACTCTCTGCTATGTAACCTGAAAGGTAGAACCATCACTATGCAATCTACTCCCTCCATAGGAGAATATTACAAAGCAGGCTAAACACTTGCTTCTGTAATGACTCTAACATGACTGACATGTATCTTTCCACCATATACACCAATATATTGTGTCAGTCTGTGCCATGGATTATCTGGTCCTGACTCGATTATTTACAGACCGCCGTCATATAGCTGAATATTGCTGAGTGTGGCATAAAACAAGAAACCAACCAAACCAACCCAAAACATTTGAGTCTACTCCCCCAAACTTGGCTCTTACCTTTACTTTCAGTTGATGTCATATCATAATTTGGACTATTTTTAGCTGTGCTAACCAGACCGAAAAGATTTTTACTACACTTAGGTTTCAGACTGGTGGCTAAAGTCGTAGACTGTATATCAGTTCTATTTCCTTCTTGAAGTTGTTAAGACTGCAAGCACTATGGATGACAATAATCTTTTTTCTTAAACAGTAACCCTGGCTGGAATTACGAAGTACCGATGCTGTTATCAACCACTATGCATGATAAAAACCTTGGTGAGAAACAGTCCTTGTAATTAGCCAAGTAAATGTTCTGTTAATCTGAATACTTGACTTCACCAAATACACCAAAATTGGTCTTGGATCCACTATTGTTCTCCATGGTGCATGCAGTCACCCTATGGAACCTCCAATACATTGATTCTATGTTTGATCCAAGGTCCACTATTGTCCTCTATGGTGCATGCAGTCACCCTATGGAACCTCCAATACATTGATTCTATGTTTGATCCAAGGTCCACTATTGTTCTCTATGGTGCATGCAGTCACCATATGGAACCTCCAATACATTGATTCTATGTTTGATCCAAGGTCCACTATTGTACTCTATGGTGCATGCAGTCACCCTATGGAACCTCCAATACATTGATTCTATGTTTGATCCAAGGTCCACTATTGTCCTCTATGGTGCATGCAGTCACCCTATGGAACCTCCAATACATTGATTCTATGTTTGATCCAAGGTCCACTATTGTACTCTATGGTGCATGCAGTCACCCTATGGAACATCCAATACATTGATTCTATGTTTGATCCAAGGTCCACTATTGTCCTCTATGGTGCATGCAGTCACCCTATGGAACCTCCATCACATTGATTCTATGTTTGATCCAAGGTCCACTATTGTTCTCTATGGTGCATGCAGTCACCCTTATGGAACCTCCAATACATTGATTCTATGTTTGAGTGATGTGACAGCTATCCAATAGGGCCAATACAGTTAAGCTGATGGGGTCATTGTTTTACCATCTGACCTCTGCAATGTCCCTCCAGGCAAATATTGTCAGTTCCGGCCTTCAAGCTAATGTGTCCAGCATTATCAAATAACAATACTGCCTACACCAGCAACTAGCTCAGCCACAGGTTTCAGATGACTGACCATGTTAGCTACTCTGGACTCATATACATTTACATAAACAGTCCTTTCAAATATGTCATGTCTGATTCATTTGACCCTCAAATAACTTTATGTATCAAATAATTCTATGAGTGAGGGAGTTGGGTTTAACGCTGCTTTTAAAAGTATTCCAGTTATATCACGGCGTGTCAGCTTAATGTGGGAGGAAAGCCTGAAGTGATGCAGGTCTCGGACTTTTACCACTTCGGTGAAACCCACGAGCACGGGTATGGTGCTGACTAACCTAGAAACATAATCGGGGCCACCGGGATTCGAACCCACAATCATAGGTTTCTGGCGTGCCCAAGGGTCGCAACTCTGCACAGCGAATTGCGGCGCCTTAGACGACTGAGCCACCCGTGCCCCCCAAATAATTCTATGAAGAAACCCTTAAGTATTTAGGAACCCTCATTCTCTGAGATCTGAAAGGGGGATGAGTGTGAAATGGGGGTGAATGTTACACATAATGCTCAGGGGTCTGTAAGAGAGAGACTAAGCATGCGTGACTATATACATCAGTTACAATGGACCCATGAAGATCCGGGGTAGAATAAGTCTTCAGCAACCCATGCATGCCGTAAGAGGCGACTAACGGGATCAGGAGGCCAGGCTCACTGACTTGGCTGATGCATGTCATCGTTTCCCAATTGCGTAGATCAATGCGCATGATGTCAATCACATGATTGTCTAGTCCAGAATCGATTATTTACAGTCTGCTGCCATATAGCTAGAATATTGCTGAGTGAGGCGTTAAACAACAAACAAATATAGAAACAAAGTTACCATGAGTCTGAATAATCATGTCATTAGATTTACATTGGTCACAAATACTGGTGTTGAAACTTCAAGATTGAAAAGGTATGTTTGTTGTTTAATGCCAGACTAATATTCTAGTAGTATGACCACGGTCTGTTAATCATCATGTCTGGATCAGACAATCCAGTGACTGACATGAGTATTGATCCAGGCAATTGGGAAATGATAACATCTCATCAACGAAGTCGCCCAGCCTGACAGTCACCCATCGGTCTAACAAAGTGTCCCATCTCAGAGTGAGAGGACACATGCATGCAATGCATATGTTCAGGTCCTATTAAAACACACACTTAATCAATGCACAATGAAGGCTCTGAGTAGAGTAAACACGTTCCTATCAGTGCTGTAGGGCTTTGACTAAGCCATCGTGATTCAAGTCATTATAAGTTACTGTAACATAAGGAAGCAATCATACCGCACGACGTAGTGTCCAGTGATAATGCTGCATGCATAGGAAATTAATTCCCGTTCATAATGAATATCCCAGTCTTTGTGTCTGACCGAAAAACCTGTGTAAATTGACAGAATGAATAATGGTCGACACAGTGATGGTAGCAGTAAATGGGATGTGGTAGTAATGGCCGAACTCCTACCATAAAACTGCTACTTTTAGATATGGCCTTTACAAAAGATTACCAAGATCACAATAATATGAGGATCAATCCCTTTATTCATCTCATGCTCCAAAACACTGTCAACCAGTGAGATAGCAGAAAAACTGATACAAAAATCAAAATCTAATAAACTGTAACAACTAATTGATAATTCGGGCAAGAAAATAAGTTCTGTTGACCTTGCCCTTTAACATCTCACGACTCTTCTGATCAGGTCTCAGTCGAAATGCGGTAATGTCTTTATCCAAACTCCGTGATTCAATTTCACTTCAATTGGCCTCATCCGTCCCTAACAAGCTCTTCTCAGACAAACAAAGCTGACTGTGGACCGATACTTTCTCTCGTGCACCGAGCGTGGTTTTTCCACCCGTCTTTGTAAGAAGCCATGCAGGTTACTCAATATTGATGCAATGGATCTAATTTATCGACCAATCTGTGATGATGTGCATTTCCACAATCAATGTTTCAAATGTTATATCACCACCAACAGGAATTCCCTAACTTCTAAATTCCTTAAAAACTACTTGCAGAAATTGAGATAAATCAATTTGAAAAGCATTTAGAAATAGACAAGAAGATTTTCCAGTACACAGGACAATGGACCAGTCTACAAGAAAAAGTAACAATCTCAATGGACATCAGATATTGTTCAGTGTGCTAAATTTGCATATCATTAAATCATAAATTTACATGCATCTTTGACACATACCACATGTGGCCCATGGCCTATGAAGATCCGGGGTAGAATAGGTCTTCAAAACCCATGCTTGCCGTAAAAGGCGACTATGCTTGTCGTAAGAGGCGACTAATGGGACCGGGTGATCAACTGACATTGTTGATGCATGTCATCGATCCCAATTGCGTGGATCGATGCTCATGTTATCAATCACTGGATTGTCTGGTCCAGACTCGGATTATTTACAGACCGCCGTCATATAACTGGAATATTGCTGAGTGTGGCATCAAACAACAAACAAAACATGTGGCACATAAATGAATGTCATGTCATTTGTTTCAGAGCCCACATTGTCATTTTAAACTTTAAGTGCTCATACAAATTGAAATAAACCTCATTCATTCCAGATGCCATCATTTGATTAACCTAATAAGATCATAGTGTTTGTAATGGTAATTAAAGCTAAAAAAAAAAGAAAGCTCAAAGGGAGGCAACTGAAGTAGTAAAAGCCATGTGTTTAGTTGAAGATCAATATACGAAGAGTTTATAGCATTTGTGTGTCAATTTCAATAGTGGATAACTTGTAGTATGACAATATGACATTTACCGGACGTTGATTACATGAAATCGATATTACAAGAAGTGTGGAACAACATAAATCAAATGAAAAATGGAGGAAAAGAGCCCAAAGGGAGAAAGCAGGATTTTTAAACACTAATTTGGATTATCAAGAGGTTCGTTGACACCGAATACAAAGGCAGACGTTTATTTTGGACACGCCATGCTTGCTGAATTCTATAAATATTCATGGAATCTGAAATGAATGTTTTCGATAGCGAATCAGACAGCAGCACTTGACATGATCGGCTAGAGAAGGGTATATGCTATTCACACTTGGGCTATAGGCAGGGGAGGAAAGGAAATGAGTAGCTATTTAATAAAGATATCCCAGACTCATAAACCAGTTTTGGGGTTACATGTTTCTGTCAATCACTTGACAACAAGCTATGTGTGAGACTCTATGCTGCACAGAGAAACAGTCAGGCTCGAGTGACTATCACCACTGCTTAGGAAACATTTGTGACCATATTTAAAGGGACAAACATTTATCAGTTATGTTTCAATGAACTGAACACAATGGAATAACCTTGCAGTGGGGGTATAGTCAAGTGGGTCAGGTGTTCTTCTTAAACTAATTGAACGATACCCTGGTTTGAGTCCCATGTGTAAAATAGTGTCCAACTATATCTTTGGAGGCATGGATCAAGTGCCTGCCTTCAGGTCAGAAAGTCCTGCGTTAAAATTTAAGGACGGTAATGGAAAACTCACTAGACATAGCCATATGTCTCAACAACAAAAATCTGTTCTTTTCCAAGCATAAGCATGGACAGAAAACACCAGACGACAGACATGTACCCCTTCGATCTATCATAGTCAATAACGGATCAGTTAAGCCAATACATTCCCTATTTCACCAGCTCAGACAATTTCTTCCTCAATTATTATCAAATCACTCTAAATTACTGCCAAATGCAATTTTATTGCCCCAATTGACAAATTCTGCAGAGATGACCCAAGTCTATAGTCTCCAAATAGGACAGCTGTGTTCCCATATGCCACCAAATTACAGTTGAAAACAGATTCCTTTCCGCCACCCCAGACCAGCATGTTCAGAAAGCAATCGAGTGGAGTGTGTACTGTTAACTTCAGCCTCTGCTGATACCATGGCTCCATCGGCTCCTAAAACTCCCTCATCAGCCTGGCTTCAAATCAATGATTACCCTGACCCATGTCTAAACCCCCTGTATATGGAATAGATTTCCATTCCAGCAATATAGCAGGCCTGTTGGAGTAGGGTCTTGCACAGACTTAGATGGCCAATGTTCAGCATCTCGTCTGAAATTGGAGATTTGCACTCAGACACATGGTCACATAGCCTTACCTACTGAAACCAGGTACATTGAACCAGACGCATGGTTGAAATTTGATCTGAGATTCATATATGTGTAATCAATGATATTCACGAAGACTTTCAGAACTTACAAAGAAACATATCTGCAAAGACTGTTAATTAGTCAACCATGTTCTTGCAAGTTGCCCTTGTGACGACGCTAGGTCAGGATAGGTTCCAAGCACTGCATTTATGTCACAAGAACGGATTACAATGAGGATGGGGTGGTCACAATGTTAGACCTGGCTTTCTGTGTGTCATTGTACCCGAAGGGTACTGATCTATCAACTATTGGTTTGTGTCGGGCCCAGAATTTTTAACCATAAGCTGCTATGATAAAACTGGAATATTGCTTACTGTGGCATAAAACAACCTTCACTCAGTCACTCATACATGTGAACATGGGTGGGGTCCCATAGTGGTTAAAGTGTTCACTAGTAACATGAAAGTCCTGGGTTTGTTCATAAATGGTACAATGTGTGAAACCGTTTTCTGGTGTCCCCAGCCCTGCTGGAATATTGCTAAAAGTGTCGTAAAACCATACTCACTCACAAGTGAACAAATCAGACATTATGCTGTCACTACCAATAATTCAGTCATTGCAAGGAATCTAATCTAGGCCTTTTGGCTAATGAGTGAACACACTACACATTGGGCCACATAACCACCTCCCGTCAATCAACAGAGAAAAAAAGCTTTTTTCAATATTTCCCTTCTCATCATCCAATCTCAAGAGCTACAAGTGCAAGCTCATTACACTTTTTCAGTGCAAACAATTCCAATCCCTCATCGTGACACTGCGAGACAGGCCAATCCCATTTTCAAAGCAGTTCATTAAGTTCCCATCTATTACACTTGAGAAATTGGCGAATTATCCGTGCCACCCCTTGCGTGTGTTAACACACATGTACCTTGCTCCTGTATTAAATCATGTGCTCCCTACCGGTCTTCATGGCCACTTAGCACCGCAATACACATGCTACATACATGTGTTGTCAATTTCAGTATGGGCGCATCTTAGCAGCATGAAGTATCTTTCAATGCAACCAACATGAACTAAATCACACAGGGGCTTCTCCTTGTTGATTTTAATTGAAAGCAACACTACAAAGTGTTGCAATTGTTAAAACTATTGACAAAAAAATACCAAAAGTTAGAAGGATGATAACTTGAGCCACCTTGGAGGGAAAAAAAAAGTGTGTAAATAATTACTGATATCTGTCTGGCGCCATTTGACATATGTTTCTACTTGTTTCATCAGATGTAAGCAAGCAGGTAGTCATGTCTTGCCCGCACAGATCTTCATGCTCCAGTAAAAACTTCCAGGAAATGAAATACAAGAAATGTGATGAGTGAAATTATTCCTTACATGAATCATCCTCAGAACACAGTGAAACACTCATATCGCCAGAATATAGGCCTGCCAATTCTGACATGTGAGAATTCTGCATCTACCCAGCAATGATAGCATTAGCTTTGATCAGAGCAAGCTGATGAGCTGTGTTAGATATGGTAGATATTTAGAAACACCTACAGTATAATAATACCCACTGGCAGTTTTGTGTTTGGATTTTAGTGAGCGCTGCTTTCAGCAATATTCCAGCAATCACATGAATATCAACACGGTGACGGCAGAGAGCTTCACACATTGTACCCACTTGCAAAATCGAAACCAGTGTGACAACTGCTTTATGACTAAGCCATCATCCAGGGCCTGTTCTGATTTGAAATGTGAACCATGAACCTTGAACACATATTGTTCACACTCTGATGCTTTATTTCATTTCCAGAAACACATGTACAGTGTGAACAGTATGGGCCAAATCTTCTGTTGTTTTTATCAACAATTAATAGATTACATATACACAAGCTCCATCGCTAGTTTTGTGGATTTTTTAAGACACATTCAGTAGTTGTTGGTACCATAGAAGGTACAACAAACACCAGGGTTCACTCCAGGAAGTTTATCAGAAATTTTAAATATTCCAGAGGTACACCTACATTTGCCCATACAGCACAATGCTAAAATGCCCCATTGTCTTTGAAAATGTGGACTTTTATTCAAATTTAGGGGCTAAAAACACAAGGCCCCAACCTAGAATTACCCTGGAATACACCTCTCCATCAGTTATATCTCAAATTACCTCCAGATCCTACTTTCTGTGGCACAAGGAAGGACATTCACCCTCCAATGTAATGATCATTCATATGAGCAGCCATTGTTACCAATGGATACTCATTTCAGCTGTCTCTACTTGCAGCTAGAACAGAGTACACAGGGGAGCTATTCTACCCAATGTCTTGCAGGCCGAACTGAAGTACAAACTGGACATCAAGAACAACACCTGACTGGACTTACCAAGGGCATCCTTCAGGAAGGACATATGAAAATGTAATTTATTCCAACATATCTACATCATAATCTGTGATGAGTGAGGGACACTTCAAGAATAGATACGAAAAACACCTCTACTAAACAGAAACCTTTCAGAACCAAAGCAAGGCAGATATGCTAAAAGATATATTCAGTTTCATCTGAAACAAGCCAGTCTGGAGACAAAAACTGCAGAACTACAAAAAAGATATCACATCCGTAAAAAACATACCAACTTCTCTACAAGTTCTTCTCCCTTAGCTACAAAAAATACAGCCATCGGATTGATCATAATTCAGAAAAAGAAGTGGTACAAAAACACAAATGCTATTCCTAAATTTATTATATGCTTATGAATTTTTTTCAAAGCCTTCCACCATTTTGTCCTCCTTTATTTTGGGAGGTGATGACAAAGTTGCATCGAGAAAAGTGATTTTACTGATGTATGGCAGCTCAATTAGGTCATAAATCAGAAAGACTGCACGTTTGGTGAGGGGCTCAAAAATAGCAGTGCAAGCGATCACCTGTCCACCCAGTATAAAACCAGATGGACTCGGCCCCACTGATGTTAGCCTTCAAAGGCAGAGGAATTCATACACCTATTTCAAGTAGAATAACAACAGGCATACAAACATAACTGTCTGGTTTAGTAGAGTAAACCATGTATATATGTCAGTGTACCACAGGCCAACGTTACAACATTCCTGCAACACTTCATGTAAGACCATCAACTGATTCAGGGATTTAGGTTTTTTCACAAGAAAGGCTGACAGGTGAATGCAATGGTAAAACAATATTAAAGGTTTTCAGGTGATATTCAATTTTAACACTGTTAGAAAGAAGATCCTGGTGGCCTAGCTGTATCCAATATGGACGAGACAAACAAGAGGACACAAGGCCATTCTCAATTTCTAGTGATGGGGTAGACTCGTGGCAAAAGTGTTCACTTGTTGCACTGAAAGCTTGGATTCAGATCCCCAAATGGGTACATTCCCTGTCACAATTTGCTGGAATATTGTTAAAAGCATAAAAGAATAAAACCATACTAACTCAAATGTATTTTTTTACAGTGCAAATGACAAAGTACCAAAACCAGCCCTTGAAAGTCAAGGGGTTCAAATGTTAAAAAAGTAGCCCATTTAGGAGTCAAATACTACATAGTCTAAATCCTCCAGGAACATCCTAAATTCTTCCACTACAAATATAACACTGCACCAAATGTTTAGCCACCACAGCCTATCACCAGGCATGGAGTGTGGTGAAAATATTGATGCTCTGGTAAAACTGTATTGACACAACATAGATTCCCCGGCACTGTTTCACTCATAATCCTACGCTATATCAGGAGTGCAGAGAAAACAGGCTATGCTGGTTTCCAAGGGGGAGGAATCATAATCCGGAAAGGATGATTTATTTCGGGCTAGTGGTAATGAATTGTTCCTAATATTTACATTGAGTGAGTGTTAGTTGGGCTTAACACCACTTTGAACAGTATTTCAGTTATACATGTATCATACTATGTCAGTTTGATGAGGCAAACAGGTCAAGGTGACACAGGATGTAGATGTTTACCACTTTGTTGAAAGCCATAACCATATGAATAAGGTGCAGGAATCATATTGGGTGTGAATCAGTAGATCCTTGCACATGAAAGGGACTGAACTCTGCATTGGGAATTATAGCACCTTGGCCCCTCCATATACCTGACTGTTTACACAAGCACCTATTCTTACAACATATCTATCTGACACATCTTGTGATAAGATAAGGTGATGGCAAGGCAGGACTTAAATCATGTCCTTTTCCATGTTCATTTAACAATTTCATCCTCATAAATCACAAGATACTACCATCTGGGCACTTCATCACACTCTGCATTTTGTGTTTACACCGAGCTATGACCTGTGTCTTATTGCTGAAGATTTACAGTAAGCCATTGGGAAAGTAGCATTACCTTACATAACTACTACAGAGAAAAAGGTGCCAGATGACGGTCACCGACACTGTTTAACTCATTTCCTGATAACCTCTTGACACTTGACAGTATGAAAAAAATAGTTGTATATTTCATTGGTCCAGTCGTTAATAACATTCCAGCGTTACTACATACATATGCAATCAGGGAGGCAATGTAGGCGACAGCAGGGTTACAAACCAATACATATCCTCTCATTTCAACACATAAACTTACATGATTTAAGTTCCTAGACACGTACAACCAGGCACATTAATCATTTGCTGAAGGAAAAATTCTCTCTGCAACTAGTTTTTTCTCCCCCAAATTTAGCAATATAAGAAAATCAGACAAATGACCAGACAACCCTGTCCCAAAAGGAATAATCCACGTGTCACTTATTGCATATCTTTTTACAGACACTTGTACCTTCTTAAGCTCTCAGTAGCATAAAGCAGTTTATCATTCTGAATCAGGACATCAACTGCTTGGCGAGGTTTAGCACTTTCCTTTCCAAAAAGTCCAAGTGAAATGTATTTTGTGGTTTGTTTGTTGTTTAATGCCGCACTCAGCAATATTCCAGCTATATGACGGCGGTCTGGAAATAATCGAGTCTGGACCAGACAATCCAGGGATTGTTATAATGAGCATTGATCGACGCAGTTGGGATACGATGAAATGCAAAAACCAAGTCAGCAAGCCTGGCCACCTGATCCTGTTAGTCGCCTCTTACAACAAGCATGGTCACCTTTTACGGCAAGTATGGGTTGCTGAAGATCTACCCATACTTGCTGTGTATTTTGTGAGTTGTGCAAGGTAAAACCCTTTGGACATGAAATGTTACAGCACTAAAAAACACTTATGTGTCTGGGTCAAAAGATCTCAACCCTCTACAAGGGAACATATATGCAATGTACAAAGCATCCAAGATCTACTCTATTCCTGTACACAGACCCTGCCTGAATGAACACAGGTTTTTGTTGAAATATTGCAACAAGTGCATTAAATTTCATAAAGCCCCAAAATGTTGTGTTTCAATGGAGGTGTTCTTTTAACTCTAATCTAAAGCATAAGCAAATCGTAAAAAGAAAGCTTTTCAAATTGTGAGAAACAACTAATAAACATATATTCATAAATACCATTGCACTGTCACCACGAGAATTGGCTACATACATTGTACCTACACTCTATAGTTAAACCTTCTTAACAAAAGAGCGGGTGGGTGGGTGAGTGGATGGGTGAGTGAGATGGTGGATGGGTAGTTGTTTGAGATAATAACTAATTAACATGTAGGATTGGGCTACATACCCGTACATTGTACCTACATTCTATAGTCAAACATCGTAACAAAAGAGCGGGTGGGTGAGTGAGTGAATGGGTGAGTGAATGGATGGGTGAGTGAGTGGGCAGTTGGGTGAGTGGATGAGTTAGTGGATGGGTGTTAGTGTGTGGATGGGTAGGTGGGTGAGTGAATGGATGGTGAGTGAGTGGGCAGTTGGGTGAGTGGATGAGTTAGTGGATGGGTGTTAGTGTGTGGATGGGTAGGTGGGTGAGTGAATGGATGGGTGAGTGAGTGGGCGGTTGGGTGAGTGGGAGGATGAGTATATGGACGAGCTGGCAACAAGAGTGAAGCCACAAATCATCATTGCAACTGAAACATGACAATCAGACGTTCTCTTTGAATTTGTAAGCATGATCAGTTGAATAAACATGTATTTAAGGGATCATTTAGGGATTCAAACCCAAGACTTATGACTGGAAAGTGAACACACTAACCAGGCCCTCACCTGCCATTCTACATCTGAAGAAAAAATACCAAAGGAACCCACATCTTTCATCTCAATGAAAAAGATAAGATATTCTATAAAAAACCCAACATAAACTGATCTCATTAATACACAGATTAGTCAGATTAGACACCAAGTAACATTCCATAAATATCAGAGTCTTTGCAAACCTTCAAATTATAACCATATTTTTCTCAATTCAACAGCAGTTAGTCTCTCTTTAAAGCAGTTTGGCACTCAGTCTTTTTTTAATGAAGTTGAGGAGTACTAGTTAAGGAGACATGAGGGACCAGCTTTAATATTCTAGGATCCCTCTAAAAAGGTGACTGGTGTACAGCTGGAGAGGTGCATGGCCATAACAAACAGTCTCACTGGTAATTCTTTCTGGAAAAGATGGTCCAATTCTTGCTTCTCTGACATCAACTTTCATGGCATCCTGGCACTCAAAGATTCTCAGAGTGTTTTTTCATAGACAGCGGAATATGCGCATTCTTCACGACGTCAATAACCCCAGCCACTCCAATACTTTAGGGAAATTACGATAAGTAAATGGGTGAATTACCAGCATGATAAACTATGTCTTTATAGACGTTCCTGAGTTGGGGATCTTTCAGATGAAGGTTTTAACTTGATGGTTAAAAAAGTGGAATTTCTATTTACTGAAAACATAATCGCTTTATGAAAGCATAAGGACATAAACTGAAGGTTTAGGGAAATCAGCTATCTACAATATTAATTGGTTGGTGAATATCAATAGCCTCTTGAGTGCATCTTTCATGCCAAGAACTATACTGCATGTCACTCATATGAGGTAAATATAGTCACTAAAAGTTTCCATACTGGAATCCCTTTCACAAGCTCATAATAAAGTCCCAATATTCTCTTTGAATTTTATCAATTTTGCTGACTCAACATAAACTGCAAATGCATTGGTTATTAAAGTTGAAGCTAGAATGAGTGATCAAATGGGATTTAATACCTGGTCATCATTATGATAACTTTATCACTGTATGTAAAGCAAATCAGAGCTGGCACACAAAAACATTTACATGAAATAATAATAACCGCATCACCGATATCAACAACTCGATCGGTGAAATAGACAACTCTTCCCACCAACGCACTCAGACAACTGCGACAGGTCTCAATTGGCAACGTGTTAAAGAAAATCAGGATAAAAGCTTCCTGTAATTTTCTTTGATTTCTCTTTTTCAGGTTGGAGCATAACACAATCCGACACAGCAAATGGAAACAGGGATCAAAATATTTCACTCTCACAGTTCTTTCTTCTTGCCCGGACTGTTCATGTTGGGTGAAATTTAGGACAACTAGCAATGCACTAAGGGTTCAGCTGTGATCATCACCCAGAGCCCTTTTCATAGTATCCTGTGGGCGGTCGGGTAGTCTAGTGGTTAAAGCATTCGCTCATCACGCTGAAGACCTGGGTTCGATTCCCGAAATGGGTACAATGTGTAAAGCCCTTTTCTTGTGTCCCCCTCTGTGAGATTGCTAGAGTATTGCTAAAAGTGGCGTAAAACCATACTCACTCACTCACTCACTCATAGTATCCTGCTAGTCCCTAACATATCTAGTCTGTTGTCTGTCTTACAGACCCTGATACAAATATATCCAATACAGCCCATGCAAGTCGTATGTTTGGCAAGTCTAGATTACTGCAGTATCTGGGCTCCTTTTTATTATATTTTTATGAAGATAATTTAACAACTGGTTTTTTTTCTGTACAATATGTTCATTTTGGAGAGTAGATGTTAGTCTACTAGTCTGTCTCACAGTCCCTGAACCATAGTATTTTTCCTTCCGCCCAGCCCTTTCTGTAATGACATAGCCCTAAATGAAACAAGTCTAGATATTCCACAGGTTCAGGAATCTCCCATCTGACTGGGGCTCCATCTCAATTTTGATGGAGTTGTTTGTTTCTATCAAAATTATATTTTTCAGAGACGTTAGTCTACAACTTACCAAACTCACAACCAAAACTGAAGGTGCTCACTAATCAACATTTATGCCAGCAATGCACCAACTCCCATGTTTGGTAATTTGAGTTATGGTTACTTACCATAGGGATCAAACTTTGTGACTGAAAATATGACAGGTACTAACAATAGAAATAGAATGAATTCTGTCTGCATGCTTCAGTGAAGAGATATTTGTGAAAATTTGAGGGTCAATAGAAAAATGTAAGTGTCGACAGCTCAAGATGAAGATCAATTGCAAGTGACTACATTATCTAAGTTTTCCATCCTGAACATTTTACGCCTATCTTCTTACACATTCATAATCTTCTACCTCATTCAATCCATTGCAGCTAAGTGCAGGCTCTCCAGTACATGAACTGTTCCAACATTGTGGCGAACACTCAATTCTCTTTATTACCTTCATAAATACTCAAAGAGATCACAGTTTTACCTAACACTGATGCTGAAAATAAGACCTGCTTGTGAAATAGACATAACTAGTAATGAAATTGACACCAAATTCCAAGGGTCCCTTCAACAGTACTATGGCTGAAAAAAGCAGAACCACACTGAAATGTGTCCCAAGCTTGAAAAATACGACAGAACTAATCATAGAATTTATATTGCTCTCATGGAAAAGATTTAACTGAATGACAGCATAAAGTTGATTATGGACTGGGTTCGGCCATCCATTTCTCATCAGCATATTGATTTATGTTTCCTGTAAATGGACATTTAAGACATGTTATAGGCAGCAGAGCAGTGTTGCAAGGACACTGAATCACAGCCTAAACCATGAAATGGGGCTTGAAATATTCATGACTGTCTTTGTATGAACACTGGAACAAGCTTGTAACACTTGCTCTGTAGCTCTCACAAATTCTTTAGCTGCTTACAAAATTAAATTCAATCAGAAACGAATTTTTTTTTCAGTTGGTGTGATTGATATTAAGTTATTTAAAGTTATATGAGTTCCTGGGATATCAACATAGGAGAGGGGTATGCATCATATTATAATAAATGTAATATAGAACATAACATTGGCAAGAAACACGTACAGTGATACTTCAGGGTGAAAATCTTAGAAAGTAAAGGGGCACAGATGTCCCAGTTGTCGAAGTTCATTATACAGAGTTATGTCCCTTAGGCATGCCAAAAACCTATGATTATGGGTTTGAATACCAGATTATGTCTCTAGGTTTGTCAGCACCATGCCTGCACTCTGGGGTTTCCCCATAGTGTTCTGTTGAAAACCTGCATCACAATGAAGCTGACATGCCATCATATAAGAGAATATTGTCCAAAGCTCACTAATACACCACACATACTCAGTATCAGAAAAAAATTGTGCTTGCATAACATGATCTGATCTGGCCAGAGATTCACTAATACATAAGTTCTTGGATAATCAGCTACCACTATTTTCATTTATTGTCAGCAATTTGAGTCTGAGCCTTGAACCGTACCCATCTTGGCCCCTTCCATCAGGCATTCATTGCAGCAAGGCAGATCTAACTCACCATGGACTCAAGGGTGATAGAACTGACATATTTTCACATGACAATGACCTGCGATGTGTTAAATCAGACTTGGTGGAGAGGAACCAGAGGTTGAGAAGGCTGATCTATGGCCACTCTGTTATAATTAATACCTTGGACCCATTCATCTCCATAGCTTTGTTTAGTGTCAGATTCAAAACAGGCCATGCTAAACATGTGTCCATTCAAAGTACACCCACGGGCGAAAGAAATTCTGTGCGAAATTATTGACAAGAGAAATGGTGATGGTTATGTCACCTGCTGAACAAAGCTATGGTTGGAAATTGGTCTAGAGTATTTACAATCATCATAATAGAATGGAGATATAGTACTCTAGATTACGGAGGATGGATTGTCTTCTGATAGAAAGTTTGGTGATGAGTGTCTGAGATTCCCGTAAGATAAACACTGAATACCCGAAGCATATTTATTTCTAAGACACTGTTCATGACAGGATCCCCTGAATATAAAATTGGTCACCTTTGCAAACTTAGAATTGGCCCACACAGATATGAATGTGATGCCAGACACGTATTCAGTTTTTAATCCAGTAACTTATGGGACTCAATTTGACAAAGTGATCCTAATACACTAGAATGTGTCTATAACATTCCTACCATCAGGGCCTCAAGGTCTTTGCAATTCCTGTAAAAAGCAACAGTCTGAAAGTCTTCCTCCATTGATTTTACCATTGTGGATCACCTACTGCAATAACCTGCCATTTTCCGATCATGGATGGGACAGGGAGTCCCATCTGGAGCTGCTTGATTAACCTAACATGGGCGCGGGGGAATATTCAAACTCAGCTCACATGATGCCCCTTCATCAGCTTCTTTATCACCGCTCCATTTCATCGCTCTGTTGTCATACATTTTGTTCTTTTTCTCTTCAGCAAACCCTTGTCTATTCTGTCGTATTTATCACCTGCAAGACTCAGTTGATTAAATCGTTCAAGACGCTAAACTGTTGCAATCACTTCCCAAGCTTAGAAATGGCTGTCAAATATTGACAAAAGTTTTAATGTGACAAGTTACCAAGATGAAATTAGTGATGTAAGTGCATGGTAAATACAGCACTTTTGAGGGTATTGCCACAGTTGGAACGCTGCATTAGGCTGGTGCTATTCACATAAGCCTCTGAAAGTGTCTCACGATCAAGGAAAATGTCTTTTTTAATTAAATCTAAAATGTAAAGAAATATTTAGTGTAAACTGAATTGATATGCATCAACATCAAAGGGATCGTTTAGGCATGTTACCCTTCTGTTAAACAGATGTCTTAGAAGTGGAGTTATTTTTAGGGATATCAGTATCATTAAAACATTCAGAATTAAATTAATTCTTATAAATCTTTAGTTATGTCAAGAACGTGTATTATGAAAAGATTCCATTGTAATACTGTACTACACATATAATCTATTAGATTCAGTGATTATGACTAACGGTCAGTGTATTTCACAACAGAAAAACTCCTGGGGTACATATGGATACAACATGGGAAGCCCATTCTTCGTCTCCATTGCTGCGAACAGAGACTGGACATAGGGGTAGGTGGGCGTAAGATTGTTTATCCACGACTGTGCTTAAACAATAAGACCTCTCCAATTTCTTATGACCTTCTCTCTCATGGCTTGCCCCGTTTACTTAAAGAAATCATTATTTTCTTTGGTTTCTTTTATCCACCATAAGTATCCATTTTATGCTCGAGTTTTCCACTGCAGTGGGACCTTGAAAATAAAACTCCAAATGCCCAAACATAATACTAACCTATCAAGGACACAAAGGCAAACACTGTCAAGTATTCACTGAAATATCAATCCACAATCCCTTACAGTTGCCCATTGTCTCCCCTCCTTCATCTATAACACTGCATAGACATCAATAACAGACATCAGATTGCCATGTTTTTCTGATAAAAGAAATCAGGAACTTTTGGAGGACCCACAGACATACACATACAGGAACAGTCAATATATCAATATTCACCTACAGTTCCCCTTAACATCTCCCCTACCCTCTTCCTACATTCCTCCCAATCCCCTGCAGATTGACAGCCCACAAGTCCATGCTTCTGTGGCTGCTGCCAGCATTGGCGCTGATGGACATAACAAAAGCAAGAAACCCCCAGCATGTGGTGCCACGGTCAAGAGGGTTGGAGCCGCTGTAGGACTGTAAACAGGCCCTTCAAGCTGACCACTGTAGCCCGGATGGCTACTCAGCCTTAATGTTGGTCCACTGGAGTGACCTGAGTCGGGATTAATGGCCAGGGCAAACATACTTGGCTATTGCATAAGTACCCTGGTAATACTGAGTGCACTCTTTGATGTTGGAGGGATGGTAATGTGATGACTTTAAGGTCAGCCCAGCTGGGAATGTAGTCTTACAGTTATGTTAAAGGTTAGCCACAAATGAAATCTTTTAATTGCCAATGAAGTATCTGAGGCTCTTTATAATGGTTTGAGTCATGACGTAGTATCACACTAATGGCCATACGCTATTCACCAAGGTCATCAAGGAACAACTGGAATGTTTCAGAAACCAAACACTTTTGCTTGTTTTCTAAAATATCCACAACTTCAAAATACCTAGATGCTGCCAACTGGCAGAGACATCTCATTTGTTTTTCAGAAGAATTCATGTTCTGACACTGAGTTTCAATAACTCATTATGTAACTAAAACCAAGGGAGTCTTAAACTGTCTTCAGCTAAAATCTTACTGAACCATTATTCACACTTGTACATATACTGATCAAATCCCAAAACTCTTCCATATACAAATATCATTCATCTGAAAAATGCTCAGCAAAGAAGGAAAAAATATTTGAGTTGCTCTTCAATCACAATTCAGTTGTGGATCAGTGACTGACTGAGTAACTTAGATTCTAGACAGATAGCTGACATAGCTACGGGGTAATATAACCCCATGAAAGAAGTGTTACACTGGACAATGGTTGTCATGAATGGTTACTGCGGTGAGTGAGTGAGTGAGTGAGTGAGTGAGTGAGTGAGTGAGTGAGTGAGTGAGTGAGTGAGTGAGTGAGTGAGTGAGTGAGTGAGTGAGTGTGGTGTAACATTTCAGTTCAGTCATATCATTGATGCGGGAGACAAGCCCAAAGTGATGTAGGTCTTAGATATTTACCACTTTGGTGAAACCCACAAGCACAGGTGTGGTGGTGACAAACTTAGAAACATAATCATACTTTGACAGAGCACTGGGATCATAAAAAGTGGTACCCCCAAACAAGTGTTTCTGAGGGCCCACAATTGCTCAGCGCACATAAATCACTAAATATGGCACAACCTAAACATTCTCCCTGACACCTCCAGGATTGTGTGTCTGTGTGTTTGCTGTTTCACAACACACATCTCTGTATATGATGGTGGCCTGTAAACAGTCTGGAACAGACAATCCAGTGATTGATATAATGAGCAACAATCCACAGGGGACTCCTCAATGTCCAGTCTATCTAACGTATATGTGCATTACCCCAGTTTTGTGTCAGCACCATAATCACAAACAGCGAGCCACACAACTACAAGACTAGTCACTGGATAACACTCCTCTCCTAGACATGGACATTCTATTTCTCCTAATGACTGCAACACAAATACCACTGACAAAACACACTCATTTTACAGCTGAATAATAGAGTTCCTCTGACATGTGGGAAGTTAATGTCTTTTTGTCCACAAACAATAGCGTCTACTTGGCCTCTGTCACCCACACAACCAATAAAGCAAGCAGGGCGACTACCTAGCTAGGACTCTGTAGCACCAACTGGTAGACCACGCTGGTGTAAACTTCTCTTTTCCAGACAATTACCCTCCCTGCCAGAACAAATGTCTCAAGAAGAACACCAGATATATTGCCTTCTGTAGGTTCCCATCAGCTTTGCTTCCAGCTTTCTCGACATCCTAGTCAAACTGGGAATATCAAAAACTTTGGAAATCTTGCATATGCCAGTCATTATTAGTATAAAGACTTTTCTAGCCATAACATGTTCACATGACAGACTTGTTTTGGGTTAGAGTCAGCATTACTCCACCTTTATCATCGCGTATGTAAGTTATCAAGTCCAGGACCCTGCTTCACAAAGCGATATTAGAGCTACGACTGTTGTAAGTCTATATTAAAGTATGGGGCTTATGATCGATCATCTTAGTGCAATCACTTTGTGGAATGGACTCCAGGGGCCCCATTCCACAAGACGTTCTTTGCACTACAACTTTTGTAAGTCTATATTAAACAATTGGAGTCATGATCGTCTTAGTGCTAACATCACTTTGCGGAACTGGTCCAAGGACAGTCAAACGAGTAATTATACAAAATGAAAAATAATCCATTCCATCTAGGCAAATGACACACAATCAGCCACCCAATCTTCATTAGTCGTCTCCTAAGATAAGCATGGAGAGCTTAAAGAACCTATTCTGCATGGAACAGCCAAAGGTATAAAAAAAATCTCGAAATTATTTCCACATGTCTCCATAGGAATTTATCCACTGTCATATCATAGTTTCAGCATGCTCTAAATGAATGAATTACATGTGCCTGTAGTAATATGGCTGAAATATTAAGTCACATACTCACTGTTTCAGTCAGATCACCTTACAGTTCAAGCTAACTTCACCACTTGCTTCAAAAGCATACGACCCAAATCATATATATTCCTGGTATAAAGGACATTCAGTTCCAAGTGTTGGCACTTCCAAGGAACATCATTCAATTTCAGCAGATCTGACTCTGTGGGTGAAACACAAACAGGCACTGTTGCTCGTATTCCGAAGTGGCCAGAGTGCCAATATAGACAAGCAATATACTAATCCTGTTATGACAAGATGTATCCTATGCTGTGAGCAATTACTGACAGTAACCCAGGTCCTATGGGTCCATCTGGAGCCAACTGACCATCAGTAGTGGACACAGGAATAATCAGGGCTGACCACTCCATCATGGCATGGCCTTCAGTGGAGCAGAGATAAGGCAATTCTATGGTCATCTCTGAACACATTATTATACCCAGCTCGTGGGTTGGATAAAGATAAGCCTGTTGTCATTATAGTTTTAGCCTTTATTGGTAGAATTCATCTTGGAACTAACAAAACGAGACAGATGAAATTGCCAGAGGAATTCATCACATCAGAAAAGAATATGTATTTTTTTTACATTTTTTCGTCATGGTCCGAAAGGGCACGGGTTCAATTTCAAACATTGGAGTGTCAAATGCTGGAGTCCCTGCCATGATATTGCTGGAATATTGATAAAGCAGCATAAAACTCACATTAAACAAAACTTCCCCTTTGCAAATTCCATTAAAGAGTGCTGATATATGTCATAGATGACAAGTTTTCACTGGTCTAATAGTGTTTATTTATCAGTTATTTTATTTAGCCGACTTGCATGCAAACAAATAAAGTAATGCTTAGTCTCTGAAAATATATAATTTTGAGAAATAGCATTTAAATTGAAAAGCAGCCCAGCAAGATGGGAATTTCAACCTGTAGATAATCTTGACTTTCTCCATCTAGGGCTATAAGCATTACAGTAAAGGCTGGGCAGAAGGAAAAAAAAAAAGGTTCAGGGCCTGTGAGACAGGCGAGTAAAGCAACTGTAACCAAGCATTAATATGTTAACTTCAAAAGTCATATCAATATTCATATTCATATTAGCTGAATTCCAATGAAAAAAACATTCAAGTACATCAGTGTTCCCAAATATTTACAACATATGTTACATTTTTTTCTGGAGATATGATACACATTTAACTACCACTCCGAACAGGATAGCCACCATCTGACCTGTCAATCAAAACCTCTTGGCCTTGCTCATTTCGTCTTCTATCATATTGAAGAGCTGGCTATAGAAGCATCACTCCCACACAAACTCTCCATGTACCTTTCCACCCATATAGATACAGGCAGCAATTTACGACCCCAATGGACTACCGTATTTGACATAATAAGCGCCAAGGGCCTTCTCAAAATTAGAAATAGGGGGCTCTTATTGGAATATTATTTTGGTGAAAAACAACAGATTTGAAAGATCGTAAATTTTGTGGTTTATGCTGACAACCTGAAATGTTTATATACGACAGATATATTCTTCCAGAATTTAATTTCCCATAATTACGGATGCATATAACACACATATTATACACGAATAAATAAGTCTTGTGTACATTGATCATTTGGAAGGGGTGCTACTTCAGATTGTTCACTACCCAATATATTAGCAAATATCCCAGTGGGCATTTTTAGAGCGGGGCGCTTATTACGTCTAATACGGTATTTGGGGCAGAGGCTTATCAGGTATGCTGTACATATCTTCTGAGATATATCTCATCAATGATGAAATGTACGCACTAAATACTTTCCCTTAAGTCAGGTAGTGTAAGACATTCCCTTTGTACCGTCTTACCTGGCCTGCTTAGCTTAACATATGACCTATTTAGTAATATATGCAAACAGACACCAATGTTCGTAGGAAAAACAGCTCCGCCGATCGGGTGTACATTCACACAACTCTGTGAAACCAAACATCACATGTTAAGTTGTCCGCTCCTTAAATGACCGTACCATCATACATTCGGGGATTAGCTCACACTCACATCACTAGACTTATAGTTCCTTGTGTACAAAACACAACATATATACCTTACACTCAAATCTTAAACAGTCAGTGCTAATATATACAGATTACATCAAATCTGTGTTGAGTTATTTGTGTGTCCAATATTTCGTTCTTTTCACGACATTTATTCAAACTTCTCTGACAGTCATGATCCTTTAAGTATTGCCATAAAATATTTACTACTCCAAGCAGTTATAATTGTGTAATTTTCCATACAAAGCGTCTTTCTCCATGGCATCAGGTTGCGTGCAGACCAAGGCAAATTTCCACTGTTTATGTGTAAAAATTTAAAAAAATAAAAAGATAATCACCAGCACAAAATAACATATAAAGACATCCTTGTTTCCTCACCTAGCAGGGGTACCTGTGTGATAAAGTGAAATACAACACCTTGGGTGCATGAACACTCCCCTCACCTGTCGACAGGTAGACAAGACACCTGCCCCATGGGATGCAGGTGCATAAACTACACACACTGACACAGTGATCAAATTTGTAAACCACAAACCACAAACCACAACAGGGAACACTAGTAAAAAATTTGAAATGATTTTACTTGACATTTGGGAGTTGTAACGTGAGCTGTGGCTTGGGGCCCTACATTGATTTTTCAATCCTCAAGTAGATTTTGTCTTATGATGGTAAGTTAAACTATGCTGGTCTGTTAAGAGGACGCTTTGAAAAGAGCTTTGAACAAGAATGTCTGGGGTGAAGGTGATGGGCTAGAATGTGGTTACTTTGTAGGGGTGGTTAGTGGGAGTCACATTCTGACGTGGAGGTCATTCTTATTGTGCAAGAAACATCATCATCAGATGTCCTTGTATCAACATCAGATATTCATCACATCATCAGATGTCCTTATAACATCATCAGATATTCATCACAACATCATCATTATAACATCTTACATCATAAGATTTTCATTACATCAACAGATGTCACTGCCACATCAACTGTGTATCACATCATCAGATGTCATACTATTACATATGTCATCATAACACCAGATGCCATTATATCATGTCATCACATCATCAAATGTCATCACAGCATCATCAAATAATATCACATCATCAGATGTCATACTATTACATATTTCATCATAACACCAGATGCCATTATATCATGTCATCACATCATCAAATGTCATCACAGCATCATCAAATAATATCACATCATCAGATGTCATACTATTAGATATGTCATCATAACACCAGATGCCATTATATCATGTCATCACATCATCAGATGTCATCACAGCATCATCAAATAATATCACATCATCAGATGTCGTACTATTACATATGTCATCATAACACCAGATGCCATTATATCATGTCATCACATCATCAGATGTCATCACAGCATCATCAAATAATATCACATAACTCGATGTCAGAGCAACATCATCATCAGATGTCATCACAGCATCATCAAATAGTATCACATCACTCGATGTCAGAGCAACATCATCATCAGATGTCATCACAGCATCATCATCATCATCATTACCCTCACAATACCAAAAACATAACACTGTTCTCACTAAACATAATAATGATTCATCATCACTGCCAGCTGATCCCATAACCACCATGGTCATGTTCTGATATCTTCATCATGATGAAGATTCCTGTCTCTCTGGCTGCAGATAGTTTCAATCATTAGATCCACATGACGTTCACACCACATTACATCACCTCAATAACACAAACATTCAAGTGATGCTTTAATGAATCTATCACCATTAATTACTCAAAAGACACACAATATACAACAGATAAACTGATGAAGCAATCGGTAATGATAATCATCATCGTGTACAGGACCACAAGAACTCACCTGGTGATTGGCCCCAGGGTAGGGTGGCGGAGGTTGCCCATGTTGGTTTGCCTCCGTGATTGCGTCTGAAATGAAACAGAAAAAATGACACTGACTATTTCCACCTGTCAACAGGACTGGCCCGTTGAGCACACCACCTCAAAAACTCTTCTGCTGTTTTCTGAAATTCAGGCCAAATTCATTTAATCCAACTTGTTTGTGGCTGGTACATGTTCCTCCATGCACACTGTGTAAGGCCCCTACACCATTCTGAAATATTCTATTCTGTGCTGTGCATGGCTTGTACAAGCCGAGGGCTCTCTCTCTCTCTTTCCCCTCACTATAGAAGCATGGAGCTAGCACTTGGTACACAGCCAATAATATGAACCTCACAAGAGGGGTCTACTGCTATAGTCTGTATCAGAAATACCAGATATTGATCTCTATTAGACAGAAATATTGCTGGTACTTAACTTCACAGCCACTACTTAAAATAGCATACAAACACAGATTAGAACAGCCAAACATTTCAATTTGTCACATGAGGATTCATAGACTGAAATTAAAGCCACCACTACCCTGAAATACTACACAAACTACTGCACAATATTAGCCAATCAAATGCTGGAGGGGCTCAGATTTAAATTGTTCTTGGCATAAGCAAAGTGCCATATCACTTTTCCCTCAGAAGGAATTTGGTGTAAATGCAAACAGAAACTTTTTGGTTTGGTTTGTTGTTTAACGTCGCACTCAGCAATATTCCAGCTATATGACGGCGGCCTGTAAATAATCGAGTCTGGACCAGACAATCCAGTGATTAATATCATGAGCATCGATCCACACAATTGGGATCGATGACATGCATCAACCAAGTCAGCGAGCCTGACCACCCGATCCCGTTAGCCGCCTTTTACGACAAGCATAGTCACCTTTTACGGCAAGTATGGGTTGCTGAAGACCTATTCTACCCAGAAACAGAACTCTGTTTAGACGATCAACGACACACTTAAAACTTAAATCTTGAACTTAAAACTACATTTTAAAAAATGAAATAAAGATGTGTGGGAATTCAATTTTGATATAATGGTGAAAATTTTCAACACATTGGCCAAAAACGTAAATATGTGTACAACACTAGCTGTATCTTCCACCAATCAGCTGTATCTACCACCAATCAGCTGTATCTACCACCAATCAACTAAATATACCACCCAATCAGCTGTATCTACCACCCCATCAGCAGTATCTACCACCCCATCAGCTGTATCTACCACCAGATCAGCTGTATCTACCACCCCATCAGCAGTATATACCATCCAGTCAGTTGTATATACCATCCAATCAGATGTATCTACCACCCCATCAGCTGTATCTACCACCCAAACAGCAGTATATACCATCCAGTCAGTTGTATATACCACCCAATCGGCTGTATCTACCACCCAATCAGCTGTATCTACCACCTAAACAGCAGTATATACCATCCAATCAGTTGTATATACCACCCCATCAGCTGTATCTACTACCCAATCAGCTGTATCTACCACCCAGTCAGCAGTATATACCACCCAATCAGTTGTATATACCGCCAGATTAGTTGTATCTACCATCCAATCAGCTGTATCTACCACCCAATCAGCAGTATATACAACCCAATCAGTTGTATCTACCACCAGATCAGCTGTATCTACCACCCCATCAGCAGTATATACCACCCAATCAGTTGTATCTACCACCCCATCAGATTTATGTACCACCCCATCAGTTGTATCTACCACCCCATCAGTTGTATCTACCACCCCATCAGTTGTATCTACCACCCCATCAGATTTATGTACCACCCCATCAGATGTATGTACCACCCCATCAGTTGTATCTACCACCCCATCAGCAGTATATACCACCCAATCAGTTGTATATACCACCCCATCAGATGTATGTACCACCCCATCAGATGTATGTACCACCCCATCAGTTGTATCTACCACTCAATCAGCAGTATATTCCACCCTATCAGCTGTATCTACCACCCAATCAGCTGTATCTACCACCCAATCAGCTGTATCTACCACCCAATCAGCTGTATCTACCACCCCATCATCAGTATATACCATCAAGTCAGTTGTATATACCACCCAATCAGATGTATCTACCACCCAATCAGCTGTATCTACCACCCCATCAGCTGTATCTACCACCCCATCAGCTGTATCTACCACCCCATCAGTTGTATCTATCACCCCATCAGCAGTATATACCACCCCATCAGCTGTATCTACCACCCCATCAGCAGTATATACCATCCAGTCAGTTGTATCTACCACCCCATCAGCAGTATCTACCACCCCATCAGCAGTATCTACCATCCAGTCAGTTGTATCTACCACCCCATCAGCAGTATCTACCACCCCATCAGCAGTATATACCATCCAGTCAGTTGTATCTACCACCCCATCAGTTGTATCTACCACCCCATCAGCAGTATATACCACCCCATCAGCTGTATCTACCACCCCATCAGCTGTATATACCACCCAGTCAGTTGTATCTATCACCCCATCAGCAGTATCTACCACCCCATCAGTTGTATCTATCACCCCATCAGCTGTATCTACCACCCCATCAGTTGTATCTACCACCCCATCAGCAGTATCTACCACCCCATCAGCAGTATCTACCACCCCATCAGCAGTATCTACCACCCCATCAGCTGTATCTACCACCAGATCAGCTGTATCTACCACCCCATCAGTTGTATCTACCACCCCATCAGCAGTATATACCACCCAGTCAGTTGTATCTACCACCCCATCAGTTGTATCTACCACCCCATCAGCTGTATATACTACCCAATCAGCTGTATCTACCATCCAATCAGCTGTATCTACCACCCCATCAGCAGTATATACCACCCAGTCAGGTGTATATACCACCCAGTCAGATGTATATACCACCCAATTTGCTGCATATACCACCCAATCAGCTGTTAAACCACCAATCTCATCCTGTTGCAAACCAGGAATACTTCCCCGAGGGAACGTTTTAAGCATCTAACACCCAGTGAAACTAATTGATATTAAAGTATGTAACAAGTTATCAGTAGGCCAAGATTGTATGTAATAATATAGTGTATAGCACAGCGGAATGTTTCATCATGTAGGAGGTTGTTTTCAATTCAATAGAGGGTAGGTGACACTTAACTCGACTCCTGAATTTCAAGTAGCCTTGAGCTGACGATCAATGTTTGAATTGCATGGCTTTATTGCAAGTACACAGCATGTATATTTCAATTTCTTATCATATGTGCCCTGTAAGGTAAGTACTAGCCAGGAAACTTCTATCTTGTTGAGCGTGTTGGTGAATATTGTTTAATGCTACAGTTGAAAGTATTACAGCATGGTGGTATACAATTTCGGACCAGACAAACTAGTGGTTGTACATTGGGAAACAACCATGCTGTCAGGGTACAATGACACATATTCATTGTAATAACCTGATTCCTATTTTAGTCTGCCAACACAATACGAATGGGGTGTTGTCCTGGTCTTCTAAATGTAGCAGTTATATCTTAGTGCAGTAGCTTCATGTTAGAGATGGAGTTGTCTCATTTTACAGATGCAGTAGTTTCACCTTATATATGTTTGTTTCTTGTTTAAGGCCGTACTCAGCAATATTCCAGCTATATGACGGCGGTCTGTAAATAATAGAGTCTGGACCAGACTATCCAGTGACTGACAACATGAGCATCGATCCACGCAATTGGGGTACAACGGCATGCATCAACGAAGTCCGCAAGCCTGACCACCCGATTCCAGTCTATCTGCTGTAGGTGACTATGGGTTGCCTGCTGTTTCAGTAGATATGGTTTTATGTCAATGTTTGTTATATATGTTTGTTTGTTGTTTAACGCCATATTCAGCAATATTCCAGCTATATGACGGCCCTTATATATGTAGCAGTTTCATCTTTCTGGTTTAGTAGTTTTAGTTTTATAGACCCTGTTGTAGGTATTCTCATAAGGGCATGGACAAAAGTTATCAGAGATTTCCCTACATGAATGGACACTTTGTAAGTGTGGATGCAATCTTCTTGGACATTCATATGAACCCTATACTGTCTACATTAACACAAGCTGGAACAAGATTAGATGTCTATTGGACTACATTCACAAAAACAAAATAACATTTCCATCACTTGAGTTGTTGCAAAGTTCGTAACAATGGAAATATTTCCCACCGGTGACAGAATTAATGGTCAATGTTTGGAGTTCCTTATGGTGTTTTTCTCAAAGACGAACAATGTCAGAAGAAATACTGGCACTGCAGGCCAGTTTGACAGACATCTTCAGTGGCCATTGTTATCATCCAACTTTGAAACAAGGCATGATTTAAACCTCTCATGTTAATTCATCGATCATAAACAGTTTCATTTTTTGTCCCCCTCCAAAAAACTAAAGCAATTTCCAGTGGGTAATGGATTGTTATTTTATTCTCTGTCATGTAATGGATAATTTGATATCAAAACTTTCTTGAATGATTCAATGCCAGGTTGGCTCTTTCAGCCAAAGTGGTTGTCTTGTTCAAGTGAGATGCTACAGTCTTAATATATATCATAACATTAATATCAAACTGCAGTAGATTTTGATGGGGTTCAGCCATAGGGCAAATAGCCTCCCGAGTGGCCAGTGCAGTGCTACAAGTTGTGAGTCTGCCCTAGAGAGGAGCAGAATGCATCCAATTAGAGTGAAGGGCTTTACCAATCACTAGACTGAAGGTGGCAAAGCAGAAAATGATATACCATTAATGTCAATTTCACTGGTGAGGCGTTTATTGTAGCCAATCATTGTTCTGCAATTCATCACATGGAATTGCTGGCATCCTTCGTTAAAGGTTCTTGGTTACAATCCAATGACACTTAACTTTTAAGCCTTGCTGTTAGATACTCTATGACCACATTAAAACCTGTGAACAAATTAGTTTCAGTTCAGAAAATAGACCAGTTGCAATGAGTCTGTATTTTTAGATCAAGGTGCTTTGGGAGGATTTTAAAAAATGGTTGCGTGACATCACTTTCCTTCTGTTCCGTCTGTGCTACAAATGGCATGATTATCTCTTTCAATTTCTTTTCTAAAGAAGCTTTGCGTCGTGTCATGGTTTGTTAATGTGCGACAGCTTCAGTTGATTTTGTATCAACTTATGGGAAAATTATTCATTAAACCAAAATTCAACATCATAATCATTATTTAAACGAAATGATACATTATTCATAGATCAAAACTTAATGCTGTGCTGTTCTTTACATTTTCAAATACTTACTGAAATATTCTATGTGACCATGTACCACCAGACAGCAGTTTGAATTCATTTTTTTCATTTCAGCCAAAACAATCTCTGAATTCAGTCTAACAGAAAGATCATGTTAACGTAATTTACTATGTTGCAATCCTTTTTCCTTGACCCAACTGCTGATAAGGTTGAAGCACTACCTAATAAAAGAACACTTTTGATTTAGATTCAATGAACACGTTTAGATTTAATTAAGCCCATTGTCTAATGTTTTTACAGATCCTGAAACCAATCTGCAAAAAATAGATCATTGAGATGACAAATATCAATCTGTTCCTTCATATTTAAGCAGCATGTCTGTTTTACAATGCATATGTTCCTTCTGCTCCAACATGCAAAGGCACTTTGAGAAGCTCATGTAAACACTGATAGTTCATTAGCCTTTGTCAATTTCAGCTTGGTATCTCGTCAATTTCAAAGCAATTTCAGTTGAACGTATCTCAAACACGTGCCAAAAATTGTTCTCATTTCCATACAGCTCGATTTATTTATGCTGTGGTACGCACTTGAAATGATTGTTTTCATTCTGCCTATTTCTGGCAACAAAAACAAGTTATCTATTTAAAGCAAATATATCTGGCAGGGTTCTTTCTCCCAGCCCATTAAGCTCAGTGATTGCAGATGCAGTTTATCCCAAATCATCATATGATAGTACAACATTCATCTATATTTCTTCTCGGATGGTTTCAAAAGAATTCCTAAGATTAATGTAAGGTGTTTTTAGGCTACAAATCAGACAACTGTCACAAGGTCTGTGACCTTAGCCCCTCCTCTGAACCCTGGGTCTAGTTAAATAACACACAAATCTAGTAATCTCAGACAATTATAACCTATATACATGTATATTGAAACTGAAATGTACAGAAAATAAATGCGAGGAGACCCAAATGTTTTCGTCCAAGATAGAATAGTAAAGCAAAAATATCTATTTTGATATGATTAATATATTACTCAAAAGAAGTTAAGTACCACCCGATATACCACCGAGTACCACCTTATGCTGTGACAGTGAGTGAGTGACTTAAAATTTAGAGTCACATTGGAGGTAGTCTAGACATATCGTGAACATGCTGTGACAGATTAACTAACTATAGTAATATGAAAGAATTGGGCGGTCCTTAACTACTTTTGAGTAGTATATCTGTGTGTGTGTGTGTGCATGCGTGCGTGCGTGTTTGTGTTAGTTAGTTCGGTTTGAGAGAGGGAGTGAGGGAGGGTCGATCGAGGTTGTGGTGTTTCATTAAAACTCTGAAAGTGTTTTATCCGTCATCTAAACTATTGAGGTGATCCCCCTGCGGGTTCCAGTAGGGAGTAGGTAGCCTGCACATAGCACTAGCCACGTCACTCAGCTGGCAATTGATTCCTACCATGGGCAGGATGCAATATTTATGGTGAAGGCTTGCAAGTAATGGACAGCTGGGATTTCTGTATTGAGCAATCTCTCATCTCCCGTCAACTGCCTGCTAATAATTCTATTTACTTAAAGATCAAACAAACACTTTATTTCCTTACTCCCTTAATGCAGCGTGATGGTCAGATGAAAAACATTTTATTGAAGTGTAGTCATTTTGGACACATATATTATTGTCTGGGTTATAGCGCCTCAGGTAAATATTACATAGTGGTCATCTTCTATGAGTGGGGCTTTCATATTAAATGCACAATATATAGTTGTAATTAATTACATACATGGTTTACAGATTGAAGTATGCATACACCTTGTGTTGGCTACACCATCAGAAACATTAACATTGTATGATGTCTGAATAATGTCATCACCATAAATGTTATCTCATTAACTTAAGTTGCAATATTTGCAGTTTCAATGGTAACAAATGCAAATGTGCAAACTACAGGTATTACATTAAAGATATTTCAACTATTCACTTGTAGATGAAACAAATATACAACAAACATGAGAGTCATGAGAGTTCAGGTAGCAAAATGGATTTTGGGAAGATTTTTGCTGGCACTCACTTCAATCCCTGCAACCAATTAACGTAAACACCTCGTATTCTGTTAAAGCCCCCAATTAACATAGAGAAAGAAGCCATCTTGGAGGCGAGAGACAAATGTCTGTTAACAAGCTCTGATGTGGCCTACAAGTAATCTTAACCTTATAATGTTACAATGTATATGTAGCAATCAGGCCAGCTGCTCACCGAACCAGAGTCTCATCAGGATTGTTGACGTACATGTAAACAAACAGTGGTCAGATGGGGACATGTTTTGATTGGGTCCACCGCTCAGATTGTGGAGGAAAATTATACTATCTTTGCATTTAGGTACAATTCAAGGCATTTGAATTCGGTTTATAAACAAATGTCTCAACATAGATATGTGAATTTTGGAGATGTACAATCTCTGATACATACAGATAAATTTTACTTCAACAATTAGATAAATGCTCAATTATTCCAACAAAATTACGTAAATCTGGGAAGATGTAAGTATTTGTCTGAACACTTCTGTTGCGTACAGCTTACATCAGTTTAACCATGTCAAAAGTTGAAGGTGAAATTGGGTCTAACATCGTGTAACAACAAGTACCATATTTGAATGTGTTTTGGTAGGACGTGGCAGGGGATGGAACCACAGACCTTCCCCTCTTTGGGCAGACGCACTGTCCACTAGACCATGTGTGCCGTCAACTCACATCAAGCAGCACTGACTAAACACAGTATCAATGTAATCCGTTCAAAATGAGTCTCACATTTATCATACTGTGTCAGATAAATCACACAAAACATGTTTTATAGCAACAGTACTACTGCATTTCTATAAATGTGTAAGAGTAAAGGGGTTGATATCAATTTAAACATACAGTTAGCACTTAATTGCCAAGGCCTGAATGTCAGCCATGGTTGACTGTAGGCCAGTGACACAGAGCATTTAGTGAAAACATTCCTATATAAAAGCAGACAAAGTGAAAGGAGAATTTGTAGTGTGCGTATTATCAATGCAGTAATTCAGTCCTACCTTGACAAATGCATCATTCAGAGCCAGTCTGCTGGAAGTATGTGGCCGACAACCCTCAAATTGTACATTACAATTCAATCCTGCTGATTTCAAGCCAGTCGCAAGGCAGTGCTACTAAACAGACCTGACATCCTGCCACAAACTACCCCTTTCATTCTTCCCTAATACATTCGTGGCTCCACACATCTATACAAATATATAGTATTTAATATTTAACGGGTCAGATGTGTGAAGCGTGTTTATCCTGTTGATTTCTCAGACAGCGGATGTCTCCTTTGTACTGCATCACGTTGGCTGCAGGTAGTCTACATCTCGTACAACAACTCTTTGTCAGCGTCTAGTCACTACAGCACAGTCCTCCGTGCTCCTGTCCCAACTCAGTCCATACGACTTGTAAACATACATCCTCGCAACAAGTATCTATGCAATAACAAGGACTTCATTTCTTTGTAATAATCCCCAATTCAGTGTACAACATCCCTGTTTTACATTCCTTTCCATGTCATTAAAACCAAACCCATTCACCAAAATCTACATTTCAGATGTACGACAATTCAGCATATTTACCTGCCACAAATGTCTGCCCTTTCAAATACCTACAGCAGGTTGTCAAGGTCATTTTCCTTTTCACAAAGTGTCACTTTTAGGGAGAAAGGTCAATTTGTTTGTTTGTTGTTTAACGCCGCACTCAGCAATATTCCAGCTGTATGACGACGGTCTGTAAATAATTGAGTCTGGACCAGACAATCCAGTGATGGACACCAGAAGCATCGATCCACGCAATTGGGATACAACGACATGCATCAAGCAAGTCAGCGAGCCTGACCACTCGATACCATTAGTCACCTCTTACGACAACCATAATTGCCTTTTACACCAAACATGGGTAGCTGCATGAAGGCCTGTTCAAACCCAGATCTTCACGGGTCTATAAAGATAAAAGTAAACACTAGATCTTAACTGTAAATTGGAAAGAGGTAGATCTAGTCCAAGGCTGTAAGACCAGGGGACATTTCAAACCTCCACCAAATTCACAATAGAACTTTTCATTATTAATCCATCACATATCTGGCCTCTCATAGTCTAGAACCCTACATTCCTTTCCATTACTGTCAGGAACATCTAAATGTATGCAAAGAACATCACCCCACAACTAAGATTCATTAATCCAGACTACCTCTGATGTCTAGTGAACAGAGTGTCTGCGAGGTGAGATGACGTTACAAAATGGTACTTGTTGTTACCCTGCCTAGCAAAAAGCATTATGGGGACTGGTTTACAGTGTCTGAGTAGGGTATCCATGTTAAACTGCTGCATGGTATCTCAGTGGGCTAGCACTATAAAACTAGCATTAGTCTGGACTTGTACAAGCAGCCATACACACACATGCATGCAAGTCACTATAAAAGTGCCGTAACACGACGTTAAACCCCATTTCACAACACCATTTATTTGTCATTACGGACGATTAGTTTATACTGACCATATTAACAGGATTTGGGTGAACTAAAAGTGACCATTGATATTGATAAGTTAGACCTACTGAACACTGGACTACTGAAGCTAATGAAGCAACACAGACATGAGTGTGCCCTCGTTACAATTTCAAGCATGTCATCATTCAGACCAACAGTCTCTCAATGTACGCATGTATTGTGCAAGTTCGTTCCTACCTCTGTGTGGCGACCTGGCGAGTGTGAGGGGTGATGGAGGGGGTGGGAAGTTGTCGTCGACCCCCAGGCCACTGAAGTGTCCGCCTCCACCATGCTGACTGCTGCCCATGTATCCAGGGCTTCGGTTCAGGAGATCGGGGACCGGCGGCATGTTGATACGCTTCGACTGCTGGCTTATCTGTTGCTGCTGTTTGGCAACCACTGTCAGAAGACCATTTACATGAAGTAATGGCAATAATCTTTTCATATAAATATTATTTGTACATAAAGAAAAAAATATGTCATGTGATAATATCTCATCTGAATAATGATCATTTATATTATTCAAATCTGATTAAAAAATATATTTGTATTAGGATTTTATTGTTATTTTATGATGATATTTAAGAATATATCTTTAACAGAAGACCTTAAATTAAAGTAGATCTATGTGAAATATGTAGATACTAAATACAATAATTCAATATTTGGAATAAGTTTTTTATTTTCTCACCTTGGCTGTCAACAAGAACCACATGGTTGGCAGGGAAGAAGCCTGTTTTTGCCATTCTCCCGCTCTGCACTACGTAACCCTTCCAGATACCATCCGGCTTCTGTTCTAACACCTGTAACACAGGGGAGATAACTCTTACTGCCTTACTGTGGACTCAAATATTTACTGGACCTCCTAGCTTACCGAGGAGATACCATGTTGGGATCAGCATAGCATATATCTTACCAATTGAATTGGTCTACAATGAAAAGCAATTTCTCACCATTTAAGTGATATTTGTGAAGGAAAGCCATATTCTGAATTAAAGTCATATCTTGTTTGCTTGACTGCTTTATGCAACACACTGCAATATTCCAGCAGTCTGTAAATAATCGAGTCTGGACCAGACAAACTAGTGATTGATGTCGAACACATCAATCTATGCAATTGGGATTTGACGCTATCAACCGCGTCACTGAGCCTGACCATCCAATAAAATACAGTTTGCTCTTACACAAAGCACAGGCTGTTGGCGACCTATACTTTTACCCAGTTTGTATGGACCAAGGTCATTAGGGTATGAAATTACACTAAGACAGCCAGATCTATCACACGAATGTCAGGAAGCCACCTGATGATCATGCCAGTTATAATATATATACATTTTTCAAAGAGAAAGCTTAGAACGTAATATGAGCCTCATATGGCACAAGCCGTTTCATTACATCATTAATAGCTACTGCATCAACGGTTCTATAATCCTGTTCCTGAATGCAAAAATCATGCAGCATGGTTGCACATTATGTAGCATTTTTGGAACCATCACTCCAAGCAGATGATGTTATAAGCTATCAGTATCACAGAACATTTACCCTTATAAACACAACCGATGACACAAGCTTCAGATTCCCCTAACCCCACGGAAAGATAACAACACATCAAAAACGAGCGCAGTAACCCTTTAAAAAACTCTGCTTGCATGTTGAGCTAAGAAGCAAATCGTCCATCTCAAAACATGCAAGTGATGACACATCCATCTATCATCTACACAAATCATGTCCATTTCAAAGAAACATACGACTATCAGATCTAGACGAGAGCCTAGAGCAAGACAAAACCTGAACATTGAAATTCCTAGGTGAACTGTGGGATATAGATGTCAAGTAATTACAGCACCTTCACAGGAACACAGGCCAGCAGTGCAGTGATCACCAAGTCCACAAGGAACAAGGAGAAACGGCATGCTGATGTCAGACTTATCAAAGGGCATCCCATCTTTCAATACAGCATGAATGAAGGTTGAGAAAAAAATTGTCATAACATTTGAAGGTGCCAAGAACACTAGGCTCATTGTAGTTGTGAATTGCTCCAAGCCTTTCAGATCCCTGTATTTCTGATCTGACAACAGAAGTAACAGATTTCAAAGCATAAAGCATCTAAATATCAAACAAACATTCTAATCAGAGGTTTCCTAGTTTTGTATTATAAACTAAATTTGATATGTTTACAACGCCATCATTAACTATTTTAGAAATATGGACAGATTTATCTCCATTCTTGATCTCTTTTTTGAAGTTTGCAAGTTATTGTGTTGTCTGAACTAAATAAAAAAAGGATGCTGTATTTCATACTTGAGCATAGGTTTCCTCCGAACATTTTGGCAACATGATCTGACATCCAACTCCCCTCTTGGACATCTGTACCGGTACCTTCACCTCAAGCCTCGTACACTTCCTCCCTCCCCACCTTGTACCTTCCCTTCCCACCCTCCTGACATACACAGGTGTGGGAATCACCCTAGGGACCTGATCATATCAAAGTCACGGAATAAAAGGATTCATCTTTTGAAATTTGTCTAAAGTACAAACAATCATCAAACAAGATGGGAAATGAAATCAGGTTGCTGAAGCCTGCCCGGTTGCTGTGAGTAGCTCGACAAACACCTGAGGCAGAAATCATGGCTGGCACTCGTGGGCATGCTGGGATCAAAGAGAGGCATCTTATGAAATATAATCATGCTACTAAACTTTATCATGAAAACACTAATATGCAGTCTCAGGAACCCATAGACTTCTTGGATCTTCTAGGGGATAGAGGTATTTGTGGTAGCAGGTGCATCATGTAAATACTATGTACAAAGACTGTTCACAATAGTGTCAATTATGACATTCTTATACATTCATACCAGTGTTCAAAATTATGGATGAAAGTCAAGAAGTCCTTGTTGTAAACCTAATGTTCCATGTTAAAGATTGTGGAAGTTAATAGATCCACAGATACCACAGAAGACCTCAAAGACCTCCTTTATTTCCAACACTGCATATAAAAAAAATAGGTTATAGCCAGCTGTGCACAATAGTGTCAGTTGTGACATACAGTCAAACACAGTTGTCCTGAAGTTGAAGGGATCAACATAAATAAACCGAAGTTCGGCACAACTTTAGTGATGAATAAAGAAGAAATAAGCAAGCACCAAGTCTTTAAATAACTGTAAGTTCGACAAATCAAGGTTTGACACAACAGTGTTTGACTGTAATAACATTCATAAGAAAAACATAACCTCTAAAATAAGAATACAATGGCACAAGACACTTCTCAGACACACTTTGTGTTCCCCAATCTCTAACCAATCTTAGACAAATATGAAGTAAGGTACTGAATAAATATATACTTTTACATCTGGCCTGGTGTTGGCCAACAGAATGACGTCATGACCTTGCAGCATGTGTTATCGTGTGCCGCTAGTTCTTACATAGAGAAACAAAGCCAGCATCAGGCACTGTGTATATCCTGTGTTCTCCTACCTTAGCTGAAAGATCCTGGTCAATCAATAAGTTGCTGTAGACTGTGGTTATGATGGACCTAGCAGTGTGATGCTATCTATCTCCACTGGTTTCATCTGTCAGACATCAGGCCCATTTGAACCCACCCTCCCTATCTATCCATCTACAGATGTCTGGACACAAGTGTCTGAAGGGAGACATCTTCCAGATGTTTGAATCATGGATACAGAAATATGGATGAACTATAATCTGATGTGAGTGAGTGAGTGAATGAATGCTGTTTTACATCACAGGATACAAAAAGAATTGGCTTCACACCTCAGGTCCATGTGGAGAACAAAACCCTGATCTTCGGTGGGATAACCTAACACTTTAACCCTATCATGAGAAGAGTTGGTAAAGCTGATCATCTGCTACTCTGCTTCATGGAGTAGGGTGTGTGTAACATCAGGGATCTAACTCGGGCTATCTAGATGACCAATACAACAATCTACAATAGAAGAATAACTGTAGGACTGGCAACCTTTGTTCATATCTTGAACTCTATTTTGAATGTGGATCTGGTCTACAGTAATTATATTTGATGAAAAATAGGAATAATGGATTTATACCACACTAGATGTTACATCACACTGCCACATATAATTATCAACAACTGACTCATATAAGAATATATAACTCCCATACTTCAGTGAATGAGTGAGTGAGATGGGTTTAATCCCGCTTCAAACATTATTTCTGCAGTGTGTCAGCCTTATGATGGAGGAAAACCCAAACTGATGCAGGTGTTTACCACTTTGGTGGTAACTGACAAAGCTAGAAACATAATCAGGCCCTATCTGGATTTGAACCCACAAAAATATGTTCCTAGCAAGCCTAAGGGAAACAACTCTACACAGCGAACTGCAGGGCCTCAGACAACTCGTTCACCCCTCCTATGCTTTATCACAGTCACGGCTCAATGATTGCTTCATACAACAGGGCTATGAGGGCAACAGAACTGATGCATCTTCCTTCATTACATCACTATTCGAAAGAAAACAGTTTTCAAAATCATGCTATAATAGATCTAAGAATAACCAAAGTAAAACCTGTTACCAAGTATACAAAATAATGACTTTGCTTCCATCAGCACTGATTGTCCTGCTTAGTACACCAAAAAGCCCGACAAATATTGACAATAGCGCCATCAAAGCAAGCCACAAAATCATTAAATGTCAACACACTGCTTACAAGATGAATAAAACCTGTGTGGTGTTGTAGCAATAAATCAATTAAGTACAAGCTGAAACTTCTATCCAAATAACATCTTTTTGTCAAAATTCTATCATCCAGAATATAGCCTAAGCAACTACTCACAGCTAGTGATAAAAGTTGAAACTGTTTACAATGAGCACAGCCCAACCTGGAAGAGCTTGTGAAGATTCACATGACAATTAAAATAAGCAATGACTGCCTTAATTTTACCTACATACATCAAATGCATTTTGTATTACATGAAATAGTAGCCAAATCAATCGACAGTATGCGTGTGATATTTAAGCTGCATGCAGTTCTCGTTATACCTGCAGATCCGTTTTTCTCAAGGTGATTGCCTGGATCCATTGCATCCAATGTGACAAGTCAGTAAAAAAAACCACATGTACAACAATCAGGGCTGTGAAAGGGCCTCCCAACTCAGATAAATTGCATCATAAAAAGTGACATGGAATGCTAATACCGTCCTCCTGCTGTACATGTCATTATCATGTACATTGCAGAGTGTGGTGTCCCCACCGACAGGGATCTGAAGACAAATACCTCGTACATTGCTGCATACTTGCAAATTCCACATCAGGTGTCATTCTCACCAGTGAGTGAACCAATGTTGCTTTACACCACAGTATGAAATAGTCCAGATGAAATAATGGCGGCCTGTAAGTAATTGAGTCAGGACCAGACAACCAGTGGATGACAGCATGAACATAGACTATTCCATCGCATCAACACACACTGACAACTACTTCTAATCACACTAAATAGTCCTTAGGAGAGTACCATAGTGATATTGAAAATTTTCATAATTTAAAATCCTACCTTACTCAAGGTCTTTTCTTTTAATTCCTATAATTGCACCTTTTTAACAAAAAAATAACAGACTAACAAGGGTGGGTGTTTGGAGGTGATTGTTTTATAATATGTGCTTACATGGGAATTAATGGACTCCAGAATACAGGATCGGTTGGTAAGTAGAAACATTTTTTTGAAATGCTGATGCAGCTTTAAAACGTAACTCACTCACTCATCTAGAAATATTCAAAAGAAATATATCCTTGATTCCATTTTTTTAGTAGACCCAACATCAGACACTTGAACATACCAGAAGTCAGCATTGAATTTCACCAAACTCAATAAAACAAGAACCCAGTGTCACTTGTCAGTCTCTATTCCGTCATGTCTCAACCAAGCCTCAGAGCTAGTATCGCTATTCACATCCATATCAATCATATGAGGTATAGACAAGGTAGATCCGGGCTGTAACGACAGCAGATCAGAAATACTCCCCCGGGCTGTACTGTACCAGTGGATGCTACTCCTGGTGACCACATGGGGCCCTTCACGTTCCCCGTCTGTCTTTGACCACCGGATCCTGTCTCCGGCATCAAAGATCCATCTCTACATGCAGATATCATACCTCCTTGAAAATCATTAGCACCTCTCAAGATGAGAAGGTTCCAACAGAAGGTGTCCTCAACCTACCTCAACACATCAATAACATGTCTATCTCTATTCGTGTATAAAGAAAACTAATAAAACCACTGACTATTCCATTGATATTGCCAACATTGGAATTATGGGGATCAAATCATATTAACAAGTCATTAATAATGTAATAAAAATGTGCATATCTATAATGCACCATATCCACACCCTAAAGCATGTTTAGATTGCTACACTGCTGGCTGAACAAAGGCATATTTTGAACAAGGTCACTTGCCTAATGAGATGGTGTGGGGCATGTATGACCAAAGCCTTAGAAATGCTCAGAAGTCAAGCTGTGATCACAGTCACCCATGCAACTGCTCTGCGCGACCAACGTTGCGTAACTTCATCGAAGTTGTGACTGTAGCCCTGTTCACAGCACCAAGTGCCATGAAATTACGTTAGCATTAAGGTGCTTGTGTCATTACTATTATTTATCAGCACCACTACATAAGTGATATCGCATGGCCATTAAACATATGCAGTGTTAGAAAAATAAATGAAAGCAAAGGATCAAAACCCAAATGATACAAACAATATTTGCTTACATGTTACAACATAAAATCTGAAGAAGCCAAGACCTCTCTGAATTTTTAACACTGCAAAAGCAAACAAACTACGTATATACAATTTTTTGCACAACCTCCTTGTATCAAAGCTGCGTCAATCATATTGTTTACTTCAAAAGGGATGTAACTAAGGCTTGAGCCATCGACCATCACTCTGTGGCTGCGGTAGCAGGAATTACATAACTGTAACAGTGTATCACAGCTAGGCTGACTTGACATTAAGCAACACTACTACAGGATACACCTTCATCTCTGTGGAATTGGGAGTACAGGAAGAGTAGGTGGAGGAGGCGGGAGCTTGCACATCTGTTCAAAGAACAGAATGAAAGGGTAGGGTGGTAGGAAGGGTGGGTTAGAGGAGAAGGGTGGGGTAGCAGGGAAGGGTAGGTAACAGGATATCTGCCTAGGTTGAAATATTTGCCTTGTTTCTGCAACATGGGAATAGCATCGACAGGTCCGCATCGCAGAAGCTCCTTGCCTATCCACCTGTGCTAAGGCTGTGCAGGGGAAGGAAGAAGGTGGGTAGTGAAGAGAGCCACAACCGAACATCAGATGTGGACTAGATGGTAGTGCCAGGTGATTGGATGGTGTCAGTGTCTCGCCAGGTCACAAACTTCCCCTTCACACCAAACACAGGTGGTGGAGAGTGTGAGGGGAAGGGAAGGTCAGGGTACTACAGGTAGCCCCACCCACACACCCACATGTGGACCCACATGGAACAGACTTAATTATTTACAGGCCACCATCATACAGCAGGTTCAAACACACAAACAAATGGAAGTTGTAAGAGATAACTACAGGGCCTTTCACTCTCAATTTGAGTATTTCAATGATATTTTAAAATTGTGGTGCGTGCGTTCGTGCGAGCTAAAATCTCAAGAACAAGACCCCGCCCACATGCACGGGATCTGCCATCGATCAGCCCCATTGTTGACACCCAATCCCCATGTTGCCATTAGTATGTAGCACTAGAGGTAATACTACATAGGACCCATACCTAGGGCAGAGGGAAGCAGCTTCCCCATCTCCCTAACTGCACCACCAGAAGAGCAGGTGCTACATCCCCCCGAGTCTCCCTACTGTGTGCTGCAGCAAGGTAGGAGAGGCATTCAAAGCATGGAGATTGACAAGGAATCCACAAAAGCAATATTGGGTTAGTTAGTGACATTACCGACAAAACGGCACAGCCATTCAGGCCTTGTATAACTTTATCGCCATCACAAACTACAACCTACACAATGGCTGCATGATGCCAGATTACCCATCACTCCACAGGAAATCTCTCCCCCATTAAGCCCAGACCTTGTGTATAACATTAAGCTGTCTAGCATGAGATTAGCCACACAATGAAGGCACACATCTCAGTGTTAAAGCCTGTAAGAGTATGCCACAAGGACCTTTATCGTAATTGTCTTTCAAATATGTCAAAAATATTTCTATTACAGTAGCGCCAGTGTTCCTCCCTTGTTTTCATGTTAGTGGTACCAAAATGTCAGTAGTTTCATGATGCTAAGAAATTATCATTTTTGTGACATACGTCAGGATTTAGGAAATTTAAAAAATATATAGAAGAATCATATACTTAACAAAAATGTTAGGGATCATGATCATTTTGGGGGATATTTTTATGAAATTGTGTGCTCAGTCTTCGTCACTTAAAAAATATATCCACAAAAATATCCATGATATTTGTGCAGTCTATCTATATAAGACAAAGTGACCGAGGGAGTGGATATGCTGTTATTCTTCAGGTAACGATTCAGTTATTGTATTATTAGCAGACACATGTGTGTAGATACTATCAGCCAGGGCACACATTCTAAACTAAGTTGGCTCTTTTGATCAGGATGGATACTTAAAATCCTTAACGAAGCCTTATCATATGCATGATTCAAGACTCTTACTACAACAGCAGAATCCCAATACTCTTTGTACAAATCTGATTCCTTCATTCATAAACAAACCAATGCCAGCTCCATGCATTTAGTCACAACCATGGACAATTAGACATGTTTGTTTGAACTACACATGTAGAAAAGGAAGCAATCCCTTCACAGTCTTTTCTTGCATGCCCCAAAATTTCCAACATTTCAACTCTTTTCACTCAGATGTTTTAACAAACACACTTGATTCGTCCCTTCAAAATTCAAATGTAAAACAGTCTTTAATTTTGAGCATGTGTGAGTTTGATCAAATCCAGTAAAAAGAAATGAGTGAGTGAGTTTGGGTTTAACGCCACTTTTAACATTATTCCAGTTATATCACAGCGTGTCAGCTTAATGTGGGAGGAAAGCCCGAAGTGATGCAGGTCTCAGACGTTTACCACTTTGGTGAAACCAATGAGCACGGGTATGGTGCTGACAAACCTAGAAACATAATCGGGGCGAACCGGGATTCGAACCCACAATCATAGGTTTCTGGCATGCCCAAGGGATGCAACTCTGCACAGCGAATCGTGGTGCCTTAGACGACTGGGCCGCCCGTGCCCCCAGGTAAAATGAAAAAACACAGTGGCTGCTTAATTCATAGTTCTATCCTTCTATTTGCAATAAACCACATCCTTACTAGTCCGAACAATTCAGAGGGCAAAATGGAAACGAAAACACCAGTACAAAATGCCACGTGACTTCAGTCAGTTAAAGGAGTCAGTCAACACTACAGATACTGCACGACACGTTTCAAAGCTTTTTCATGATTTCAAAATGTTTCCATGACATTTGGATTTAACCCACACCTGCACAACATGACCTCAACCACGATAGACAACTTCCAAATACTGTTCCTCCATCAGTGGAACCTTCTTATAAGACCCGTCTTTCGCAAAAACGTTTTCACCACCCATTTGATGGATCAGATGTCATTTTCACAAAGTCAGCAAGCATGGTGTATTTTTTAATTTTCTAAAACTGCAATGCCTGTTATTTAGGTCTGACAGCACAGCATTTACCTTTTATGAAGGCGCTACATATGTGAGCCATTCTTCACATATACTATTCAAATAGTTTTCTACGCCTCATTGTTGCATTTGAGGTTACCCAGTAAATTACTTGTTAGAGAAAACCACTTCCAGGAATGTTTCTCCCATCTCAGAGCCTATTCTAGGCTGCACAACAAACACGCAATGCTACAAGCTTCTTACAATAGTGGCTGGCATCCAACACAGTGGTAACAGAGCTTGCAGCACAATCGGAAACAAGTCATCATTTGCTTTCCGAGGAGAAATATACAGCACTCTCAAGAGACATAACAATATGATATACATAACAAAGTTGTCCGCTTTCAAGTCTGATTGTTAACATTGTGCAGCCATGGGCATTGAAGCTGTCAAACTCAGAATTTGATTAATTCATCCGAAATCTACTTCATGTAACAAGTTGTTTGTAACAATCTAAAAAAAAGTATTGTTCAAAATCGCAGAATATTTCCCAAAGAGTGTAAATCCTTGAATATAGGTTCTGGATTATAGAAAATAATAAAATAAGGCTCTCCAATGTCACTGAAATCATATATAGGCCATTCTTGAAAAGGGGACAGGTTTAAATTATTACAGTGCTTAGAGGAGCAAACTTTTGAATTTTTTTAAATCTGGACTTAGAAAAACAAATAGTTAGCTTCATGTATATGTGTGGTCAAGAAAAGGCTTTAAAGATTTAGCGGTAGAGCTCCCTACTGTCACAATACTGAACTTAATTAGAACATAACCTGTTTATTTGTAAAATGAAATTTAATATTTTCAACAAGTAAATGTAAATGGATTGAATATTCCCACAATGACATGCCGAGTTCAAATTCAGTCTGCATTGAAGAATCTTCAGGCTACAGATTTAAACATGTTTTGGGGCATCATTTAGAGCACCCATTTAATGCCATAACACACTGGATATCCAAACAGGCAGTCCAACAGACTATTTATGACACTAGGTCTGCTGACATGATGAAAGAGTGACAGCAACCTGCAAACGAAGCCTGCCATGTCTTCCTAAGTGTGTAAGTGGGTTACTGTACAAGTTGTATATGCTCCCGTACATCTCCTTAACGAGCGGGCCCCGCAAAACAAATCTCCTACAGTGTCGCACATACACAGCCCGGGACACAGCCATCTCAAATACTGACACACTTGTTTACCTTCATCTTCGGAAACCAGCATCCGCAGCCAAACGGATCCATCGTTGCTGTATGTAATGAACGCGTCTGTGTCAGTCACTTCACCATATAATTCACAGTATGGACATTGATCAGGGCTGGTTTTTCACCTACGCTTCGCCACAATTACCTTCCTCAGGCGTCTATTGCAAAATGTCACTTTGTAATAGAATTGTGTTTGGAATTCTCCTATGTATATTTGTCGAGGGATCAACTTGTCAATTTCAATGTTGCAGAAAAGAGCAACAGTGCCATGCGATGTGTCTTGTCAAGTCAAACCCGGATTCATTTAGAGCCTGGACGATGACAGCTCGTTACTTGCCAGCCTTCAAATGAATTGTCCTGCAAACGTGGGCTCAAATGGATTTGGAGAACTGTTTAGTACATTCAACAGTTTGGACATGAGACAATCTCCATGTTCTGTAAAACTGTACTTACATAACGGTGGACTGAGTGGTGAATGAGTTGGGTTTTACACTGCTTTAAGCAATATTCCAGCCACATCCCTGTGCTTCCCAGAAGAACCGACTAAGTCACTGATGATGAGGTTTTCCTTGCCCACTTACAGAGTTTCCAATGTATTATTCCAAACATAGCATGTCCACTGCTGAGGAAAGGTGTAGGTCATTACTTGTAGGAAAAGATCATGCTACAGGTTCACATCGATTTCCGATATCAGTTCCTCACATTCAAGTTCATCACAGTAGATGCAAGTGAACCACATATACAACCTATATATAGGTTTATACAATTCAACAAATCTCAGCATAATACATCTCCATGGCAATGGTAGAATAAAGCTTTGCATTCAAATCAATTCTTTACTTGAGTTAAAGTAGGGTCACCAAATGTGAAATTCAGAAGTAGGTTTGCGACCACAAATGCAGGTTTCACTGCAAGGGTTGAAATAGGTTTCACAGATTTCACTTGAATAGTAGATACAGGTTTGATCACAATGGTAGATGCACAGATTTCACTTGAATAGTAGATACAGGTTTCATCACAATGGTACAAGCACAGATTTCACCTGAATAGTAGATACAGGTTTTATCACAATGGTAGATTTACAGATTTCACTTGAATAGTAGATACAGGTTTGATCACAATGGTAGATGCACAGATTTCACTTGAATAGTAGATACAGGTTTGATCACAATGGTAGATGCACAGATTTCACCTGAAGAGTAGATACAGGTTTCACAAGAACAGCCGACACTAAATCACCACCAATGATGATGCAGACTCATAGGTGAACGTTCGCAAATGTTAATGATGCCGATTTCACAATATCCTAACTTAGTTCAATTTCACAATTCCAGGACAGTGGAAATTCCGTGCAGGGACAAGTAATTTGTAGCAATACCCTCCACAGGATCCAAACCTTATTGCAGGGAATCACGAGAAGCAATCTTCCTCATCTTGGACATCACAACACCAATTTCAATCTATTTCTATTTTCAATTTGGCCGTCCAAGTAAGTAGATCTGTGATACAGACCTCGTTTTAGCCAATCTCAAAGTCTTCATTTACATGTTGTCAGCAGCAGTGTTACATGTGAAATGAACCATCAATACCACAAAAATCATATCGCTAATTTCAAGTTCCCAATTTGTTCCTGCTTAATTTACTGGTAATTACAACAGAACAATAATTTCACCATGAAACAATTTCCGCAAACATTACTGTATTGCCTTCAGGACATTTACATATAATTACGTCCTCACTTGTATGCAGTTACACACTGGGTTAGTTAATCAACCGTGACATAATCCGGACACATTTGTTGATTTTTCCAGTTCCGCTTACTCAGCAAAACAAATTCACTCCAACAAAGCACCACAATCCATTGAAATCCACAAATCAATTGATTTTACATTAGCACTTGCTTCAGGTGTCAGCAATATATTCCAAACCTGCTACAGCACAATCCTCAGTGCAATCCTAGGTGTAGGTTGTTATTTCAGTAATGGCATTTCCTGAGATGACAGTCTTGTCTTGAAACTTGAACTTCCATGTACTTAGTGGTCTACACTGAAGAAATATGATCAAACATTCTCACTGCGACAAGTGGCTCCAGCTCTCTGTGGTCATATGAAGCAGCCACAAAAGCACGATGAAACCAATTTGATCACACACATCTCCGGTGACCAAACAATATGTCTCACACGGGTCCATCAACATATTCCTCCACACAGTGACAGAATGCTCCGTTATTCGTTGTAAATGTTGACAATACGTAAAATGTAACATTAAATCATCACCAGTCATGACATACTGATGCACATATCTAACAGACTTTCATTTCACAGCCGTCTAAAATCACAAAAACATTCTTCAATCAAATGATTACCTGCCAATCAAACCCAGAATCAATCCATTGGTAAATAATACAATGTCAATAACATTTGACAGATAGAATATGTGAACTTGTCAGGACGATTCTACTTGCCGACTGTACCAGGATCCAGACACAAAGTGTCCGTTATAAAGGTCCTCACAGACACGTCAACGAAGTGCACCTTTACGTCTAATCCGAAGGAGTGAGCAGTCAACATAAGTCCAAGACACGTCTACACTTGCTAGGTAGACTCTGAGATGACATTCATTGATTCCTAGAATCAGGTGAAACTTCCAATTTCATCTGGTGTCTCATATATCACTTTTACCTTGATGGAATTAGTAATAAACCCTTCCAGTCGTATAAACATATCCACAAGCCATTTCGTATGTTGTGTTCTCTGCTGTGTATACAGGTGCTACATTATTCATTGGACGTAGACAAATCCAATGTCAATTCCATAGTACCCCGGAAAATCAATAACATTATTCAGTGATTGTCTTAAGAGGCAACCTCATATATTTACCAATAATCATGAGCAGAAATGAGTCTTTCACACTGCAATCAACATGTATCTATTACAACAAAATCACAAGTGTCCATTATCTCATAATTAACAACTGTTCATACTTTGAAATCAACAAACGGCCATCATCACATTGAAATCAACAAGTGTCCTACATTTGAAATTGACAAGTGTCTATTACAAGCGAAAAAAACAAGTGTCGCTCAATGAGATATCACTGTCCGTCCCTCCACTGAAAGCCAATCATCTACCTGGCCCACTGGGAGCATTCTGAGGTGTCCTGCAGATCCTTGTAACAGACTTGCAACCAGTCATGTGTAATCCTTAGTCTATGAGGGGGTAAGAATTAATAAAAAGGCAAACAAGGTTGTTTGACTTGTCCTGTGATTGCCGGTGGAAACTCAACAAAATGGTATTTGAACTTAAGACGATAGGATGCCGCATTGCCTCGTGCCCCCATCCCGTTATGTTTGACCAGCTACTGTTAAACATTTACCCACGGACCGCCAGTGCACACGAAAAAATCTCTAGTGGACAATCTTCCTTGTTTGTTTTCTCTTGACAGCTGATTATCGACAACTGACTTTTTTCACGTGGAGTTACAAACATTGTGGGTGGTAATTCGCACACAGCATTTACCCCACCGGATGTTGTCCCAGTCTCACCTTGACACACAAGAAGAAAACAAAAGTTTCCTAACGCCACAGATAACCCACCTTTAAAATCCTCTTGTGACCACGTGCAGACTTTAAATTTTGACATGTTTCTCATAGTGTTTTACATTTGATAAGAAGATCTAAGATATAAGAGATAAAAGAATTCCTATGGAAAGGTTGTAAGGTGATAGTTTTTACTTTGATCATCTGGTGTTGAAGTTTGTCATTTGTAGACACAGACAGTACAACATAGCCTGGACTTACCACCAAGGTGTGAGGCAGGGGTGTAACCTTTCCCCTTCTCTATTACTGTAACACATGGCTAGTCCCTTGTTTGTAAACATTTTCCATCTATGGCAGCAGTAGAACATGTTGAAGCCTGTCTGGCCCAAAACTAATCCAGGTAAAGTTAACTGATAATGTTAGTTGGGTAAGGTGGGGAAGCAAGAAGCAGTATTTACAGGACGTTTGACACAGATTCAGGAAGGGAGTTGGTATTGTTAAGTCCAAACTGATGCATGTTGTTGACATTTACTGCTTTGCTGACTGTTAAAAGTTTCATTTTGCTGCCATCAAACCAATGACGATAATCTGGGATGGGATTTGAACCACTGATTAGTGGAACCTTAAATGAATAAGGGACACAGCAAATTGCAGAGAATTAGACCGGCGTCAGTCTTTTAGTCCTTACCCAACTGTCCAATAGTTATCACAAGGACTATCAGAAATGTGCCATTTTTAGGGGTTTTAGGGATATGTTATCATGAGAAGGACTAGTGAACTGAAACTCTTAGCTATATAGTTTCTTCCGCTGTAGGCCTTTCGGCCATCTGAGAGTGACAGACACGACAACCCTTTGAGCTTACACATTCATTATAATTAAATAACAAGCAGCTGGGCTTTATAACAAATTACTTACATGCAGCTATGTGATAAAGTTTACTTAACGACACGAACTCACCATGAATCTGAGATGATGCTTTCCTAATTCACTGAACTAGTTAAAAAGTTCAAATTACTGGGCGTATATAGTACACAAAGCCATGTCTGTAATTTACAGCAAAGTACCTCACGATATTTGTGTCATGGCTTGTTTAAATTTCAAGCCCTTTATTGTCCCTGGTAAGGGTGTCCTCGGTAGGTGTATCAGTGACTTTCTTATACCACATTGTGTGCAAGATCCTATTAAAATAGGGGTGGGTTGTTTAATTATAACTCCTAATAATCAGACAACAGACAAAGCTCTCTGAGAACAGAAACATAAGAATTCATAAAGAGCTCCCTCATCAGAAAATATTGTACCAAACTCCTTTCTCCCTTGTGTTCAGGAATTAGTTTTCATTGTGTTGACAGTTATAAAGTAATGCCAGCACATCACAGTGAGCTTGCCATCTGTTATACAAAAACACATGTTAACTGCTTTCAGTCCCATGCAGTGCGACAAGTGTCTGATTCCACCAGGAAAAAACATCACAGAGAAATGACATGTTACGTACACAGCCTTGATGCAAAGTTCAGCCATGAATTGTTGTCAAATTTGACAAAAATAAAGAAACAGTTCAAGAAAACTACAATGATATAACATTTTCAAATCCAAATCTTGAATTTCACATCTTTAAAAAACAAAACAACCTAAACTTGTGGCCCATGGAAGGTGGGTGGTCTTGTGTGCAATGGTCCTGTGCCAGACAAAGCATAGCTCACTAGGTAAATGAGGCATGGCACCGGCTACCATAACCTCTCATAATACTGGCATCAATATTTACCTAATGACAGCTATGAAGAGATGTCCATAAGATAATGGGGATGTGCCGAAACCCACATACACCTGATAAAACTGTTCTCCAGAAAGAACTGACAGTTAAGTGTGGGAACCCAAATGAAACACATGCTCATCATCAGTTCGTATCTGCTTAATTTCCTAATCCAGGAACATTAGCTTACAAAAAGTATCCTTTTCTGTTGTCATATTCCACTAAAACTTACCCAATAAGAAAGATACAACATTTTAATGGCTGACAAACACTTTCCATGGGCGTGCTGCTTACATCTGTGTGCAAGAACACTAGCGTAATCATTGGCTTCTTAAAAACTCCCCAACATCAATCTGGAGAAATGGCTCTCGCTGACATTTCAAGCTAACCAGTTAAAGAAATCTTTCTGGTAAATGTTCTGCAACCATAAGGTGAGCTGGTTGCTGGTAATTGCAGTTTGGAGATTTGTCAGGCTAATCTGTCTACATCACCGGCCTCCTCCACTTCATGGGGCTCCACTACTGGTGCATCACAGGGCTCAACAACTGGTGGCATCATGGGCCTCCACTACTGGTGGCATCATGGGCCCTGACTACTGGTGGCATCACGGGCCTCCACTACTGGTGGCATCATGGCCTCCACTACTGGAGACATCATGGCCTCCACTACTGGTGGCATTATGGCCTCCACTACTGGTGATATCATGGCCTCCACTACTGGTGGCATCATGGCCTCCACTACTGGTGGCATCACTACTGGTGGCATCATGGGGCTCCACAACTGGTGGCATCATGGCCTCCACTACTGGTGATATCATGGCCTCCACTACTGGTGGCATCATGGCCTCCACTACTGGTGATATCATGGCCTCCACTACTGGTGGCATCATGGCCTCCACTACTGGTGGCATCATGGGGCTCCACTACTGGCGGCATCATGGGGCTCCACTACTGGTGGCATATGGCCTGCTCATCATTTAAAGGAAAGTGATACTCACAGTGATTATGTCCCCTTCTTTGAAGGCCAGACTCTCAGGGTCATAAATGCTGTGGAAATCCTTTATTGCCCTCGCATGACATGCACAGCTTGCTTCTGAAATATAATAATTGACACAATAATTAATTAAATTCTCTGACCATGGACTACTTCTGAATGATGCTTTGTATGGTTTCTTGGTGTAAAAATGAAACGGTTTCCATCTGCCAACCAAGTACAAAACTCTGCAAAGTGATTTCACCTGTAAATGTAAATTCAAATCTTTTCCCAATTGTGACAATTTTTATGTTAACAACATTCTGCATGTAAACACATTCAAAATACATTCTTCGGGTTGTGGCAATTGGTTCTGTGCATAGTAAACAGGTCACAAGTCAGATAAAATTAAGAAACTCTGGCAGCAGAGATCAGGTGGGTCGGCAACAGAATTCGGCAAGATTGATTCCTGAGAGTTTCTAGGGCTTCGACCCTGCCCAAATTTAATGTGTGGTGACTCGTAAGGCAAATGATTATGTTCAAAATATTACCCTGCTCATCCAGCAGCAAATGGGTACCCGGGTGGATAAAATGGTAACATGAATGTAGCATGAATGTAACCCTTCTAGCACCTAAAAGTAAGTTTTGATTGCATACTTCTCAGGGAGCTGAGAACTGAGTTTGAGTGCACGCTGATTATATCTGTTGACCAGGTAATTATTGTGTAGCATACTTTAAGGCATAGGTACGTCGCAATATAACTGTGAATTTAATATTGCTTTATCTTATACTATACAATTTGAATGCACTCTCATACAAGGCAACATCTTTGTGTTCAACATGTTCCATAGCCTTGCACAAGTCTCTAAGACAATATTTATTAGCTTAAATCATAATTTCTAGGTTATATAAATAATCAGAACAAGTTGTCCCTATAAGAAACTGGCTTCTCTAGGCTGTCCGCTTATCTAGACTTGCCTATTTGAAGATAGCATTACTACACATCCATGGATTTATCTTTCAGTGACCCTTTGAGCAAGGCTACATGTTCCCCTTTGTGTAGTCTTGTGTTTTATGAGTGGCCTTATTATTTAAACTTTCATAAAGGTCAAATTGATAAGCAGTTTCAAAAAAATAATTTTGTCAGGTGTAATTTCAACAAATCCATTTCAAGTAATCCATCTTTGCAAAAGACACACCATCAATGTCAACAAGCAGACATAACCTACATGGATCAACATAAACTAATATCATAACAACAAACAACATGCACGTCACTGCAATCTGACGTCAGCTACCATAACAAGGAAAGTTGTGCTCCACGTAAACAAGACTGACATAAAAATGTGTAGTTAATACAAGGATGACATGCAACTCAGTGCCTCCTGTCAAGTGTGCAGAGTGAATGATTTTATCGCTGCATGTGACGTGTGGCAGGAGTATCACACGGGGCTCCCGCCACACAACATGGGTGTTGTAAGAAAGCACTGCAAAAACAACCACCTTCTCTACATTCCCACGTCTTTACTCAAAAGAGCAGTTGAAGTTTTCAACATGTTGCTCACGGCACGATTTAGCAACTAGAGCCACAGTCAAGAGCTGGGTACTTAAGGAAATAGATCTCCGCACTGCTGATAGAAAATGAAATAAACACTCCCAAATTGCTCCTCCAAAATTAGTAAAAAAAATACCAGCGTATATCCATCTGTTTTCAGTTTGCCTCACCTCAACATTAGTGTTTTTTTCATTTCTGTTTCCTCAACAAATTGCTTTTCATTTTTACCAGAGTTGAATGAGTTCTAAACATGTCCTAAGATAATATATATCCTCGTAAGAAGTTATTTGTTTTTTTATTTGTTGTTTAACCCTGCAATCAGTAATACTGCAGCTATATGACATAGTCTGCCAATACTAAAGTCTGGACCAGACAATCCAGTGACTGACATTATGACCAATGATCCATGGTGACAGGCTATCAACCAAGTCACTGAGTCTAACTATTAAATCGCCTCTTATGACTGGCAACCAGCATAGAAAGTTACCCAGAAGCCCCGCTGAGGTGATGAAAGTTGAAGGTAACCCGAGTACTGCACGTCCAATCTATCTGTCTATCTGGCTTATTCTGCACTGACAGTAATTATACAACACAGGTAATACACTTCTCACAGACATACTGATGTCGGTGCAAGCGATATATTCATCAATAATGTTTCTCAAATATGATCTATAATACTTAAGAACTTTGGGAATGCATTCAAACTGAGATGAACCTAGCATTCTTCTGAAAATAGCCCCTAATAATTCCAACATCAGATTCCCTCAATTAGTTTTGTTTTGTCAAGGTTTGTTTTCACTATTTCCATGACGCAAATCCACATGCAAGGGATCTCTGCCACCAAAAATTTGACTCAAGGTTGAAGGATGCAAGAAACATGACAGCATTAAAAAGAAAATTAGAAATTTGAGAATTCAGGCTTTGGCTAGAATTTATTGCCTGGCGTTATCTTTCTCCGATTTCACAAACAGCATACTTTGGAGACCAGTATCTGAGAATTCAATGTGCTTTCTCCCTAGCCTACACTATACATAAGACTGACTGACGGGAAGAAAAGGGGAGTGTTGGAGAAGCTTGCCATAATTATCTCAAAGTGTGTGTTTATCATGAGTTTACTTATGCCCCAGCTGAATTTAAGCCACAATGATTTTCATCCTCGTGTTGGTTAATCTTCTCGCAGGTGTCATGTAGTATACTACTCAAAAAGGTTCATGATCATCTGATACTTTCATATTACTAGAGTTTATCTGAAATGGTACAACAGCTAAAAAGTAACTACTTGCTTTTACTTGACATCACATACATCATTTTACTTCCAATAAGCTTCAGATTTGTTTCATTGTATAAAACAGGAATCATTTCAACTCTGTAAAATATACATCCAATAAATGTCTCCCTCTATATGTATCCAGTAAATGGGAAATATCTTCCTCAATACATATAGTTCCCCTTCTAAGTATCAAACCAGTAAAAGTTTCATCTAAACAAAGTCCTACTCCTGCCAGTATCTACTTCTGTCTTACAGAGTTGTTCCCCCGATGTCTCCCTTGTATTTAACAGAGTTGTCTCCCCTGAATTTATCAGAGCTGTCTCCCCTGTATTTAAGGGAGTTGTCTCCCCTGTGTTTAATAGAGGAGACACCCCTGTGTTTAACAGAGTTGTCTCCCCTGAATTTAACAAAGCTGTCTCTGCTTTTTAGCCTTTAGGAATGATCTCATAAGCATCAAGTAAACATTAGTTTTCTTGTATCTCCCTCAAGGACCAGTATATCTAGTCAATAGTCTCCCCTGGCAAGTATCTTGTAAACAAGTGTCAAGCTACCAACAGGTACCTCAGTGTAGATCATGTGTGTGACATATGTGATATGTACATGAGGTGGAAGATATTTCAGTTTTACCTGATACTTGATACCTGGACCCATCACTCATCACTGATATCCTGACTTCCACACAGGAAAATCTTGGTTAGCCCCTGTGGAGTGAGTGAGTGAGTACGGTTTTACGCAGCTTTTAGCAATATTCCAGCAATATCACGGCGGGGGACACCAGAAATGGGCTTCACACATTGTACCCATGTCGGGAATCGAACCCGGGTCTTCGGCGTGAGGAGCGAACGCTTTAACCGACCGCTACCCGACCGCCCCTTAGCCCCTGTGGAACATTACCCTTCTGAAACTGTGCCGCTCTGGACAGAAGGTGTGTGCTACTTGAGAGACAAAGGGATCTTTGATACACACACAAGTGTTTGAAATTGAGCATGAAAGTTTAGGGGTCCTCGTCATGACCCCAATGTGTTAGAAGTAACAGATGTAGAGGTCCCTAGAATAAAAAAAAAAATAGCAGCAAACATTAGGGACCCAAGGACCAAAGGACCCAAGGACCCAAGGACTCAAACACTGCATACATATGTCTGGCTATTATGTCAGTTGAACTTAAGACACCAAAATTATCAAAACTTCACACAAATCAAATCTCACTCAGCCATCAATTGCTGAAACAATTATATTTTTGATAAAAAATGGTCATTCAAACTACATCCTAAAAACCCAGATCAGGTCAAGCTTGAACAGGATCAGTTCATGAGCTGTTAAACAACTCTGTCACAAAGTTTTCACAAAGTTGACGCAGTCAAAAATCAATTATGGAGCACCTGACAAACATATCCGAATACACACAATGAAATAGACTAACTCGCACCCAACTTGTTAACGTGTGTGACAAGTATTTGCACTGCCATAATTAAGATGATGGCAAGTGACAAGGCTCAGTTGAGCGTAACTTATTATCATTGTGTTCTGAGAGGGGACCCAGTTCACACGTGTATGTATATTACCCAACAGCGGTGTCCGGACACACATGGGTAGCCACTGAACTATACTTGTTCAACTTGTCAGAAGTGACACTACTGCAGTTTACAACTTTGTACATGCTCGCTTTCAGGGGCCTGGGTTCTCCACTGAGAATGGCATTTTACAATGCATCTTTGAAGGGGTTGTGATGATAGTTCTTCTGCTTAAATTATAACTTGTCTGAGTACTTCAAACAAGGACATTGAATCCCTTAGGTGTGCCAAAAGTCTATCATCATGGGTTTGAAACCTGGACTATATTTCCCTCTATAAAGTGAGTGAGTATCGTTTTACGCCGCTTTTAGCAATATTCCAGCAATATCATGGCGGGGGACACCAGAAATGGGCTTCACACATGTCGGGAATCGAACCCGGGTCATTATAGGACATATTTTCAAACTTGGTTTCCAACTTATTAAACAAACATATTATCAATCATGTTTATTAAGCAGGACAATAAACATAATAAATTAATGAATTATTCTATATGAACTGAAGACAAAAATCTGGACATACAAAGTTCGATGCCCAAACATTCACATCCATCTAACTAGTAGTTATCCTAATGAATCATATTTACATCTGGTTTAAATCCACTGTTAAGACAGAAATAAATCTCATCATAGTCATGCTGACAATTTTGAAGCAGAATAAGAAACTGCTTATCTAATTACTGGAAGAATTCAAACTGTAATCCCATTCTGTTTTCCTGTGGATATGTTGCAGACAAGTAGCATGAGGATGTTATACTACTAGCAGAACAACACATTCCATCCATACCAGCTTCTGTGGCACCCCAGATGTAATTAGAAGTTAACAGTCAGGACATGTGGTTCACTTTCCCTGTACCCTATCCCAGGGCGAAAGTGATGTATATAACATGTCCTTCACGATATATACAATGTGGCTTCTAGTCATTTTTTCTTTTCTTTAAACAAACAAGTGAAAACATCTTAACATATAACAATAGTCACATGAATTAAAGTGTTCACATTTAGGAGGGTCCTGGGATCTTTGAGGTTTGCTCCTATTTGATTCCTGGAACCCGAAGTCTTTACATTTTAACATTGGGCAATGACAAAGACCCTCTGACATGCCTGACATTCATGCTTTACTTCTAAACCCAACGGGGAATCCAGGTTAGAAGATGTCCCTAGCAAAACTATGCTGGTCAGAAGAGGCCACATATTGGATTGGGTGGTCAGACTTGTTTGATTGAGTGTCTAATCTATATTTAGCCAATAGCCATGCTGGTAGTTTCCTTTTAATCAATGCCAAAATCATTCCACAATCCACAAACAAAACTACAAGGCACTTATTAACGAACTTACACAAGTTTCTTGCCATCTATATATACAAGCACATCTCCTGTCTTGTGATGCTGCTGCTACGTTAAACAGAATATATATACCCCATAGGAAGAGATGGTAATATGACTGGTAACCTTCTAGCACCTGACAACACAGCTTGGGTTGTATACTCCACAGGGAGCTGAGAATGAAAATCGAGTGCCACTGATCCACTGCCCTAGGTAATAATGTCAGCGCTTTGAGCATGCACAACGTAAGTACACACATTATTATTATCAATATTACACAAGCATCACCCATGGTAATTATGGCTATATATATCCTGCCCCCAGCCACCCCCAAGTGGTTGTGATGACATCTCCTGTTTGACCTAGTGACTGTTTACGTCATTCTATGATAGCAAACACATTGTCTGAGTTGGTAGGTACCACATGTTCCTGGTCAGACTGACACAGCTGTAATCCACAACTTGTACTGAGTATCTGACGTTTTACCCACATGACAAACAAACAGAGCGTTTATTACATATGTCATGGATTTTTTAAAACCTACTTTCATCAAATATCAGCTTTCTAAACACTCTTATCTATATTTCTTGTCCCATTTCTGGGTATGGAGTTACTCTATTCACAAGGATAAATTGTCAAGTGAAATGATCACATTTATCTTAAAAGTTGTTGTTTTTTCATGTTCAGATGACAGTCGAAGCTAGCTTCAATTAAACAATTGATAGGAAATGTCAAACAAATATTGATTTGCAATGTCAAAACGCAGTGGGCTATTACATTGGATAACGTGACAAAGTCATCAATATCATGTGCCAGGGAAACATCCATCCCCTTGTGTCTCTCACTATATCTGTCACTGACAACCCTGACTCAGACCATCACCAGGTTGTCAAGGGAACCAACACTGACTTACCAGTACTAAAACATCATCAGGTATTTCCTAATGAGTCCAACTTATCAAACTTGGCCACAGGTACAACATCCCGTTGAGGGCATCAAGTTTTTTTTACGAGATAAGGGAGTTTTTCCCTCGATAAAACAACCACCTTACCTTGTGAGGTTTGATTGGCTCCCGCGCAGTTCACACAGTTTTTGCCGGCCAGGCACTGAGGCAGGCAAAACTTCATCTCGTATCAGATATGGGATATTATCTCACACTGGGGGTAAATCCTCACTGCTTCACCATCTACACAGTATTGTTGTCAGGAGCGACCACTGTGAAATCTACGCCTGCCAGTTTCACAAGGCCAGTTTGGCCCCTCTCTGAGAGTTGGGAGGTCAGAAATAGAAGCGAGGTAAAAATACACCACCACAGTTTCCCTCTGCATATCGTCTCGCATATCGTCTCGGATGCTTAGAGATGCACTCTGCACTTCATGGGAACAGTTGTGGTTTGGTGTTTATTCTTAGAAATCTGATTTTGAGCTTAGAAATCTGAAATCTTTAAGTTTACTCCAGTGTTTATTTCCGTGGAAAACTAGATTTTAATGAGCTGATTGCTTTCACAGGGGTTTGTATCCTGGAGGAAAACAAATTTGGTTTCCAGCTTTTTCTCAAGGCCACAAGTGAAAGACATTTTTCTTTTTAAGGGCTGATTGTTTATTTCAAAGCAAACAATACAATGCAGCTCAGCAGGAAATAAACTTGGGACATTTATCCATATCATATATAGTAGTTAAAATAATTACTGGCACAGCAACAAGTGCAGGACAAGTTCCACCCTATATCACCCACCCTGTATGACCATCACTAACTGACTCTTGGTTTCACCCTGTATCACCCACCCTGTATGACCATCACTAACTGACTCTTGGTTCCACCCTGTATCCCCTACCCTGTATGACCATCACTAACTGACTCTTGGTTCCACCCTGTATCATCCACCCTGTATGACCATCACTAACTGACTCTTGGTTCCACCCTGTATCACCCACCCTGTATGACCATCACTAACTGACTCTTGGTTCCACCCTATATCACCCACCCTGTATGACCATCACTAACTGACTCTTGGTTCCACCCTGTATCACCCACCCTGTAACACCATCACTAACTGACTCTTGGTTCCACCCTATATCATCCACCCTGTAACACCATCACTAACTGACTCTTGGTTCCACCCTATATCACCCACCCTGTATGACCATCACTAACTGACTCTTGGTTCCACCCTGTATCACCTACCCGGTATGACCATCACTAACTGACTGTTGGTTCCACCCTGTATCATCCACCCAGTATGACCATCACTAACTGACTCTTGGTTCCACCCTGTATCACCCACCCTGTATGACCATCACTAACTGACTCTTGGTTCCACCCTGTATCACCCCACCCTGGTCGACCATCACTAACTGACCCTTGGTTTCACCCTGAAACATCCACCCTGTATGACCATCACTAACTGACTCTTGGTTCCACCCTGTATCACCCACCCTGTATGACCATCACTAACTGACTCTTGGTTCCACCCTGTATCACCTACCCTGTATGACCATCACTAACTGACTGTTGGTTCCACCCTGTATCATCCACCCTGTATCATCCACCCTGTATGACCATCACTAACTGACTCTTGGTTCCACCCTGTATCACCCACCCTGTATGACCATCACTAACTGACTCTTGGTTCCACCCTGTATCACCTACCCTGTATCACCATCACTAACTGACTGTTGGTTCCACCCTGTATCATCCACCCTGTATCATCCACCCTGTATGACCATCACTAACTGACTGTTGGTTCCACCCTGTATCATCCACCCTGTATGACAGTCGTCCACCATTTTGTGTGAAGCAAACACAAGTGATATGAGAGGTGGAATCCGATTGGTCCATAGGAGAGGCTTAGCAGGGACATAACTGGTAATAGCCACTGGTGGCTCTACGATCGAGCCCAGTAATTCCAGCCTAGTACGGTAAGGGTGAAAACTGGACTTTTAAAGTCATTTAATTCTCTTGCCTCGGAAAGATGCTATTTCGATGATGTACTGAGACTTGATGATAATTGTGACCATGACAACCACAGACACAGATAAGGCTGATGACACTGCTAGGAACAGAAACATGGTTTTAATCATTGGTTACAATTGGTTCTTCCAACCAATCAATCAATGATAATAATCAGTTGCTTTTCTTCTGGTACTTTCCAGAAATAGTATGTCAAAGAACCTCTGATATCATACAAATCCTATTCCACAAATACATGATATCTTTCACATTGATGAAAATATGTTTATGTTCAATTATTTACAGGAATAATTGAACATTGTGCATAAAAATATCACATTTTATGACATACTTGATTATGGACATCTGTGATCAATCACACCACCTGTACATGGTAACTGATTGATCATATTTGATTATAAAAACATCAGTATCTGGAATAGTTCAAAGAAGACTTCAATAATTTGTTTCTTTCAAACCAACACGCCTGGTATGGAACCGACACTGGATCTGCCACATGAGACCCCTTCAATTGTACAAAAGCTGTGAAACATGCGAGACAAATCCTTCATTCCCCTGTTTACAGATATCTGGAGAATCCTGAAGCTCTCCTCACAGGTGTAAAGCACATTGCTGCCTAAATTCCTCATTACAATCTCCTCCCAAAATACTCTTATTACAGCAAAATGTTTACCACCTAAACATCTTTGTTTTGGCATTCAAAGACGGCATCCCTTGACTAATTGCCTGCTAAATTCATGGAAATACAGATTCCTTACTCATGACGCAGCAAGAACGTCTTTTCCATCCAATTCTTATTAGTTCCGCTGAGGTTTTTAAGTACACCTTTACGCTCATACGTAAACTTTACTCTCATAAAAGGAAGCTGGCGAGAAGCGTTCTTTCAAAGTTTGTTCAAACAATGAGATATGTGTCACACAGGGGCAATGATTGACTGACTTCTAAAACACCTTTTCTTTTCAGGCCTTACCAAAATTTCTAGATTTTGTAACTTTCAAAATAATATTCACAGCTCATAAACTGTCTTAGTGATCAAAAATGTTTACAACTTTTTTCAATGAAATACAATATATCTTGTAAATCAAGGATGAACACAGAGTGTTCAGATATGACAACAGCCTGATGATCAACTTGATAGCTATAGCCCATCAAATTCATAAACTTTTAATAGATCAACATATCCAGATAAAGCGTACAAAGTGCAGTTTCTGTGTCCACATCTGCTTAAAAGACGTGATAATGCTAGCTGTAAAGACTCTTATCAAATATCACAGCAATGGTCCATGATAGTGCCTTATCTTTTGCACTTGTTGCCAAAAGGAAAGCACATGGCTCAAGGGAGGTAACTCTCAGGTTCCTAAGTAGATAAACAATAGATGCATGTGATCATTCTGATAGAAGGTTAAAGGTCAAATCTCATCAAGGGAACATCTCAAAATGATTAACATTAATTAAGTATTAAAATACAACACTGCTTTTGCAGATGACATGAACACAACATTGTTGCATGGTATGCTCATTTAACTCATAATAAATAACTCAGCTGCTCAGCTGGGACACTGCTTTAACTCATTAAACCTATTCACTGAAGGTAGGCATCATATATTTTCACATGATACACACAGTGGCTTAATCATAAACACATTAAGTGTAATCATATTCTCTTTACAGCACACACACAGACACAGGCAGACAGACACAGACACACAGACATACACACACCACAGACAGACAGACAGACAGACACACACCACACAGACAGACATACACACACCACAGACAGACAGACAGACACACACCACACACAGACATACACACACCACAGACAGACAGACAGACAGACACACACCACACACAGACATACACACACCACAGACAGACAGACAGAGACAGACACTTTTTAAATACCATTCCTTATCGTCACCATGATAATGTCCAATTTTCTACATTTTTTACCTGTGGTTATATTAGTAAGTGATGGTGGGATGATACACCAATGCATAGGTAGATCACGATATTTTACTTCCTGACACAAGTATCGATCACAGTCACACATTAAGTAAAAAATATTGATTCATACCTTAAATATTTTCTTTAATGGCTGTTACACCAAACACTAATTAGTGGTGAAATTTAGTAGTGAAAAAGTAAATATTCTAATACATTGTGCTATACTTGATTCTGCCAACTGTAAATCGTCAGTGTGCTAGGTATTTGGCCATCCTGCCTATGAAAATATTGCTTAGGGACCACAGATAAGAGCACACACATGTATCCTGATACATATTGAATCCTGAACCAGGTATTGTGATACGTATCGGATCGCACGGTTGGTGTACTATCATCCCAGCCCTATTAGTGTCTTAGTTTCTGGTGTTCATATTCTAATGTCACATATTTTCTTTCTTCCCATTTTAGTGTTAGAATGTCCCTTGAGATTATAAAGTCTTATCTTATCTTTCTAATAATGTCCTCTTAATTTGTGGAATAAAAAGAAATCAACACAATATTACGGAAATAATACTGACATCAAAGGATCTAAAATGCTGGATGCTAAATAAATATATCTCATAATATTACCTTTTTCACCAAGATCAAACGTGTAAACTTGAAAAAGATAATTATAAATTTCAAATTTCTAAAGAAGTATGTGAAATTGGGTTTAATGTCTCATTGAAAGTAGTATTAATCTACCGGTCCCGCCTTGAGCAATCATATTGTTCCCAGAAGTGGCACAGAATCTTCAACAGGTGCTTATCCTATAACCTTTTCTGTTTATTTCATTCAAAAGTCGTCTATTTCACTGCACACCTGTGTCTCAGTGATATGGTGGGCTGTCAGTGAGATGTTCATTACATACTGTCTCAGCCTCAACCTCTCAAGTTAGGAGCCCAACTTGAAGACATTTCCCCTTTGTTGTCCCATTCTCTGGTCATAAATCATGTGCATTCCACTCTCAGGTATGCATTTCAGAAATCTACACAGCATGTACAACACACAGATGCAAGGCCCATTGCGGTTATCAACAGCACACCAGGTCATTATTCCAGAAGGGATTGCATTATGATAACCCAATACCAACAGCCGTCAGGTAATCATAAAAACAATTAATGTCTCCACCAAAATTACCTTGAGCACATTTGTTCAAACTTACCATAAAAAAAAAAACATTCACAATTCTTCGTCTCTCGTTTTACTTGTTAAACTGAGACATCAGCTGATTGCACAAGAATTAATACCATTTTCTCAATTACAGATCGTGCTTTGTATATTTTGTCACACTGAAACTACAGTTTTGTTATCCTACACACGTCCCCATGTGTCTTGGACAGAAGGAGAATTGAAGCCATCACTCAAGACATTCCATGTAATGAAGGCAGTTTAATGTCGTACCATGCTTTGAATCAGCTAGGACGTGATCTGGGTGAGAACTACATACATACATGTTACACCAACGTGTAGGAAATTATATGCTGTTGATAGTATTGGGGGTCTTTTGAAATAGATATTATCAAGATATGTAAATATACTCTTGTAGGTTTATCACGGTGTCTTGGCGTACAAAATCTATATATAGACCATGATTAAGTGCATGCATGACTGTCACAGCATGAAGACATCCACCTACCATATTGATCTAAAGATAACACAGTTCAATATGAAATAGGCAAAGCAGCTTCAAGTCACCTTGACATTGCAATGATTTGTGGAATCATTTAGATGTAGTCTATATATGCTTTGCTTATCTCCCTTGTCTTGAGTGAGTGAGTGTAGTTTTATGTCCCAGAAGGCAACATTCAGAATAAGCTCTGCTAATGTGTTTTTGTTAAGATTCGAACCTGGATCCAAAGCGATGCTGTAACCACTTGGCTATCCTACCACCACTTGATCTAAATCTAAAGCTGCAATATCAGAAATATGTTTTCAGAATCCTTAACTAAACTAGCACCCAGAAGAAAATATGTACAAGTGATATTTCTGTTTGATATTGACCAACCTCACTCTAAAGTCGAACTAAAGGTAAGACATGACCAATGACTGACAAGCACAGTAACGTTAAACAAAATGACTGTCACCAAGAATACAACTGTCAACAAGAATACAACTATCACCGAGACTACAGCTGTCAACAAGAATACAACTATCACCGAGACTACAGCTGTCAACAAGAATATAACTGTCAACAAGAATACAACTGTCACCAAGACTACAGCTGTCAACAAGAATACAACTTTCAACAAGAATACAACTGTCACCAAGACTACAACTGTCAACAAGAATACAACTGTTCCAAGAATACAACTGTCAACAAGATTACAACTGTCAACAAGAATACAACTGTCAACAAGTATACAACTGTCAACAAGAATACAACTGTTCAAAGAATACAGCTGTCAACAAGAAGACATCTGTCCACACACAAGCCAAACATAGACATGGAATCCTCGTTAATGTTTGCCTATCAAATCGGAAATTCTTTTCAGGGAATAAAATGAAAAAACCCAACATAAATCCCTTTATGAAAGACATTACATACAGTTTTAATTTCAATATACAACTGACAAACCAATATTAAGAGTGGGAAAGTGGAAGTCAGTGGGTATAAACATTTCCCTTCCATCTACTCTTGTCACATCTGAAGATATAAAGTCAAATCTGAAAGGACTGACATTAATTGGGAGATATGACACATAAGACCTACCTCAAACCGACATAAACATGGATTCCCCATCCGACCAGTACGCTCAACATAGAACAGCAACACTACAACATGTGCACTCCTTGGTGTATGTACCTCAAAGACCAGGACGATATGGCTAGGGTATTTTTTAATGTGTACTCAAACTTGTTGTCCTGTAGAAGGCATTGTGTCAGTGCATAATGCACACAGCAAGGCAGAACAACATTTTGGACCAGCAAGTAGAAGCATGTATTTATCAAAGATCAAAACGGAAAATGATCCTACATGAATGGAGGCTTCTGGCCCTACTACATCTGCCAAGTATCCTAGTTCCGGCCTGCTTCTCACGTACACACAATCTCCACTGGCGGTGGGTGAGTCATGTGTGTTTATGCTCACTGAGGTAGTCTCCTCTACCTGGTGGCTGACAGCTAGGCATGGCCTGTTGTCACCTGTCCTTGTTTACATTAAGGTCTACCTGGACACACACTGACCTCGTCAGGTCGTTGTGACCTCAGGTACACAGATGAAATTGGGGGATGATGCCAAGGTAGAACCTTGTATGATGAAATACAGTGAAACACCCTCAATCAGGGAAATGCCCTCACACTGAAATCATCTGGATTAGCAACTTCTTGTTTTTGTTGTTGGTTTGTTGTTTAACGACACACTACACAATATTCCAGCTGTATGATGGCGGCCTGTGAACAATAAAATCTGGACCAGACAATCCAGTGATTGACATGAACATCAATCTACGCAATTGGGATACAATGACAGGCAATCAACTAAGTCAGAGGGTCTGACCACCGGATCTAACAAGGTTGCTGGGGACCTTCATTATGAACCAGAATTCCAATGAGCTTTATGATTAACGGTTTCGAACAAAGCTGCAAAAGTTACATGACATATTCATTGTATGAAATGTTTTCTATGATAAATACGTTTCTTACAATGAAATGTGTCATGTAAATTACGTCTTTCGTGAATACAAATGAACTCAGATGCAGACAAAGCATGTGCAATGCTCGTCACACACAAACAAAAGCCAAGATTATTGTGGTTGACAAATCTGACATCTTGCATCAATTGCCAATGTTGGAACTACAAGGCACATGTTCTGTTCCCTGGCCTAATTTCAACCACATGGCAGTAATTAAGGCAATCAGGTTGTGTTCCTTACCTACTAAAACACTATCAGGCCTACAACCTTCCCGATCCAAGCCAGACCAGGGCAATTAGCAGTCAGCCATTGATGTTTTTAATCCAGTAAATCAAGCATGATGACCAGCCCCTCTCACTGCAGGGATGACACAAGCCCTGTGTGTGGGGGCCTCAGTGATCTTTCTTCTGGGAATACGCCAGTCTTTATGAGAGGACCCCTGCCTTTTCCCCCTTGGGTCCAGACATCAACCCTCTCAGATCTAATCAAGGTTTAAAAGTTCATTTTGGATGCACACCCGAATTCTGTTTCCTAAATGGGAGTAGTGTTGTGCTGACTTGTTGTACAGGAGATGATTTGTTCTAGTTGGCCTGTCACTCCTTGTCACAATAAAGATACTACTGTTCTCACTAAAGTCAGTCTCACTGATAATGTTGGAAATTTTTTACTGGATATTTAGGATAAAACCTTAAGTTTTGAAGGTTTGAATTTGTTCATATCTCTGATATTTTACATGAATATATCAATTCACATTTTCAATCAGTTATATCTTTCACGACCAGTCATGTTACATATTTAACAGCTTCCCTTTCTAAATCTACTGAACTGGATGTCAATAATTGATATAAATGGTAATTTTGCTATTTTTCCAAATTTACAAAAAAAACATAAAATACCAATTTTCTTAAGGATAGTAAAGACACAAGTCATACATAGGGTTCAACACAGATATATTCACAATCCAATATTGAAAACAATTAGAGAAATGCTTAAGTTGCCCAAGAGATCTAAAGAATCTCCTTCATTTCATGCTTCAGTCAACCTTAGTGGGCCATTGCCCACTTAAACTGATAGGCATTTCAAATCAATTAAGTAACTATTGAGGCTTCCATATGATAAGCCAGTCCGCGTCAACCTTACACGCAACCCTGTGAACTATATTTAATCTGGAGCCATCTTGAAAAGCTCCTCCCACACCAGACCCTAATAAAACCCTCCACTGACTGATAATGATTGAGACATCAGCTCGTTAATTTCAGCTGCATTTCACTACCACCATCATCCAATACCTAACTCAGAATTAATGGACCTTCTGTTTGGAACCTAATGGGGAGAAAATGAGTTTGTTGTTTGTTAAAGGCAAAATAAAGTAGGGCATTAACCACAGACAAATTGGTCTATTTGGAACAAATAAATAAGACCCTGTGTTGAGGAATGTAGAGCCAATGTCTCGTAGCAGTGCATGGTCTACAAACAACTTCAACGTAGTTCTACACCAGACTGATTTTAAGTCAGCTTCCCCTATCCAGATAGCTGGGAACATTACCGCCTTACATGGCCCCCACACAAGTTCCGAACTACACATCTTCCTGAGGCAAGGGAGTTAACTGACTTTAAATGTCAAGTTTCCACCCTTGCTGAACTAAGCTGGAATTCCATGGCTTTATCGTAGCGCCACCAGTGGCTCTTATGAGTTTTGTCCCTCCTATTGACCAATCAGATTCTCCCTATCATATTACTTGCATTTGATTCAAACAAAATGGTGGCGCCCAGTCAAGGTGGTCTGATCAATAATAAAGATTGATATGTTATAAAATGGGTCTTACCCTCGGAAAATGCATCAAATTATTTGAGCACCTTGATTCAAAACATCAAAAGATTTGGATCTGTAGACGCCCAGTTGATGGTACAAATGCTTTGCAAATCCTGCAGTGACCTAAATCTGCACTGGATGTCGATTTCGTTACACAATCTGATTGGACTATGCATAGACTCATTAGTCCAACCAAAACATAACTTTGCAATTCCAGCCTAGTTTGGCAAAGGGTGGGAACTGGATTTTTATAGTCAGATAACTCCCTTGCCTTGGGAGGCAGGAAAGACAGGAAGGAGACAAGATAAGTGTTAGTATCAGAATAAGAGAGTTTCCATTTAAACATTTTGCAACCACCATTCTAAGATAGGCATTATGCATCAGCCTTTCTTAAATAAAGCTCCATCTTTCATCTCAAAGTGGTCACAATTATTTTCATCCTAAAACAATATTTTGTTTCAAATCCACTTTTCAGCAGCAGTTGAGGACATACAGGTCATGCATGCAGCACTCACAGTGACTAAAACATGCAGCTGGAGATGGTAGACCAGATACCATATGACAAGACTGAGGTGAATGAGTGGAGGACAATGCATTCAAGTTGTGATTTGCCTAATGTGGGAGGAAAGCCTGAAGTCATGCATGCCACTAGAATGAGTATGGTGCTGACAAATAAGAAAACATAATCAGAGCGAATCTGGGATCCAAACCTATGATGATAAGTTTCTGGAACGCCCAAGGAAACAACTCTGCACAGCGACTTGGGGTACCTTAGAAGACTAGAGCACCCATGCCCCCTTAGGCCAATAAAGCACCTTTTATATGAACTACGGGGGATGATGCTGACAAACCAGGATGAAGCTGGATTCGAACCCATGATACCGATTTCAGTATATAAACTTGTTTGTTGTTCAACTGCACAAATAATCAATTCTAGACCAGATAATCAAGTGACTGTCATCATGAGTACAATTTACACAACTAGGGGATGATGATATGCCTCAACCAGGTGAGCCAGCCTGACCACCCGATCCCATTAGTCACCTCTTACGACAAGCATGGATGGCTGGAGGCCAATTCTAACCCTGAACTTCGCAGGGAACACTTAGACCACATGGCTTCTGGGAAAAGGAATTAATGGACAGTAAGTTCCAGCCTCCATTTCAAAAAGCGATCATATTGCTACAACTGTCGTAAGTCTATCTTGAAGTATTGGAGTTACGACCATGTTAGCGCTACTATCGCTTTGCGAAATGTGGCCCTGAGTCATCGAAACTAGCAACATCCAAGTAAAGCAGCCATCATGACTATCTTCTCCTATTTGTCATCAGAGTAAAAACTATATCTCTCCATCCTACAAGTCATCAGCATCATTTCAAGGTATTATATGCTACTTTTTTTGTTGTTGTTGTTGTTTAACGCCGCACTCAGCAATATTCCAGCTATATAACAGCGGTCTGTAACATAATCGAGTCTGGACCAGACAATCCAGTGATTGACATCATGAGCATTGATCCACGCAATTGGGATCGATCAACCAAGTCAGCGAGTCTAACCACCAGATCCCGCTAGTCGCCTTTTACGACAAGCATAGTCGCCTTTTACGGCAAGTATGGGTTGCTGAAGACCTATTCTACCCCGGAATTATTATATGCACAAACCCAAGTGGCATGAAAACCAGCTGCCGATCACAGCAGCACATATCTGGCTGTCCCTGTGTTAGTTCCCAGATGCCACCTGTGTGCAGGACCAGTGTCTTACCTTGGTGATCTGTGTATGTGTCCCATCACCAGCATTTCCCACGTGAACCAGACGCACCTCACTGAGAAGTCTCTACATACACAACGTCCATGTCAAGTCCCACACAACAGCATACATGCTATACAAAGCACTTTGTTCACGTGGACCACTCTCATGGGAACAATTAAATTTTTCAAGTCATTTTGCATAAAGAGAACTAAGTCAGCCTTTACAGCAGTTATCTGATGCATGTGTGCAGCTAAAGTGTTTTATCAATTCCATCACTCTTCCAAATTACACTCAAGGGACAATACAAAAATACTTACGTTCATCAAGCTGATATATAACTTCAAAACAAAACTTTTATCATCTAACACAAAATTTTAATAAAGTTCAAAACATTTAACAGACCTCAAGCAGACGTTTTTGTTGAACTATTTAATGACCACGCTACAAGACGCCTAGCCTTGCACCAAGGCTGTACTGAAAGAAAAGTCCATGGATGTGTAGTAATTCTATCCTCCTAATAGGTAAGTCTAGATATGTGGACTCCAGTCTCTAATAGGGACAACTTGCTCTTATTATTTACATAATCTAGAACATGAATTAAACTAATAATTATTGCCTTAGAGACTTGTGCAAGTCTACAAGACACCAGCAGGTATATCCTGAACTGCACCCTACAGTGTCTGTGATTGTATATTCCACTGACAATGGGTGTGTCCACATTGGCTGACAGTAGGCTAGGGTCCTGATGACGCTTAGTGACATATGTTGTTGTATCACCTCCCTGTCTCGGCCAAGCTGGCCACTCATGCAGTAAGTGAATATATAAAGTTATACCACTCTGTGCTGAGATGTGTGTGAGAACACAGTGAGCAGTGATAAAATACCCTACCAGTTATACACTGATAGTCGGGACCTTGTTGATCCTGAATCACTGCTTTATATGAAACTGGGGCGATATCATAAAACACCTATGATTCTTTAATCCTGATATTGGTAATCCGGACTATTTCAGCTTGAATGGTACTGTCCATATTAAGAGGGTTTCACTGTATGTGACAAAAACCTGAAGTGTTGGACCAGTAGATTGTCTTAAGTGACTGACATACACAACTGACATGGCAACATGTACATACAGCATAATCTTTCCCGTCTACACTGTAACATGAAAGCATCAGGGAATATACGCACAGTGAAACACATGACCATTTCAGTTTAATACATAACTTCTACTCTCGCACACACAGACATACACATAGCCTGTGACCCCTCAACCAGTCGTCCGAAGCACAGGTCCAGCAGAAACTACGTTCAGATTAAAATCTGAGAATGTTTCCATAGGGCATATACAGTTGAGTAAAAAATCTGAAGTTTCTAACATCACAAAAATATAACTGCTGAAATATGCAAACAAACAAAATACACGTATATCAGCAGCATCTACCTTGACACATTGTTGGTGTAACAGTCTCTAATCCTCTCAAGACTTACTCTCCAATACCAAGAAATTCAAAGTTGAAAACTACCCACTGCAGATTTATCGGGCTATATTTGGCCGCGAAATAATACACAATGCAAAAGTGAAATGACAAAGCCCACCTTCAAAATTGTAACTGTTAGATTTCCATACAGCTTTACGCATTACTAAAATCATGGACATTGATTGATTTTACTACTAAAATAGTTCTAACACACATCAGAAGTCTTGTCATGCATTAGTATATAATACACAACACAATTCTTATCAGTAAAGACCAATTATCGTTTTCAAATTAGTTTTGAAATAGCCCCCATGTCTGTCTTGAATAGAAGATGATATTGTTGTCGATCTCCGAAAGAAAACAGGATACATAACCGTGAATCACTTTCTCCTACCTGACCAAGCTTCCCCTCCAACATATCCATACAAACATTGACAATCCTTCATTCCAATCCCATGACTGATAAAAGCTTTATCACTGAATAAACCAAAGCAGATACAAAGAAAAAGGAGACGTGGACAAAGTACTCACTCGAAAAGGTGAAAATCTCGAAAACAGAAGGACAGTAAAAATCCCAACTTTCAGGGAAGGGCACCTGAAAATGCTGCCAACTGTCTCACCCTAGGGATTACAGAGTTCCCTGTTGCAGGTGTATGGAAGGTATTACACACCAACAGAGAGCACCTAGCTCTCTCAGGCAGGCCTTCTGTCTTGGCTTGGGACCTCTCAGAGAGTACACATTTTCTCAGGGTCGTAACACCTTGGGGGGCATCTCAAAATCTAAACCATGGTTAGTTTCAGATGTTCCCTTCATGGATCTAGTTTCTAAGTTTTTCGCAAATTCTGATGGGTTTTGATTGAACTACTGAGGAAGTTAGCTATTTTAGTAGAGGTATTTTTCTGTATATTCTAAATAGATGTTTTTTAATGACAAAAAATTATGTCCAATGCATAACTTTGTCACTATTTTGACTTGTACCATATGTTCCTGTTTTTATCAAGTTAACAAGTGACATGCCTTTGCATGTGTTTGTGACAGGTGCCCCCGGTGGGACAGGATACGCTCACCTTTTCGCAAACACCTGTTATCATCACTATTCCATTTAGTCCGAATTGTACAATCCACTCTGCTTTTGGCGCAGACTTCTGATGAATATGGAAAGGATGTTTGTCTCTTTCATTGTTATGAAAATTATTACGTGAACACATAAATACATACAGATTTCAAGAAATCATGCAACTAAAGGCTGTACTGCACCAATGGACTGATGGTGGCATGGCAGCCCCCTCCTCCCCCACTGAAATATCCCTGGTGTGACACATGTTGTTGCAGGCACACCAGTGGACCAGGGAGACTAGGTGACCCACACCCACTGCCAGCATTGTCCCTGGGGCGGCACATGTTGTTGCAGGCACACTGATGGACTGGAGAGACCTGGTGACCCCCTTCCATTACATCCCCCTGCCTGACACTCCCTGTGGACAACCATATGTGGCTAACTGCGACTATTTTTCAGTAAGCACCAACATGCATTTTTCAGTGTTTTCTCTGTCAACCATTTGTTGAGTTGAAACATAGACATAAGGTATTCTAGTCCTGCACCGTGACTGTGGAATATATTTATTTTATGAATTTAAAAAAAAAATAATAATCGTGAAATGCATACAAAAGCAAGTCTAGCCAGCTCTAGGTAGCTCTATTCCAGCATAGGGACATTTTTATTTTATTTTTAGAGTCAAGAAGGATATTGTGTAATATAAGATTTCATAGACTAAATGTTAGTCTAAAGGTATTCCACCAATACGTGATGGCCTAAAAACAATCAAATCTGGGCAAGATGAAACAGTGATACAGTAAACTTTAGTTATAAAAAACTCAAAGGGACCACTAATTCTAGTTCATTATCACCGTTGTTTGTTATAAGCATATATACAGCATTTATACAGCAAATGGCCAGGACAAAAAAAAAATACAGTTTGTTATATCCGCCATTTCTTTTTAAGCGTGTTTGTCATAAACGTTGTTTACTGTATATGTAAATAATAAGCAACATCCTACACCATCGGGGTACAATGACACACAATCAACCAAGTCACCGAGCCTGACCACCCAACCCATATATCTCTTGTACATCCACCAGAGGTTGTAACGACCTACTCTAACCCGGAATCCCGCTCTTTCCTACACCATGGCAAGTGAGCTTAAAATCAAACTAAATGAACAACTTTTCCACATTCCCAACAACTTGTATTGTTCCCAACAAGATGTGTCTGTTGAAAATCCTAAGTCAGAACATGTTAATTTATTTCAGCTCTTCCACAAAATATGACATGTCCCACTGTGACAACCCAAAACCAAACAGCACGGACTTCAATGGAAGCATTCATCTTTAGCAGAGGGAGCATCCCTTCTTTTTCCTTACTTATTATCAGTTCACAGTCAGTAATCATTCATTATTCAGATGTGCATCTCCATAGAAGAGTTAGCAGCACCCTGGCAATTTGGCGTCACGTTACATGAATCTACGACTAGTCAGCCCACTGTGAAGCATTGCAAACAAGCTGAGCCTAGAGGCTCACCAGAACAGAGAATTACTCAAACCATTCTACAAAGACACCTCCCTCTAAGTTTAACTCACCCCAACCCTTCTACCACAACACCTCCCTCCAACCTTAAATCACCCAAACACCACCCTCCCGTCCCAGACTGTAATGGCAAGAATATCATAAATTGATTCCTTTGTCAGCTTTGAGAAACGTTTTCCTTCAGGGCTACAGTATGTTTTGGGCATTTAAAGCAGGACTGTCTCAAGAAATGAAGCAAAAAGAAACAAATGATAAAATATAGTCACAAGACATTGTAGCTCACCTAACCTTTTCTGATTTGGCAGCACTACAGGTGACATCATTAGAAATTGAAAAACATCATTACTTTCTACAAAACAGACATCAAGGTTTAAATTTTAACATAAGTCTGTTGGTCTAAGAGGACAAGATTCAGTGACCTTTCCTTGTAGACCACCACAACTTTCACCATTAGAAAGATGGCAACCCTGTGGCAGATAATTTTTGCAGACTTGTGAAAATATATGTTAATCTGTAACCCTGGACCTGGACATACAGCATACAAAGTTATGATTCATGCATAATTGTTTAGGTGAGCTAAAACGTCAAAAAGGAAAATCATAAGAAATGTTCATCCTTCTTGACCAATTTCTTCTTAAACAGTACATCAAGAAATAATTCCCCTGGCTACATTTTGAAGTCCACATTTTGGTTGAATAGCTTTTCTACAATGTTAAAGTGTACAGATGTAATGCAAAGTGCATGTTTATCATGCATTATTACATACATCTAGATGGAGGTATTCACAATACTGTCAGAACTCTGGCGCCAAGAACAGACACCAGGTTACAATACACCCACAATTTATTAATCCCCACAAGGCTTATCATTACTTGGTCATACTAATTCTATGTTATGGAATGATATCATTTTTCAAATCTTGTCACATATTGACTGCATCACAATGTTGATATGGGGACTCAAGCAGCTAATCATGTGACTTGTCGACAGTTGTTGGTGTGGATTTCGCCACGTACATCAACCCCATCCATATAGTATTACTGCACTAGGATCATAGTAGGGAATATGGACAGCATATCACACATGTGGTTCTGAATGACAGTTTATATCGCATCAAAGATGTGGTTCTGCATGACAGTATGTCACATAACACATGGTTCTGTATGACAGTATGTCACATAACACATGGTTCTGCATGGCAGTATGTCACATAACACATGGTTCTGCATGGCAGTATGTCACATAACACATGGTTCTGCATGACAGTATGTCACATAACACATGGTTCTGCATGGCAGTATGTCACATAACACATGGTTCTGTATGACAGTATGTCACATAACACATGGTTCTGCATGGCAGTATGTCACATAACACATGGTTCTGCATGGCAGTATGTCACATAACACATGGTTCTGTATAACAGTATGTCACATAACACATGGTTCTGCATGGCAGTATGTCACATAACACATGGTTCTGCATGGCAGTATGTCACATAACACATGGTTCTGTATGACAGTATGTCACATAACATATGGTTCTGCATGACAGTGTGTCATGACACATTTGGTTCTTATTAAAAGTATTCATGTGTATAAGAATTGTATCAAACTGATGCTAATGTAACCTAGTTAGTAAAACATGAATGTTAAGACAAAATACAGAACTGATCCAAGGACCCATTGTCATCTGACAATTGTGGAGGGGTCCTACACGAATGCTTAACTTATTGCAGCCCATCTTAAACAGTAGGGAACACTTGTAATGTACAGTAAGAATCTTCTTCATGATTCTTGAAATAGACTCTAAAGGTATTTACGGCTGTCACAATATACCAGGGGGAATATTAGGCACTTCCTAACTTGCCTGCTGCAATCTGCTCCATCTTAAAGGTGACCTCCCAACAAGTGGTCATTTCTTATTTTAGATAGTTTGCCTCCATAATTTTGTTTGGCAGTGTTGTACATGCGTTGTCATTGTTCCCTGTACGTACAAATAAAATGCCTTATCTAATTTAATCACCAACTGCAACTGATAATTAAATAAACAATTCTTAATTGAAATAAAGCTGTTGGTAGCAAGATATACTTGTTCATGTCTTGTCTTTACAACATGTTATGAACAGGTCATCTTTTTCTTTCTCGTTCGAGTTCTCATCCATTACTGGATGACATATTTCTGTCTCACATACAAAATTACACGAAATGAACACGAGGGCATTGTATTGTCTTTGCTGCCTTGTTCAGAACTGTCTTGAGTAAGTAAGCGAGTTGGGGTTCAGCTTAGCAGCAATAACACTGCAATGTGCAATAAACTGTAAGCCCCCCAAAACTAGTCTCCTCCATTGTCCCTTCAGTCAGGGTACGATGGTATACTACAGCAGCCAGGCAGCACAACAGAACATTGGAATGACAAGTTTTGTCATTATCATAACATTTTTGACAGAGTTTTTAAACATAAACTAAACCGTTTTTTAATTCCATAACATGTTCTCATCACTGTATGGCTGATACAATGCCAATATGACCTTAAACTTTCCCTCCCTCACTCACTGTCATACAGCGTTAGAAATTGGCACTAGTCCTCTAGTCCTTACCAAACTGCCCAATAGTAAAGGTATCCTAAGGACTAGTAGAAATTGGCCCATTTTAAGGGTTTTGCTATATGCTATCATTATAAGGACTAGTGGACAAAACTGTTAGTTTTATCATACGTCACCTAGTTTTGTGTAGCCTGGAGAGTTGGGAACCTCTCTGCCCCAGCATACCCTTGAGGCATTCATATGTACATACATAACATACCTTCATCAACATTCGGACTTCTACACTGACTGTATCACTGCCATCATACGAACTACGCATATCCTGTTTAGCAATATTTCATGTGTGAACGACTTTTCACACCAGACTGCAAATGCAATTTTCTCAGGTATTCACAGGTAAGTGTCATCAAAATACACTTGACACATGAAATGTATGTCACCCTGGATCCAAACACATGCCTGACTAAATAACCTGTACTGACCTATTACCCAAGACCTAAACCCCTCATCTTGTAGAATATCAGTGTTCTTCCTCCTGCAAAGTATTTGAACAGGAGAGAGAGGGGCTGCCTATCAATGATAGAGAAATGTTGGGAAAGTAATGAGTTAATCCAAGAATAGCAAACACATGTTGCAAAGTTGTACAGAAGCTCGTAGTGAAGAAATGGGACATATGGGACAATAACCGCTGCATGTTCGGGGGATCCTGTGGTGACAGATCTATGTTACACGACTATAAAGGGGAGCGTGTTTTGTTAGGCAACTCTTGTCTGTCACGCTTGACTAGGTCCAGCATTTCGTACATGTGTCCACAGTAATAGACACGCATTGTAACACATAAATAGAAAAAGTCTAATCTTGATTCATGTTCACAGCAGTTTTGGGTGTGCCATGTTAAATTTGCTAAAACGTTGGACACGTAAGTCTATTCTTCTTTTATAACAAATATTTTGCATTGGGGGTTAAAATTCAGTTCACGTGAGCTTAACGAGATCGTGAACCAAGTCTCAGTGTTTTAACTGAAAACTTCCTCACTGGTGGTAAAGGCAGTTGAAATAGTTCATCACAAAGTGTACACTGTTGTCAATGAATTATGTTACAGGTTTCAGATAACTTCATATTTCTTGATCTGCTCCTTACTTCCTACAATGCAGGTACATTGCAGAAAGGGTGATAGAGAGAAAAGGGTCATTAATCCATTGTAGTATTATCTATGGCAGTAGTTATTTCACAGTTGGTGCACAGAAACAGACCTGACAAGGACAAACTACATGTGAGGTGGTCCGTACTCGAAGCAACAACTCAGAGTAAGATGACACACTATTATTCCACACTAAGAATTTGATGTTCTTGCTGGTGACCACACACAGCAGCCATTGTGACCACACAATCCCAGCATTTATCAACACCGTTAAACATGTCGTACTGGGAAGCAATAGTGCTGTTATGTAGAATTCAGGAGAAGGCAGCTTAATTCTCAATGCAAATGTTGAATGCACAGCTTCTGTTAAAAAGCTGGTGCATTACCTCAATGAAAAAAATACCTGATCTAATAAATTGATGTCAGGGACAATTCTGAAGCTTAGATCATCTTGTCTTTTTAAACAACAGTTGGAATCATGATAAGGATGCTACATAATGATATGATTTATATTTTTTTTAAATCCAGAAGCATTAAAACTTCCTTCGGGCCTTTATTTGTGAAATATTCACTGAAAGCCTTAATTTGTCAGAAAGAAAAGAAATGTACTTCAAGTAAAGTCGGAACATGAACACACATCTAAAACAAAACCTGCAAAAGACCAGGTCAAACTCGCACCTTAAGACATTTCCTATAAATGTCTGCCATGTGCTTCTCCTAACACTCACAGGAACAATAGGCAGCACACTTCTCATGGATATTGTGTTGTTTCGAAGTTTTATTACATCACGACATAACGTCAAAAGTCAACCATTGAAAGCATTCATGGCTCCACAAAATGTCAAATAGTCACAGCCTTCTGATATGACCTTCTACAGGTTGACCTTGGTCAAACCAACAACTGCTATGAGTTTGAAAAGTTTGAAAACAAAAACAACACATGATCTGAAACTAGGGACAAGAAAAATTCAAAAATAAAACAAAATCACATGCAGGTCACTTTTCATTTTGTACTTGCAACGTTTACCCGTCATTTGAACTACTTTTTGTACTGTTTCCATGGCAAGGGAAACTGATTAGGAGACAATATGATCAGCTTACTTTCCAACTATGTCTCAAAATATCTGCAATTACCCCGAACAAACTACAGTTTCATGTCAAAAGGGTAAAAGAAAATTAACTTGTATAGCTAAATGAATCACAAAAAGAACATCAGAATTCAATCTTCCTGTACCAAAACCATTAACCAGAATACAACTTTCCGGCAGGGGAGCAAGTAAAGTCATTACACGGCTTCAATTAGTTCTATTTAAGGACAGGCAGCTACAGAAATACCTCACCATAAACTGGGAGGCCACGTGAGGAGTCATAAATGTCTATATATACCAATACAGTGTATTCTTACCTTTGAGTACATGTTTGAGTTCCTTGGCAGCTCTGGTTGTTGTGAACTTGTTGACAATGTCTAGTGCTGTCTGGTCATAAGAGTTGGGCTTGTTGACATCGATGCCACACTGGAATAACAAGTTGGTAATTTCATCAAATGCTGAACTGATGAAGTAAGAGAGATACAAGGTCATCTTGACTTGACAATAACAGCATCTAGAGCTTGGTGGATTCTGTCATGTTACCCACCACAGGCATTGTGTCAAGTGCAGCTTGTCAAACAGGACTAAAGTTTTTGTTAATGGACACTTTCGAGTGTGGATAAATAAGCCTCTATTCAATTTGACACTTTTCAAATTTAATTTATATCAGAGGGCTGAATTTAATGTTTGTCTCAGTTTGGGCTTCAACATAAAATGTAATGAAAAAGAACAAGGTTACATATATATATACAATGTTTTTCTGATCAAATAATGCGATCAAGAGTGAATGTTATTTCATGCCACAGTCAGCAATATTTTAGGAATATCATGCTAGCTCATATACAACAAAGTCCGAGCCAGGCAAACCAGTATCTGATGGTATGATCACCAAGCAACATTGTTGGGGTACAATGACATACAATCATCCAGGTCACACATATTTTCTTGAGTATAGTGTGCACCTAAGTATAAAGCACAATCCCCTTTTGGGGATTCAGTATTTTGGAAAGAAAGCTCTTTTGAGAATTATGTGCAGAAAAAAACAAACCACATCGTATCTCTTCTGCAAATTCAGCTAAACGTACAGGTGATAACAAACGTGGTCAATACAAAATTTCAATATGACATAAAACATCATTTGACATAATCACTTACAATTTAAATTGTATTTCCTGTTCTGATAGGCATTGTTTTACATGCAGGGATCATGATTAAAATGTGCATTATCTCATAACTATGCCAGAAATAGCAATCATTTGAACACCTTTTCTCTCAATCTACAAGTGATTAAGTTAATACATATTCAATAATATAATTTTAAAGAATTTCAACACAATAATCAGGAGAATTGTATCTGAAACTATTATTTTATCAGGAATGATATATTACGATATTGTGTTATTTTATTTGCATATTTTACAATATATATTTACAATATATATTTACAATAATAATAACCATAAGCATAGCACATATTGGTACAACTGATGGCAATTCGACCAATCACCATCGAGACTCCCATGGTCACGATAGCGAAAACATTATGTTGACATATGATAGTCAAACTACAACAAATATGACTTTTAACGAGGCAAAGTATGGCAATTTTGTATCCATTCTCTGACAACTCAAGTTCATTTCAAGACATCAATGACGGTAATCTGACCATGGTTGCTGTAAATAACGTGAGTTCACTCACGATCAAGCCAAAATTAACTTAAACAGTAATGAATAAAACTATTAAAATAGATAACATATATATATACAATGAACACTTTTTATAACCAGAGTGTTATTACATGATTAACTTGCATACTTCAGTACAAATTTGTTTACATCATATTTCCGGTGTTAGTGCTCACAGTATCGTCTTTACTCTGGGAAAAACCCATTAAAACCCCTTATGAAGTGTAGAATGCACCCATTCCACTGAGAAGTAGGCTACATAGCTTTAGGCTAGAAAGTTCTACATTCACATTACTATCACCTCCAACCGGGTACCCATAACCTGCTGGGTGAATGAGGCATATTTCAAACAAAGTCACTTGCCTAAAGGGACAACATGTTTTTACAAGCCTGGATTCAGTGTGTGTAACTATCAACAGTGGTGACACTGCATACCTGATGCACTTGACTCGCAAGGATCTGTATGCACGTATAGCCGAGGACAGGCAGGTATTGCACCCTGACATGCTGCATTTAGCACTTGTCCCCAGCTGGGTCATGACATCCACAAAAGGAATGTACATGTACACACTGCTGGGTACACATGCACAAGTGTGATCAAGGGGTGCACTGCACACAGGCAATGCACAAACTGTCGCTGAATGCCAGTGCGGCAGTGACTATGTTTCTCTCTGTTCATATGTGCATGACTGTGTTCATGTGTGTGACTGTTCACTTGTGTGTGTGGTTGTGTTCATGTGTGGTTGTGTTCATGTGTGTGTGACTGTCTGCACCATAGCATGTGACTGTCTGCACCATAGCATGTGACTGTCTGCACCATAGCATGTGACTGTCTGCACCATAGCATGTGACTGTATGCACAACAGCAAGTGACTGTCTGCACCATAGCATGTGACTGTCTGCACCAAGCATGTGACTGTCTGCACCATAGCATGCGACTGTCTGCACCATAGCATGTGACTGTCTGCACCATAGACCATGTGGCTGAATATAGACTATTGATACTATAGCGTGTGACCGTGTGTACCATGTTACAAAACAGAATGTTGTTGTTTGTACCATAGCATGTGACCATCACCACACTCTGTAGGAAGGCATGCATCTATGCATATGTGTCATCTTAAAATCATGTAATTTCTTGATTTTTGGTTGGTAAAAGCCACACTAAGCAATATTCCAGCTACGTGATGGCAGCCTGAAAATAATCAAATCTGGACCAGACAATTCAGTGATTGTTATATGAGCAATGATCCACACCATCTAGGTACGATGATATGAAATCAACCGAGTAACCAGGTCCGACCACCCGATGCACTTAGTGGACCTTACATCCAGCATAGGTTGCTGTGGATCTTACAACCAGCATAAATTGCTGTGGATCTTACAACCAGCATAGGTTGCTGTGGACCTATTCCAACCCAGAATTCCCACGGATAATCATGCACCTTTTAACATATTCTACAGTATGATATATTCCAAATGTTTGTCTGTACAACACTAGCTGGTAGCTACATCAGCACATGAACAACGACAGCCATAAACCAACACTCCTAATGAGTTACTCTACACTTCCCAGAGACTTCAATGTACACTGGGCAAAGGGAGGTAACTCTTCTGGTTTGAACTGTTTGGGCAAAATATCCTCTTATCTAAACATATGAAACAAATGTTTATGCTGGAATCATATAACTATAAATATATGCTTTCTCAAATTGATGTTTAATGTCCAGTGTATATAAATAAGTATCTATAGCTTATTTAGATAAACCCTGCTCAGGCTCAATATACACACAAGTTAAGGAAATATTTTGATACAGATGATAACCTTTTAATAATTCATTCAGTCTCTTTGATGTGCCACAGATTCAGGTTTGTAATTTATCAAGATCAGAGTGGAATTCAGATTATAATAAAGAAATGTAAACATTGATATTGATATCAGCACAGATGCTGTCCTGTCCCATCAATCACTTCCATCCTAAAGTCTTACCAGCTACCTTCTCTGTCATACCATAGTTTTATATTTTGCATTTTACAGAATCGACAATAATGAATTGATCTGGAACCCTGCGCCAATCTTTTTAAGATTCACAGTCCATGAAGCACATTATTTCCCCTTCCACCCAGTCCTTACTGTAATGCTAACCCTACATGAAGCTCCCCATCTCACTCTCAATTTAAATGTACTGTATATCGCTGTCTATAAAGAGACCCAGCCTGTAAGGCGATCCACCTGTAAAAGCCTTCAAAATCAGTGCTAATTTATATACCCCATCTATAAAGCAAATTGGAATGAAGACAGCGTTAGAAATTGACACTAGTCCTGTAGTCCTTGCCAAACTGCCCAATAGTAAAGGCATCATAAGGACTTGTGGATTAAAACAGTTAGTTTCTATCACTGATGAAGAACACCGTCAAGTAAACACAATCCCTAAATTTGCAATAAAAACGTGTTTGTCTTCTGTAGAAAAAGATTACATCGGATCCCTTCAGCGAATATCCCTTCGAAACGAACAGGTGATAGCCATTAAACTTGAACAATACAAATTTGAAATTTGAGATAAAGCATCACTAAACATGATGATTTACCGTACAAATTGTATTTCCTGTTCTCCTAGTCATCGTATTATATGCAGAGATTAAGATGACCGCGTGTATTGTCTCATAAACTAAGCTCGATGCAGCAATTAGCTGTGCACACATTTTCTCGGAATCTACCAGTGATTTGGTTCAAATCTACCCAATAATATAACTTTAAAGAATTTTGATACAATGATACAAAGAATTGTATCTGAAACTATTATTTTATCCAGAATGATATATTCCAGCATCATGTTATTTCAGTTGCAGATTTTCCATATACAAATACCATATGTATATTTGAAATAAATTAATAACTATAAGCGTAGCACTTTGGTACAGCTGATCGCTATTGCCATATATCTTTTACGTATGGAAAAATTTGAACAAAATCACTGTTTAAGATCAGGAGGTCACGATTGCAAAAACTTTATGTCGACATATAATTGTCAAACTACAACAAATATGACTTTTAACATGTCAAAGTAGGGCACTGAAGTTGGTTTCACAGCGTCAATAACGGTAATCTGACCATGGTTGCTGTAAATAACGTTGAGTTGGCTATCTACCGATCACTTCACACACGATTTTGCCGAAATGAATGTAAACACAATTGAATTGAATTTTTAATAAAATTAATAAAATAGGTTACAAACATAAGTCCAGATATACAATGTACACTTTTTATAACCAGACAGTGTAATCACAAGATTAATTTGCATACTTCAGTATGCATTTGTTGACATGGTATTTGCGGTGTTACGTGCTCACGGTAATGTCTTTGGGTGGGGGGAAAAAACTATCAAAACTCTTCTACCCTGTGCATAGGTTGACCCCCCTTGAAACCCTCCTAATTCTAGGTACGAAAAACTCATACACGGCGATATACAGTAGTTGCTTGTCTCTATGAAAACTATATGTTTTCAGAGACTAAGGCAAGGCATACATATGAAAGGGTCTGACCTACCTAACATCTTCTTTCATATGAATATGACTTGGAATAGCTGGCTGGCTCTAAACCACCATAAGGAAGAAGTCAATACATACATGCCTCAGACGCCTCACTTTTGACATGAGATTCCTGACACATCACATATGAGGGTATATATCAAGATATTAGCACAGTTGACATGATATGGACAAGATGCTGGCGGTGGTATCCAGCTGCATGCAATATGATGCAGTTGATAATGATCTGTTACTCCCGGTAACAGAGCTTCTGTGGATACAGATGTGACTGTTATATATATATAACCCACTTCCTCCAATGAGCAGGTAGGTTTCTCTTGTCAGCTTCCCTGCACCACAGATACCAGTAATTATCATAATGATCTTAGTCTAATCTTGTGGGTATTAGGAAGTTGGTGAAGATTCTTCAGTTGACAGATAGGTACTGATTACAATCTCAGTAGAGAGGGAAGGAGCAAGGGATGGTAAGAGGCCAATGACAGATGATTCTTTAAATAAACACAAAACATGCTTTATGTTACCTAATTGACAGCACAATTTGACAAACCCATCACATAATTGGCCTACACAATGACAGCTAGTTATTGTTGAATCAAGTTATATGAGGTGGCTGAAGAATCTGTTCATGCTATAGTTCAGTAAGTACTGGTTGTATTCAGGGTGGGGAGTGGGAGACGTATAGGGAGGTGGCTGAAGTCTCTGTCCATGCTATAGTTCAGTAAGTACTGGTTGTATTCAGGGTGGGGAGTGGGAGACCTATAGGGTGGTGGCTGAAGTCTCTGTCCATGCTATAGTTTAGTAAGTACTGGTTGTATTCAGGGTGGGGAGTGGGAGACCTATAGGGAGGTGGCTGAAGTCTCTGTCCATGCTATAGTTCAGTAAGTACTGGTTGTATTCAGGGTGGGGAGTGGGAGACCTATAGGGAGGTGGCTGAAGTCTCTGTCCATGCTATAGTTTAGTAAGTACTGGTTGTATTCAGGGTGGGGAGTGGGAGACCTATAGGGAGGTGGCTGAAGCCTCTGTTCATGCTATAGTTTAGTAAGTACTGGTTGTATTCAGGGTGGGGAGTGGGAGACGTATAGGGTGGTGGCTGAAGTCTCTGTCCATGCTATAGTTTAGTAAGTACTGGTTGTATTCAGGGTGGGGAGTGGGAGACCTATAGGGAGGTGGCTGAAGAATCTGTTCATGCTATAGTTCAGTAAGTACTGGTTGTATTCAGGGTGGGGAGTGGGAGACGTATAGGGAGGTGGCTGAAGTCTCTGTCCATGCTATAGTTCAGTAAGTACTGGTTGTATTCAGGGTGGGGAGTGGGAGACCTATAGGGAGGTGACTGAAGCCTCTGGTCATGCTGTAGTTTAGTAAGTACTGGTTGTATTCAGGGTGGGGAGTGGGAGACCTATAGGGAGGTGGCTGAAGTCTCTGTCCATGCTATAGTTTAGTAAGTACTGGTTGTATTCAGGGTGGGGAGTGGGAGACCTATAGGGAGGTGGCTGAAGCCTCTGTTCATGCTATAGTTTAGTAAGTACTGGTTGTATTCAGGGTGGGGAGTGGGAGACGTATAGGGTGGTGGCTGAAGTCTCTGTCCATGCTATAGTTTAGTAAGTACTGGTTGTATTCAGGGTGGGGAGTGGGAGACCTATAGGGAGGTGGCTGAAGAATCTGTTCATGCTATAGTTCAATAAGTACTGGTTGTATTCAGGGTGGGGAGTGGGAGACGTATAGGGAGGTGGCTGAAGTCTCTGTCCATGCTATAGTTCAGTAAGTACTGGTTGTATTCAGGGTGGGGAGTGGGAGACCTATAGGGAGGTGGCTGAAGCCTCTGTTCATGCTATAGTTTAGTAAGTACTGGTTGTATTCAGGGTGGGGAGAGGGAGACGTATAGGGTGGTGGCTGAAGCCTCTTCATACTATATACAGATAGACTTATGTAATATGGTCCAGGGTGCCGTTGACAAAGGTGATCTTAGTGCTAAGGTGATAGTAACTCTCATGCTTAGGTTGTTTTGAACAACGACACCCTGGGCCCCATTGCACAAAGCATCTAAGCGTTACGATTATCCTAAGTCTATGTTTAAGTATGGGAGTTATGATCGTCTTAGTGTAATATTGCTTTGTGGAATGCAGCTCTAGTGTTCATCAGGATAGTGGTGGTGGCTGAAGATTCTTCATGTAAAAGTGAGTGAGTGAGTGAGTTTGGTTTAACACCGCTTTTAACAGTATTACAGTTATATCACGGCGTGTCGGCTTAATGTGGGAGGAAAGCCCCAAGTGATGCAGGTCTCACGAGTACGGGTAGGGTGCTGACAAACCTAGAAACATAATCGGGGCGAACCAGGATTCGAACCCACGATCATAGGTTTCTGGCATGCCCAAGGGACGCAACTCTGCACAGCGAAGCGCGGCGCCTTAGACGACTGGGCCACCCGTGCCCCCTCATGTAAAAGACAGACATATAGACATATATAGGAAACTCCTGCTCATAATCAGGGTGTGGAAGCAGGAGATCTATGGGCGTGATGGCTGAAAGGGGCAAGTGTGCCTGCTGGCTATCACTGGAACTACAAGATAAGGCTATCAAGAAGGCCTGTGGCTCCGTGCAGGCTCACAGGTGCTTCCTCCTCGGAGAAATACATCTCTCACTGTATGTACACATGTATATTAAAATCACAGAGATAAAACTCATTAGAGCATCAGAATCTTTGACCAAGGGGAATATTTCACTGCCAAGAGTCGTCTATAGCACTTGTATCAAGCATGTACAGGCAAGGATAATATTTGACGAGGTTAAACCCTCAAAAGCAGCTTACAAATTGTTCAGTGAGTGACACATTAAGCATTGATCATTGTAGCAATTTTATTGCATGTGCTTAATGGTAGGAACAGGGATACAAATGGTGCAATACCATACTCTCTCTTTCATTCACATATCTGTGCACTGAGAAGAGCTTTTACAATGTACACCCATGTGGAAACAGAACTGTCAACACTTTCAAAATTTCAAAACCTTCCTCACAAGTGTTCTATTATATCCTTAACCTTGATGTCAATAATCTTAAATCTGACTTCAAAGAAATCTACACCTCCAATATTTAAATCGATCTGAGATGAGATCTACACTACTACTACTCCCAGGCTTGGAGGGTCTGATGTGAGGTCAACACTACTACTACTCCCAGGCTTGGAGGGTCTGATGTGAGGTCAACACTACTACTACTCCCAGGCTTGGAGGGTCTGATGTGAGGTCAACACTACTACTACTCCCAAGCTTGGAGGGTCTGAGATGAGGTCTACACTACTACTACTCCCAAGCTTGGTGGGTCTGAGATGAGGTCTACACTACTACTACTCCCAAGCTTGGTGGGTCTGAGATGAGGTCTACACTACTACTACTCCCAGGCTGGGAGGGTCTGAGATGAGGTCTACACTACTACTACTCCCAGGCTGGGAGGGTCTGATGTGAGGTCAACACTACTACTACTCCCAGGCTTGGAGGGTCTGATGTGAGGTCAACACTACTACTACTCCCAGGCTTGGAGGGTCTGATGTGAGGTCAACACTACTACTACTCCCAAGCTTGGTGGGTCTGATGTGAGGTCAACACTGCTAGTACTCCCAAGCTTGGTGGGTCTGATGTGAGGTCAACACTACTACTACTCCCAAACTTGGAGGGTCTGATGTGAGGTCAACACTGCTAGTACTCCCAAACTTGGTGGGTCTGATGTGAGGTCAACACTGCTACTACTCCCAAGCTTGGTGGGTCTGATGTGAGGTCAACACTACTACTACTCCCAGGCTTGGAGGGTCTGATGTGAGGTCAACACTGCTACTACTCCCAAGCTTGGAGGGTCTGAGATGAGGTCTACACTACTACTACTCCCAAGCTTGGTGGGTCTGATGTGAGGTCAACACTGCTACTACTCCCAAGCTTGGTGGGTCTGATGTGAGGTCAACACTGCTACTACTCCCAAGCTTGGTGGGTCTGAGATGAGGTCAACACTGCTACTACTCCCAGGCTTGGAGGGTCTGAGATGAGGTCTACACTACTACTACTCCCAAGCTTGGAGGGTCTGAGATGAGGTCTACACTACTACTACTCCCAAGCTTGGTGGGTCTGAGATGAGGTCTACACTACAATTTCTCCCCAGCTTGGAGGTTCAACATCTTGCTACTACACACAGTGTGAAGTGTCTGTGAGCCGTTGAAGCTGCTGTGATAATCACTTTGTGTTTACCTGGAGGTACGCCACAGGTAGACTTATCACAGCAAACATCAGTCACAACATACTGGCTCTGGTTACCTCCATGATATATGGGCTTATTCTTGAACCAACAAGAGTAGGGCAAACACTGTAAGTATCTCAGCTGGAACATCATTCTTGTGCAAGACAGACTAATATCACTGTTAATTCTTTTGATTTCCAACTGACAGAATTTCCAAACCATTCTTCTGAATCACCTTAACTTGTTTTGTACTTGCATTTGTTTTTCAAAAGGAATACGGGACATTTATATGATAAGCTGTTCAGAACTGACCAGCGGACAGAGGTCTAAATCAAAGTGATAACTGTTGTTCCCATCTATGTATAAAATATATAGATATTTCAAAAAGAAAAAAACAAACCACATTATCCATCGAAAATGATCCATGACAATTTGTCATTAACCTATCAGGCTGTGTGGCCTCTGACTTACAACCAAGACAACTGAAAAACACCTTCTCCATGTCATTACTGATAGTTCACGGAAGTCACTGATTCCTAAAACAAAGACAGGGGATACATTCAGGAAAGTTCTATCTGATCTGGACCAATGAAATGCTATCAAGACTGCCATGTGAGCTAGCACACTACCAAGGTTCAGGGTTTCTGCCCTTCATCAAACATTTATCATGTCATACTGCTAGATAGATATGATTCCAACTTGGTGAAATATGGCTGCAGACGATTTCCTGTTTTTCCCTTCTAACGGAAACACTTACTTATGCAACTTCTGAGACATACTACCATAAAATATATCTGATGTTTTTTTCTAAACCAACTGTTGGTTACATCAATAAACACTTGCTTGTCGATAACATATCAACATGTGGGCATTAAACCTGCCAAAATCCAGTTTCCTACCATAATCCCCAACATCTCCATTAAAATATGTTACAAAAGTATTTTAGTCGTAACTCCAGTGAAATCTATAGACACAATCATGACACATCAAGTGAACATCCATTTGTCTACAGCTTACATAAAATGATGTATTCGACCAGTCTGTGCAGAATGTAGTTAGTTATATGTATTAAATGTTTCAAGTCATACAAGTTACAATCTTGTTCTTATGTGGAGAATTCACTGTACATGAACAATAATTTCATTTCTGCTTCTGGAGAACCTCATTCACTTAATATTTTATCATACCAACCTTAAACTTATTTCTGAGGAGAGTGGCCAACAGTGGGTAAAACGTTTGTCACATCTGAGGTGTCCCCTGCCATAACACGGTTGGGATATAGAAAATACCAGCATAATACTGACTCACTTCTGTTTTATCCAGAGCTGAATTACACTAGTAAAACGGACAGATTCCAATGTACAAAATAGATAGCTTTGAGTTGTATTTCAGTTATATCACTGCCTGTCAGTATAACATGGGAGATAGGAGCTGGAGTGAGTGAGTGAGTCTGGGTTTAACTCTACTTTGAGCAGTATTTCAGTTATATCACTGCCTGTCAGTATAACATGGGAGGAAGGAGCTAGAGTGAGTGAGTGAGTCTGGGTTTAACACTACTTTGAACAGTATTTCAGTTATATCACTGCCTGTTAGTATAACATGGGAGATAGGAGCTGGAGTGAGTGAGTGAGTGAGTGAGTGAGTCTGGGTTTAACACTACTTTGAACAGTATTTCAGTTATATCACTGCCTGTTAGTATAACATGGGAGATAGGAGCTGGAGTGAGTGAGTGAGTGAGTGAGTCTGGGTTTAACGCTACTTCGAGCAGTATTTCAGTTATATCACTGCCTGTCAGCATAACATGGGAGGAAGGAGCTGGAGTGAGTGAGTGAGTGAGTGAGTGAGTCTGGGTTTAACTCTACTTTGAGCAGTATTTCAGTTATATCACTGCCTGTCAGTATAACATGGGAGGAAGGAGCTGGAGTGAGTGAGTGAGTGAGTGAGTCTTGGTTTAACTCTACTTTGAGCAGTATTTCAGTTATATCACTGCCTGTCAGTATAACATGGGAGAAAGGAGCTGGAGTGAGTGAGTGAGTGAGTCTGGGTTTAACTCTACTTTGAGCAGTATTTCAGTTATATCACTGCCTGTCAGTATAACATGGGAGAAAGGAGCTGGAGTGAGTGAGTGAGTGAGTGAGTGAGTCTGGGTTTAACTCTACTTTGAGCAGTATTTCAGTTATATCACTGCCTGTCAGTATAACATGGGAGGAAGGAGCTGGAGTGAGTGAGTGAGTGAGTGAGTCTGGGTTTAACTCTACTTTGAGCAGTATTTCAGTTATATCACTGCCTGTCAGTATAACATGGGAGAAAGGAGCTGGAGTGAGTGAGTGAGTGAGTGAGTGAGTGAGTCTGGGTTTAACTCTACTTTGAGCAGTATTTCAGTTATATCACTGCCTGTCAGTATAACATGGGAGGAAGGAGCTGGAGTGAGTGAGTGAGTGAGTGAGTGAGTTTGGGTTTAACTCTACTTTGAACAGTATTTCAGTTATATGCATCAACCAAGTCAGCAAGCCTGACCATCTGATCCTGTTAGTCGCCTCTTACAACAAGCATGGGTTGCTGAAGACCTATTCTAACCTGGATCATCACGGATCTCTTGTGGACATAAGAGTGGAACATCCCACTCAGTTAACAGATCTAAGACGACCTGCACTGCTATGTCTCAGCAAGTTTAGAGTGAGTGAGTGAATTTGGTCATGCATGTCATTGTACCAATATGTCATAGAACATTGCTCATATCAATCTCAGGTTTTTCTGCCCAGATTTAAATACTTACATGTTCCTGGGTGTGGTGTAAAACAACATTTGTTCACCCACTCTTACTCACACAAAGCAAACAGTGAACAAATTTGTGAAGGTGAGTTTTGCGCACTGTCTATATAGTAATATTACAACAATATCATAGTGAAGTCGCTTTAATGCCCCTTTGAACAGTATTGCAGTTGTCAGCTTGATGCAGGAGGAATGTGATGCATGTCTAAGAGGTTTACAATTTTGGGTAAATATGGTCGACAAATCTAGAAACATAATCATGCAGGCAGCAGTTTTAGAATCAAGGGGTCCTGGGGCTCTAAACATTTTTATCTGACATATCTGCATCTAGGGACTCAATAAATCCATAGTAATTACATTAGTGTTATGACAAACACTTGTCAACTTTCACTCCTAATTCTGACCAGTGGCAAGGAAAACCTATGGAATGCTGGGTACAGGAAGCCAATATTACAGCTGAGATTACATCAGCCAAGGGTATGTTGACTGTGAAGCTGTGGAGCATGGTCTCACAGCTCACTCCCAGCTGTTGGTGTTGATTCTAACCCTGGGACATGTTTCACAGCTTACGATTTCAATATTGATGAACTTCATTGAAAGCAGGTTTCTGATATTACATAAATATGGGTCTTATAAACAGTGTTTGTGAGAAGGAAATGACACAATATTGCATGGGCTTCAGCAGGGGCTGGGTGTTGCTGGCTTACAAGGTTAGGAAAACAACTCTATTTCTGGTCCGGATACTGACAAGTGCTGAGAGAATATTAATACCTTCATCACACGTCATGCCTTGCTCCCTACACACCAGGTATTGGGTAGACGGTTCAGCTTCATCACAATCGCTGAGAATAAGTCTCCCCTCGTACAAGACATGCAGCAATACAGGGGAAACTAGTTCTTTCATTTGCTCTGACTGTGAGATATCTGGAGACGCAGTTAAGAAGGTTGCCTAGTGTGAGGTCTTCTTGATGGGTTGACTTGAGGACACATAGGTAATTCCCATTCTATAACATTTGAAAGTTTTGTCATCTGCCATGATATCCTGTAATGTCGAAGTAATATCCATATGTTTACTTAAAAGCCATGTTTACAGGAACACAAATATGAACAAAGAACATCTGCTGGGGAAGTAGGCCTTATATGAGTGAGTGAGTGAGTTGGGTTTAACGCCGCTTTTAACAGTATTCCAGTTACATTGCAGTGTGGGAAGAAAGCACAAAGTGATGCAGGCCTCAGATGTTTACCACTTTGGTGAAACCCACGAGCACGGGTATTGTGCTGACAAACCTAGAAACATAACTGGGGCAAACCGGGATTCCAACCCACATAGGTTTCTGGCGTGCCCAAGGGACGCAACGCTGCACAAACGAATCACGGTGCCTTAGATGACTGGGCCACCCGCGCCCCCGACTAAATATGAATCAAGATGGAGAGATTAGTGACATAAGAGATGAATGGAATAAAAGATTATAGAAATACATATTAATAAAAATATTTAAAAAATTAAAGAAAAAACTAGAATAGAATGTTAGTCCTCCACAAATGAGGACTGATATCAGACAGTTACTCTGTAGGAAAAATGCTGCAGATTCATAACTCACTCACATGAAAATACTTCCAAATAATTTAACTAGTGTCGAGCTGTCACATGCAGAATATGCTGAAGAGTACGGAAACATCAGTCTTCAAATTACCCATGTCATTCAGTTTTCAAGGTGATAAAATGATCTAATTAGCTTACAACAACAAACTGATATCAAACACAAATATATTCTGGCTGCTAGGGTGGCAAACAGATACTTAGATGATTTGGTAAAATTCACGATACACCATTAATGAGATGATCCATGCACGTTTCATTGTACGCTTTGTCCAAGGATTTCACATGGAAGATCGTGAAAATCCATGAAGTTGACAAACAAAGTCAAGGTCATTAAAAGACATCTAAGAACCATGACAACTGTACCAAAGTTACCTGTAATTTTTGAAAACTTGAGATCAATAATAGTATTTATAATTACTAAGAACAAATGAAAAAGCCAAGGGTGCATGGACATACATACAGGTTACACATACATATATATGATGCATATCTACAAGCACTTGATGACAGACAGAACCTCCCCAGAATTACTTAATCTTGTAACTACATACACAAGGAACTGTATTAACTCATGCAGGGAAAGCCTTACCGTGCCCATCTTAATACGGAGGTACTTTGGTCTCGGTACCATACACTTCTTGAGAAACGAGTGATGATGGTCCTTGAAAGCCATTGTGATTTGATAGCTGTCACGTCAGTAGCTGGTTGCTATCAGGTGCCAGTAGCAGTCTACTGTCGTACATATCCTCGGCTGCAATCTACGCTTGTGTATTTCACCATGCTCTCACACTGGTTAAACACGCTTCTCCATGAGAATGACAGTATTAATCCAATACCCACTTGTTCCTGCTGTTTTTTTCCGATATATATTGATAGAAGCTGGCATGGTAACTTTGATTTTTCAATTAAGGTTTTTTCTTGATCTGATACTATTTTCCTTCTGCATATTTGTTGTTACGCTTCAGATATGCTGCATCCTCAAGGGAGGTTATTCATTTGTGACTAACCAAGTCTAATGATTTTTACCTCTGTCATTACATTCCACACAAAAAAGCCTGTCTATAATCAATTCCCTTCAGAACTACAAAAAGGTATTTCCAAATTTGAAAAGGTTGATGAACAAAATGACATTTTTTTAAAGAAAAGAAATATAGATCTTATAGTATTTAAAAATGTCCACTTCAAATATGCTCAAAATCATGACCAAAAAGGATGAATGTCACAAATGAATTTTTTCTTTCGGATATCTTTCATATCAAATCGCCATTAGCCAAGCCGTCTGATCCAATCTGGCACAACACTGCCACAAGTTCCCTCCAACTCCAAGACCGGTTGCAGCACAAAGCACTTTATACATGGCACTAACACATCCACTTGAAGACGAGACCAAAAAGAATATCCGAAAACACAAATAAAAATTCAACAGCTACTTATTCCTTCATTGATAAAACAACGCTCCTCAAAATGTGCTGCTCAGTCACAGCTGAGCACAGCTTGCCAGCAGCTCAAACATCAAATACAGCTTTTCTAAAAGTTGAACACTAAAGATTCCCAGTTGTCCTATTAGAAGATCTCCAGACACATTTGGCCAGGAATTCCTGAGAACCAACTAACGGCCAAGCCACCTTTGGCATCAGAGGCAGATAGCCACCCAAACCCACTGCTGCTGAATAACTACGACCATCTCAAAAAACAAAACGGCTTAGGTCTGCTTATACTACCAGGTGAGTGTTGATATCTATGCCACTAGCCCCAGAGTGGAGATAAAAAAAACGGTGGTTATATCTAGGCCCCTGAAAGGTCGTCTAAATGAAAGATGGGCAAAGGGGAGGGGTGGGATAACTGTTATTAGTTGATATGGAAGAGCCAGTGATATTAGTGAGATATATCTGGGCAAGATGAAAGAAAAGCAGCAGCCTGTTTGACTACTTACAGCAGCAGCTAACACCTTGTCTATTTACCCATTGTACCCTGCAAGCAAGACATGCTGCTTGATGATGTGTACATGTGTTGCTTTGCTTTGCAGAACATATGTTTGGGGAATTATATATGTCTCTTTCTGTTTGGGACCGTAACTATTGGTTACAGAGCAGATCATATGTTATGCTGCTGAGAAAAGCCTGGGTTTCAACAAAAACATTTACAGGCTCAAAGTTTAAAGTGAATATTGATGACTAAATTTATGTGAAATTTGACGTAAAGAAAAAAAAATTATGTGAAATTTGACGTAAAGAACAAAATGAAGCTGTTTGAAAGTGAATTTTGATAATTAAACTTATGTGAATATTTAAGTTATGAAAACATGAAACTGTTTAAAACAACTTAAGCAATCCTCAAGATTTTAAAAAATACCATTAAAAAACAAAATGATAGAGATAAAGAAAGACAAAAAGTTGTTTTTGTTGTTGAAAATAGAACAAAGACTTGTGCTAACAGGAACTAGAGATATGAAATACGACAGGGAAGATACATCCTGACAACTCCAGACATGATTCTCATCCTCCCCAAACCACCCTTGAGGTTTAACCATTCTCATAAAAGCTTGATAGCATCCCTCCCATAGTGCTATTGACAAGCGTATGTGTTATCAAGTGTTGTCTTGATACACCTGCAGTGTCTAGTGTCAGGGATGGGGCAGGGGGTGCTCCTACACAGGGAAATATACAACCCTGCAGGATCTCATGGCCATTGTTTGCTTGTCCACTTCAGGCCTGCGGAGAACTCATAGGGTAGGACTGGACACTTAAACACAGACTTGTTTTGAGAACTTATAAGGAATGGAACAATTCATTACCTTTTGCATTGAGTACAATATTGGGGATGCAAAACATAACATTACATGAACGTATAAAATTGTTTTGTTCAATAAATAGAGCAGATTTCATGTTTTTTTCATTACGCAATATAGTTAAGTTCAAATTTAAAGTTTAAATAAAATTGAGAAATAAGTGTCACCAGACATACTTCAAATCATGCAACACAAGATTTGATAATAATATTGCCATTAAACTGATTACAAACATGAAGAACCAAAGATGCCAATTACATAATTACTTCAATAAACAAGCCCAGACATGCCAGACCTGTATTACTGATTGAACTCTACCATCGTATGTTCTTCCAAAATCTACAAAGTCAGGATGAAGTAGACCAACAATACACCTGATAAGCATAAGATCCACCACAGACCATTAACCAATGCTTAAGGCAGAGTTAATCACTCATGTAAACGAGCCCCAACATCTTGTGGTTATGTTGAAAGCATCAGCATGCTCGTCCCATGTGAGGCCCTGCTGGAGGCACTGAAGCAGTCACCTTGAAGACTTGTGTCAATAGCAGTGATGGGATGTCAATACACCACTGACATCTCCATCAGATGCTAGCCAGACATTACACTCCATCCAAATGGTCAAAAGAGGAGGAGGAATGATGGGACCATCGTTGTTTATTTGCATTTTTTACATGCAGGCAGAGAAAAGGCTGCAGTACCACGGGTGGTGTACATAATGCCAACCTGATGCTTGTGTTTCCCTCTTACTTTGTGTGGATTGTAACGCACCGTCCCCTGCCTGCAACATACATGCATGGGATGGGAAGGGAAGGTTGGGGGGTACAAATGTCAGGCCGTGACACATCAATAGTGCCGGTTCAGTGATATGTCTTTCTTCATTGTGTCTGTGACCCTCTCCTTCCACTGCATGTGTATCTTGGCACGTGTAGGAATGGCTAGCTTTCATCTGACTCAGTCACAACCCTCATCATACCTGTTCTCATCTTTCCTATCTCTTCCCATGTTTCCACTTTAAAACTGTGTTTCCATAGGGATCATATTTAGATTTAGGTACATTTCCACATGGAAACCAGGAATAGATAAGGGGTCTTGTAAAAAAATTGTAATTGAAAAAAACTGAAAAGTCAGTTAAGGAGTTTGGGGAAAAAATGTCAGTTTCTTCTTTGCATTGATCTTTAAAGGCATGCAAGTGCAGCATAGATATGGTCAGATCTTGTTTTCTTGATGTAGGAAGTTTACACCGGTGACTGTTTCATTAAGAATTACAAAACTAAGCAGCAGGTTTATGTTGTGTTGAAATTTTTCAATATGATTAATATATAGTTTTTGCTATTGTGGTATTTAGGGCCCATTATTTTGGGATGGGTGCTTATAAGGGTAACTATCAAATAAAGGCTTATGTAACTCATCAAGAACATGAACATGAACATTTCACACTGACCTCCCTGACACTGTATGTGCAACAGAAATCATCAGCTAGAGATGTATAGAGAGTGCTGTTTAAGCTGAACTCAAATCTAAATCAGACTAATCTAACTAATCTGAAAGAAGTCAATGTGCATTCAACGTATGAGCATGTTTCCAGGAGTCAGGGTCCACCCTGGGTCTATCTTTTGTTGAGTCTAGGTAGTGACCAACTGAACATCTACAGCATGGTAGCAAATGGCACACACAACTTCAGTAACATCATATACATAGCATTGTGCATTCTCTGAAGCCCCAAGTTAATTTCCTTGAATAAAAGGATTATTGCATAATGCTCCACGAAGAAACAGTGGCAATGTTCTTCAAAATGTATACAACTGAACTAGTTTTAATGATTAAAACAGACATAATTTTTCATCCAATGGACTGACAGCACATATTACTTGCATTCATTCTCATTTTCCATGCGAATAGGAAGCAATAGTCTGGTAGAACCTTGAAGTTTGAAAGCAAACATTGACAGATCACAGATTCCATACTGTAACTGAAACTGGGGTGGTCGGGTAGCATAGTGGTTAAAGCGTTCGCTCGTCATGCCGAAGACCCGGGTTCGATTCCCGACATGGGTACAATGTGTGAAGCCCATTTCTGGAGTCCCCCGCTGTGATATTGCTGGAATATTGCTAAAAGCAGCATAAAACCATACACACTCACTGTAACTGAACTGCAATAGTATGTTTTAAACAAACTTTAAGAAAAATACTACTTTCTCCAAAATGTCCGAGTTCATTTGAAGGCATTACCATCTATATTTGAAAACAGCTGAAGATGCAGAGTAAAAGTAATTTCAAAAACACTTAGACACCTGTTGCACTCTAACATACCCCATCACCTCATCACAAGCGATAAGCCCCTCCATTAAAGCATTACAACAACATATTACACACAAACCCATATACTACATGACATTAATATACAATGTTTCACACCTTCCCACATAGTGAAACACTTCTACTTTCCATCTATTACTATTGTCTAAATGAACAAGGATCCTGACAGCATTCTGGTCCTAACACAAAGCATCTGCTCATCATTGGCCCGGGGGTACACAGGGATCGACCTGGCAGCCTTGCCAAGTCGGTTGAATGGAGGGTTCACGTCTATTGTTTTGTCAGTGTAGAGTAGACTGATCCCGAGTAATATCAACCACCTGTGGAGGTGGCAACCTTTTCATATTGTAACACACATTTGCAGGAGATTGACTGTAATTTTGCCATTAGTTTCACCCTGTAAACAGGATATTTTTCAAACTTGTGAATTCTCCCTAAAAACTGGCCTGATGTCGCTTTGATGTGTGGGGGTGGGAATGCAGGTAGGAAGTCCCGGAAATGTGGAGGTGTTAGGAGACTGTGGTGAACAATTTGGTCGTAACCATTGCCAGATATTGCTTAATCAAATTCATATTTTTAGTCAAAGTTTTTGTCATGCCTGACAATGGGAAAAGGGCATTCGCAAGTCCATTGACAGTTCTGGAAGTAACTGTGATCACCACATGTGTCAATTATACATAATAGTGATTAAGTGAGTGAGTGAGTGAGTGAGTGAGTTTGGCTTAACACCACATTGAACAGTATTTCAGTTATATCAAGGTATGTGTCAGCTTGATGTAGTATGAAACCCTGAAGTGGTGTCTTAGATGTTTTCCACTTTGGTGAAACCCACGAGCATTAGTGTGGCATGGACAAACAAAACATAATCAGTTCAAATCATATGACCCATGCTCACAGGTTTCTGTCACACCAAGGGAACAAACTCTGCACAGCAAATTATGGCACCTTTGATGACTGGGCAATCCGTTTTCAAAACATGCTCTGAAAAGTAGAACTGAGTCGTCTACTGTCTTGTGCCTTGTCATCCAGTCAGACTAGCCTTGAAGACACAGGGTAAAGATTGGTACACTAACTGTCTTGATTCTAAGCCATAAAACAGCAATGTCCTTTTTGAATACCAAATTCACTTGTGAAGTGTGAGAAAGGCGAACTGATCCAGAATAAAGCCTCTGTTTGAAGGTCATGAACTTGAGCATTCAATGACATGTCAGTCAATCAGCACTGTCAATATGGGAGGAAGTGAAATCCGAAAGCACAGGTAAGGCGATGACAAACCAGGGATGATGGTTCAGGCGAGGCTGGGGGACTGCCTCCGTGGTCTAGTGGTAGAGCATCCGCACAGGGAGTGGAAGGTCCGGGGTTTGATCCCCAGCCGCGTTATACCAAAAGACGTTAAAAAAAGGTACTTGTTGTTACCCTGTCTGGCGCTCATTAAGGGACTAAAACAGGGACTAAAACAGGGACTAAAACAAGGACTTGGAGGCTGTATACTGTGTCTGAGTGGGGTATTCATGTTAAACTGCACAATAATCTTGGACGTGATGTTAAAACCCACCTTACAGTGAGGCTGGGATTCAAACAAACAACCAGCTGGGACACAACTCCATAGAGTCTGCTTATGCTACTGGGCCAACAACCATCAGCCTTAATCATGATAATCTTCATCTAAATACCCTGTTGTTCATAGAGATGATAAATTGATTAAATTGTTCTACCTGGGATCAAGATGTTCCCACTGTCAGCCACTGGTTTGCCTGGCCCAGACCCAAACACACACCACAGCCTGCTGTGACTGAGATGAATATTGCTGTCTGGGGCAATAAATACCATTTCACCAACACCAGAAATCATAGCTAAGCTTGAGACACTGGTGGGTGCAGCTTGAGTGATGACAATATACCCCTTGTTGGGAATCTGGGTTTGGTTAGAATAGGTCTCTAGTAATCAATACTTGTTGTAAGAGGCAACTTAATGGATCCGGCAATCATGCTTGATGACTTTGTTGATTGCATGTCATTTTATCCTGATGGCAGGGGATGATGCTCATAATATCAATCACTGGCTTGTCTGGTCCAGACTTATATACCGGCCAGTGGATATCGCTGGAATAAGGCTAACTGCAATAACACTACAACAAAATAAACAGCTGGCTCTACTCACATCAAGCAACAACTTGACCACCTCAATCTTGCCATACAAAGCTGCTTCATGTAGACATGTGCCGTTCAGTGTCGCTCTATTGATATCCATTCCTGTCTGCAGCAGTAACCTGAAACAGATTCAACAATTCAGTCAAAACTTGTAAGAGTGAGGTTGTATGGTTTTACGCCGCTTTTAGCAATATTCCAGCAATATCACAGCGGGGGACACCAGAAATGGGCTTCACACAATGTACACATGTCAGGAATCGAAACCGGGTCTTCGTCGTGACGAGCGAACGTTTTAACCACTAGGCTTCCCGACCGCCCCAAAACTCGTAAGAATAGATTATCTTGCACTGTGTTGTGTACACATGAAAAGCAAACTATTATACAATGTAGTCAATATGACAGTTTAATGGCATCTATACAGAAACAAAAAGGGTGGGAAAATGGTAGTCCATGATCTGTGGAAATAGCAGAGGGCATGCCGTTATTGGAAGTCAGTAGCCCTGTAACCCAGTACCCCAGTCATTAGCCTTTTCCTGTACCTACATGTATGATAAAGTTCATCGACATGTCTGCTATTCATTCCAGCATTACACAGAGAAACAAACACAAGTTGGAAATAAAAAAGATTTGATCTAGTGTTGAGCCAGTGCTATCAAAGAATTATGCTTCGAGTAGTGAGTGAGTTTGGTTTTATGCTGCTTTTAGCAATACTTCAGTCATATAACAGTGAGGGACACCAGAAACGGGCTTCACACATTGTACCCATGTGTGGAATCAAAACCAGACCTTCGTCATGACAAGCAAACACTTAAACCACTAGGCTACCCCACCAGTCCTGCCTGGAGTTGTTCTTCACAATTAACTCCCATTTATCAACACAATTTTAAAATTTACTTCAATTGTTTCAAATGAAAACTATAGCGAGTGAGTGAGTATGGTTATACGCCACTTTTAGCAATATTCCAGCAATATCACGGTGGGGGACACCAGAAATGGGCTTCACACAGTTGTACCCATGTCGGAAATCGAACCCGGGTCTTCGGCGTGATAAGCGAATGCTTTAACCACTACGCTACCCGACCGCCCCTAATGAAAACTGTAACAGAACTAACCTAAGATATCTTAGCTATTGTAATGGGAAACACTCATAGGATGCCATACAATTTACCCCATCTGGTTAATGAACCATTTTTCAGGAATTCCACACCAAAATTTCAAAGAGAAAACCCCATGTGCATTTCTAGCAGTTAAGACAGGTGTATGCAGCCTTCTTCCTCTAACGTCAGGTTATGACATCCATTACGAGCCAATCAAAACATCCTCTCTTTGCTCCACTTACTGTAATGCCTTAATGTCAATATTCAATAGGAGAGTGTTTGCCAAAAAAAAGTCTCCTGGGTGAACTTCTTTCAGCCAATTTGAGCCTGACCTTTTTATCGAAAGGAAATAATAAACATAGATATCCGAGGCAGGAAAAAGGATGCTCTACAAAAAAACAGGCTGTTGAGGAAGGCTATATGGAGCTTGTGATATCCTATCTATAGTGCTGGCCACGATAAGGCCTGCAGGATATGACATAAGCTGTGCAACAGCAGGAGCAACTGTACTTGCAGCGACAGCAAAGCTGACGGGGTCGTCAGGACAGTAGGCCTGGGACGGGTAACTCGGGTGAGGTGGGTACTGAGTAGGACCCGGGTACCCACAGGACTACACGGACCCGTTGTTGGTCATGTGATATATTGTTTCATGACAAAATTTCACTATGTAACTACATGGTTACACGACAATTCTAAGTCTCTCATGTTCGCATTTCTTCATGACTATGAACACGTTCCATCTGACTTATATATGTTTGAACAAAGCTAAAACTTGAGTCAATTTCAGTGTATGCCTGACCACATCGTTTAATATGTGTATCTAAATACAGGGCTGCTGTCAAACTATTCCCAATTGGACATTTTGTAACTATCTCTTGACACCAACAGCGGGTACCCGGGTACGGTCGGGTAATAGGGGTGTGGGTACCCAGGTAGTAAATTTGGACTCATCCCAGCCCTACAGGACAGGTACTAAAAGAACTACATCGGGTACATATCTGTATGCAGATATATACCCAATGGAAAGTTTTTATTCAAATATGGACTTAATATGAATTAAGTCCCCTTTTTTAATGCTTTGGGTTGGCTGGTGAGTTAGGGAAAGGGTAAGCTGTATCAACTCTATCCATGAATGTTTTCTACGGGCAGACCAACACACATGAATTATATATCAACAGCATTACAGGTTATGCCGTGAATGAGAACAAATAAGAAGGTATTAATGTCCACAGTTTGGTGGCTGGGGTCAGTTGTTCAGTATTCGATCAACCTTCAAGACAGATATCAGCACATGAAACTCCCTTTACTCCTTCAGCGTGTCACAACTGTCAGTCAGTACTGTGAGGCCTACCATGGGAATCACTGCAGCCCCAACTCTACCAGGAGAACAAGATGTGATACGTCCAGAGCTCCAGATAACTATTTGGGCAATTGAGTTTTTACTCTAGGGTTTCTATTTTAATTGGTTTATTACATTTTCCATTGGGTAACCAATATTTTTTAAATCCAAAAGAGTGAACATTTTAAGATTTGATAAAAATGAGATAATGTTTTAGATGATAACCATGATAACTGTTCCAAATATATAGGCTTGACTCAGAAAGTAAATTAGCTTGTAATTTTGTTTCGGAAATTAGCTCCTTTTCACACTTGCTGAAAAATCTTCATTGGATATTTACGTGTGCTGTTTTTATACATTTGAGTTTTTCATTAACGCATACGTTGATTGTAATTGGGTTTTGAATATTTTGCTGGGGTGTTTCCCGCAAATACGCTGCTTATCTGCTTATCACAAGATGTGGGATTCAACCACATTCTTCTCAGAGGGCCTGTGCTAATTGATCCTTGTTATAAGGGCAACCTTGTCATGCTCTATTTGAAGCCTCTGTGCCAACAACGACCCCATCAGAGAAAGTGACACCAGAGTGAGTGAGTGGGTTGAGTTTTATTCTGCTTTTAGCAATATTCCCGCCATATCATGTCCAAGTATGGGCTTCAGACATTGTAACCATGCGGAGAATCAAACCTAATAGAAGGAACTGTGGCGTATTGAATGACTGGGACAACCGTACCAACTAACCAAATATGTACACCCATAAGATTACTGTCGTATCAGCACAAAGTCAACCTCACCTATCTTTATAAGTATAACCATGTCTTTCACCAGTTCAAGGCCCCCACTGTTTAATAACCACATATCTAATACTTCATCATGCTCCATACCATTATACTTATCCTACATTGACTGACATACTTCACTGATACCTACATACACTTGTTCACCTAACATATAGCAGAGCCAGTGCCACCCAGGCGGGGTTCCAGCATAACGGTATGTCTAACACATTAGCACAGTCTTGGTGGATCCACACCTGATAGTTAGTTCAGAGGCCAGTCGAGGAAACTGGAACTGAAGATAGCTTTACGACTGATATGCTTCACGGCCTTTGAGCCTATCTGCCTCTAATGGTGACAAGATGATATTAAACACTTTCAAACTGACCATTACCAGATATCTTGAAGACCAACAGATGTACATGGGCGTTTTTCCTCTAGTTCACTACTCTGTGATAAAGCATCGCATGTGATAAATGCCTCCTATTAATAATATGGCAGATTTCTTGAGGATTTTACATGATTTCTAATCTGGAAGAGGTTGCCATGTCGATCCATGCAATTACCTACCAAGTGTTTGAAACTTAAGATGAAAGACTGGTCCTTGCCACCAACCTGATGAACGACCCCTAACACTAGAAACCTACTCGGCTTGTACAAGCTGTGTGTGGTCATATTTAATAAGGTTCAGTGAGTCAGTGAATGTTTTGGTTTTTTTCAATTTGGCAAGATTTCTTCTATATCAAGGTGGCCCTTAAATACTGAGGGTTGGCAAAGTAGAAGAGTGGGCTGATAATGAGCAATAATCCTTGACATAATGTCTGCCAAAACAAAGTATCAAAATCAGAAATATTTATTTTTAGATAATTATTAAAGCCGGGACCGATTTAAAGATGATAACATTTGTTATTTCATCAGCTATAATGGGCAGTGAGTGAACGTTCATCAACACATGGAATCTCCACCCACACCTCCACCCACCCATCTCCAGCAGCAGATATTATCTACACCTGATCAGAGTCCGATGTCCGGCCCCAAATCTGCAGCAAATGTCAGTAATAATTGCCAAATGTGAATCATACATTTCTAAATAAAAGTTAATAGGGTTATATCTATTGTGATCGCATGGTCCAGGTGACTTTCATTTCGCTGATAACAGGACCAATAAAGAGGTAGGGGCTTAAATGCAGAAATTTACATTATTGCATTGAATAGTATGTAAATACCTCCTAAGTTAAGAAAAGTTGTTTTTTTAAATATCCCCAATTAAAAAAACAACAACATTTTTTTCCAATCTGCTGGCCAATAGCACTTAAGTTTGGAATCCTAGATAAATAAATCCCTTGGGGCGAGTTTCTGGAAGAATCAATTTGAATACTGTGAATGACTGTGGCACCAAGTATCTACTACGTACGTGATGATGTCCACATGGCCGTTCCTGGCAGCAAGGTGCATGCATGTCGTCTGGTTGTTGTCTCCCAGATCCTTCTCATTCACCTCCAGCAGCTTCAGACACAGGTTGTTCCGCAACAGCATCTCCACCACCTGCAACAACACCACACACGTCAGTCAAACAACGCTTGTAATAATGTCAAAGTGATGACAACTGTATAAACTATTACTACTATTAAAAGACTGATTCACAAATTGTAACTGAACATGAATTCAGGTGGACCTAGAAAAAGCATCACATTAAGGCCATGAGAAATTCCATTCTAGTCCATCAATGCAGTATCAACACTAAGTGTACGCTGCCAGCCATCTCATGATAAACATAAATGTTTATATGCTGTAAATGAAATAACATGTAATACCTCTATGTATAATGTACATCATGTATATCTACCTTTCATGTCTATAATTATATACATGTCCATATGTAGAGAGTTTGTACCCTGCCCTACGAGGGTGTTCTGTACAATAAAAATTCTTGATTCTTGATTCTTAATTAAAACGCATGTTACACTAGCTACCAGGGTATCAACAATGAAAGGCAGTGTTCCTGTCAACAAAATCACAATAAACAACAGTTGTACAACTATTGCCTATTTGTTGTTTAAAGCAGCACTCAGTGGTCTGTAAATGATAAAATCTGGACCAGACAATCCAGTGATTGACATCATGAGCATTAATCTGCGCAATTGGGATACACAGACACTGCAATCAACCATGCCTCAGTGCCAGTCTTTCTGATCCATTTAGTAACCTCTTACGAAAAGCATAGGTTGCTGGGGACCTATATTCTTACCTGGAATACAAACAGATTTAATGTAAACGCATTTCCATTTTGTGGTTTAAAGATATTTGCTTTCCAATTAGCTGGGGTCAGTTGAAATAAATAAAAAAAGGTTCAAAGTATGAAAAGGGCAATATTAAGAAAAGAGGAAAATCTTTACAAATCATTATGAAAGTTATAAAATGTGTTCATACATGAATGAGAATTAAACTTTGTTCATTACAAATTTTATCTTGGGTCACAAACTTGCTCATACTTTAAAAAAAGTCTGACATTTTTAATACAAATATTTGAGCTTTTTCTTCAAAACTTGACATTTTCAGGGGGCAAAAAGTGCTTTTATCCTAGCCTCATCCTTTGTGCTGGTAAATAATATTTGGTTTGTTTGGTATGAGATTGTTTGGGTGGTGTGTTAAAACAGACAAAATGTACACTTAAACCGTCCCTATGTTGCAGTGTCTAGTATTTGTAAAGTTCCAAGTACATGACCCATGGAGGTTTGGGTTAGGACAGATCTTCAGGAACCCATGCTTGGTTAGAACAGGTCTTCAGCAACCCATGCTTGCCGCAAAAGGCAATTATGTTTGTCGTAAGAGGCGACTAACGGTATGGTAATGGTCAGACTCGCTGACTTGGTTGATGCATGTCATCGTGTCCCAATTGTGTGGATCGATGCTCATGATGTCAATCACTTGATTGTCTGGTCCAGACTCGATTATTTGCCTCATATAGCTGGAACATAGCTGAGTGCGGCGTTAAACAACAAACAAAACATGTATGTATTTACTTCTGAAAGAGTTTGGTTCTCTTCATGAGATGTCAGTTGTCTTTAGAAAGTTTTTAAGTACTTTGATTTTTAATTTCACTTTTCAGTATCCTTGAAATGAATCCCAAAACGTACACACACAAACATGACAAATGTTTATCATCAGCCATACAAAACCAAATCATAAATCATTCCTATCATGACACCACCATATCATTTTAAGAAAACAGGCTTCCAACATCAAACTCCTCTGTAAGAAACTCACTGAGCTGTACATATCAATATCTCAGCTTCATAGGCACAGACAACATAAACTCACTCAATTTCTCTTCCTTAAAAATATACTGTCATCTACAACAACATGGTTAAAAAGAAGATTTATTGCTGCAAAATGTCGCAGCATTCCTGAGTGACAGATGAATGAGCTCCATCAGTGTTAAGCCTTTTCACAGAGTGATGTTTATAAACAATACTCAAGGTTTTGTTTACTTTCCATCGCCCAACATTTCACTCTCAGGGAGAATCATCCTGCAAGAATCAACTTTCTTGTCTTCCAACAGATTCTCAGACAAGATTAAGCTGTTTTGGTTTCTTAAATGACATTTCCGGATTGTTCGACTGTGTCATGATCATATTAAAACTACATTTCAAAATCAGATATTAATTACCGGATACATCTAAAAAATTCTGTTAATAGGACTGGGCAGAGAACAAATCCATCACCACTGAAAGCCATGATGAATTTCTATTTACCAGAGCTCAGAGTCATTATTTAAAGATGTTTTCTACATTTTTTCGACTTTATCTTTTTCAATAGATTTTTGTTTGTTTGTTTGCTGTTAAACACCACAGTCAGCAGTATTCTGGCTGTATCATGGCAGCCAGTAAATAACTGATTGTGGGCAAGACAAAATTTTCAACAGAAAAGCAACAACAAACATCACCTCCTGCACACCCATATCACATTTGTTAGTACCTACAGGTCCTAATATACTTTGAGTTTTTATTTATCAAATCTTGCATAAGAATCTCCAGTCTTACTCTATACTACTTCATGTAATTTCATGAACATTACTCCATACTGTATACAGTTGAACCTCGCTTATCCAGACAAATGCGTTTTTCAAATATTGTGAATTTCACTGTTCAGATCCATAAAACAGATTTTCTGATATAAGAAGCATATTATGTATCATTTAATTTATATCCCATAAATATAGTCCATTAGGCAAAGTTTCCATTCATAAGTGGGTTCCTTTGTACTCCAGTACAGTGTGTGAAATAGTCGCCTACTCGGTAGCCCATGGCTCTCAAAATTTTGGCTTGACTTGAAGGTTCTATAAATGTCCCAAGCCTGACAGGCTACTGAGTATTTTAATAATCTCTTAGTTAATTCAAATACAAAAAGTCCTCCCATTTCTGTAGATGAATATGACCATCAAACATATTTTTAAAATAAGAACATCTGTGACAAATCAATGTTGTGATATCAGAGTTATGGTAGCCTTGACTGTTGTCACTGTAGCACTGTGTTTTACAAACATGTTTTGATTGGTTGCAACTTGTAGTTTGATGGTTGTAATATGTAGTTTAACCAATCACAAGCTGTGTCCCTTAATAAACTGTCACATTAACAAGCTAGTGAAATTGAAACTGACTAGTAACTTTTAAGGCTTTTAAAGCCCACCTGGCTAACAATATGTTTAGACTTTTTCACACACATAAGGTGTATATATGTGTTTTAGAATCCTTCTGAGACTGCACTGAAACCAATGTGTAACCTATTTCAATCAACAAGTGTCAGTTCAGACGAAATGTTCTTTGCCAATTTACCTATCTTGCTTGGGAAGAAATCTAAATAGCTCCTGTTACTGGCATTGACCTGCAAGGAACTTGACAGCTTACATCGCCGGGCCACCATTGCAGGTAGACCGTGTGATGATGGGAGGAAATGAACGTTCTTGCTGATGTAGCCATCTTGCTTGATATGAAATCTAAATAGCTTCTGTTAGGGGCATTGACCTGCTGTGAGCATGGCTGGGGCCACCACTGCAGGTAGACTGCATGAGGATGGAGGGATGGACACAGACAGGTGGTCCAGTCCACATACTTCTGTCCATCACTGACAGGCTGACCCTTGGGAAGCTGATTAGTTTGTTTATGTGTTTTATCTCCACCTCAGGATACACAACTATAGTGTTCAAGTCAAGGTGAATCTGTCACAAGAGTGGATTATTTGCCCCAAAAGGGTGGGTGTGGAGGTCGTCTTAGGTAAAGGGGAGGTAACTAGTCTAACAAGGTTATCTCCCTTGTTAAGCTAGCTTAGGTGTCATTACCCTATCATCCATGTTTTTTGTGCCATATCTAACACAGGTTCTCTCCAGAATCAGTACATCAATCACTGTGTCGGCAAGTCACTGCTGAACATACAGCAAACACATGCCACATCACCCGAATGAATACATTTGTTGTCATATTCATGTGACCACATATTTGCAGTCTATTATGAAACTTATCAGGGCTTTGGTGCATTGCCATACCTTGTGGGCATTTCTAAGATACAAAATGATGAAGTGTATCAGGAGGACATGTAAAACTGTTAAATTTATTGTGACATACTTTTCTGAAAGATTGTACATAGTTTTCAAGCCAGTGCTATACTTCTAATTTACTCAAAGTTGCTTCATATATTTTGGTTGGGCCACTTTTAATACATCTTCTTAACATGACAGGTGCCAGATCTTGTGCAGCAGATTGTAGATGACATTGTGACCTATCTATCAAGATTCATATCGTATCACAAGGAAGCCCTTCTTTACAACCGCAGTCAGTCATATTTTGCTGGGGTCTGTAGGTGTCTCACAAATGCCATTATGACCACATTATAATCAGCTCCTCAACACACAAGCATGGAGACCTATATATCTTTAGAATCCCCATGAGTGTCAGGACCAGATCTGTTCTTCAGTTGAACGAGTGAGTGAGTTTGGTTCAATGCCGATTTGAACTTTTTTCAGTTATATCACAGCAAGTCAGTTTGATGCAAGCAATGCCGATCTGGAGATACCCACAAGCATGGGTATATGCTGCTGACAAACCTAGAAATATAATCAGGAAAAACATGGGATTCGAACCCAAGTTTTCAACATGAAAGTGAATTATGGTGTCTATCCATGCCTTGGCAACTGTTTTTAAAAAGAAACAGCTACTGCCACAAAAACCGGTTCATACTTTAGCATCTTCAACATTCTTTATCATCAACATTAACATTATTTCATTTCAGTGATAGTTCCATACTCTTAAACTATCTCAGTACTTCAAGTATCAATTTTGAAACATTAAAGGATAAAATATATACATCTTGAGCCCAGAAAGCATGTCTTGATCAGCAATGGAGATGGTATTATCACCATCAAATCATAAGTGATGGTGTTGATAAATCTCTGAGGATCATAATGTTATACACTCGTCTGGTGTCAGTCCCCCACAGTATACTTGACCTACAATGTTGGAGTACCAAGCATCTGTGTGTCTCTACAGCCAGCAGTATCAGGACACCATACCATATGCATCAGCTCATATACTAAAGGGCAGTCAGTGTATTCAAGGTTACCCACCCTTCAGGAAAACGCGTTATTTTAACCTTGTACGGCTCATTTATTACTTTAAATTTGATTTTAATTTTCTGTTACAAGTTTCATTCTAATTTGAATGTATGTGTATAACACTGATTACATTTTTTTTTAACAAATAAAAACAATTTACGCATATCGTATCTACTGGGTTTACTTACTTCATTGAGGACATATAACTGGTTATTTTTAACAGCTTCCTTAATGTTTGTAACAGCAATTCAGGGTTACTTCTTGCCCCTTCACCAGATAAAAAATAATTATTTTTTTAATAACAATTAAGAGGCTGAAGCAGCACTCAAACACTGTTGAAAACAATAAAGATATAGTTATCCATAACGAGTTTCATGTCTTCAATTTGCCATTGGCATCAAATATGTATCTAATCATTCATAATGGAAATAGAACTTCTGACAGGCTCATATCTTCAAGAACCTTGTGTCCACAACTTTGGTCTGCACCATGGCCTGAAGAGGCCACAATTGTGTTTTCAAAGGCATTTTAAATGCCTGGGTGGGATTTATTTTAACCATACACAAACAGTAACATCTCATATTTTAGTTTCCATGGTCACAGTTTTTGCTTAGTTGCTACTTGGAGGTGAAAAAGCGAGGAATGTTGTATCTGCCTTGTATCTAATAGGAAGAAAATAGCTGATGATTTTGTAAAAGAAGATTTATTTTTGATTGTTTTATAAAATAATAATGTCCATGGAGATTTACTAGTGCATCTAACAACACGTACCCGGTATCTCCCGAACTCGCAGGCCAGGTCCAGCGGTGTCTTCTGCTCCTTGGTGGCCATGATGGGGTCGGCATGGTGAAGCAACAACAGATTGGTCTGCAAGGCAAGCAACACACTTCTCAGTACTGCTTGCACAACAAGCGTGGATACAGCTTTTTGAAATGAAATATCTATTCTGAGATCACAAATAAATATACAAGTGTTAGATGCAAGCAAATACTCGCAAAGCAAAAAGCATTTGACAGATATAGTATGTTAGTTGAAACCATATCCCCAAAGTTAGTCATAATGTGGACAACATTAACATTTAATAAAAATATCACCTATAAAAATGTGAAATGTCTAGCTTTCTTCACCTCCCCACTCAACAGCACAGCCAAATCTGGATCTATGTATGTTTTATTATACAATACCTACCATCCAATTGGAGAAATAGGGCATCTATTTGTGGATATGAGATTACAATATGTCAGAATAATTTGTCTTGTAAAATCATTTATAAAAAGGAAACTTTCTTTAATAATTTCAGCAACATTATTTAATAAAAAATATTATGTATGAATATTTAATCTACGATAAGTTCAACCGAGGATTTCACCCTCGAGTCTTCAGATAGTCATGAACCAGTCAAGATCCACACATTGTGCCAGCACCAGACAGCAGTTAGTGAAGCAGACACTCCCGCTGACCTGTTGACTCTATAGATGACCTGATGGCACTTCAGACTGACCTGACTAAAGGTTGTCAAGGCCTGACACTGTAGGTGTCTGTCTGCAGGCTGTGAATGCACATGTTCCTCTCAGAACACCTGGGCCGGCATTCCTTGTTTACAGGCACACATCTCACAGAGGCTGCGCTGTATAAGCATGATGCAGTCACCAGCGCTCATAACAGGCAGTAGGGTAGCCTAGTGGGCTCATCTCTCCAAAGCCCTGGGTTTGATTCCCCACATGGGTGCAACGTGTCAAGATCATTTCTGTGACCCCCTTCTGCGATATTGTGATACAGGGGCATAACACCATACTCACTCACGATAAGCTGAATAGTTAATACTTTAGAAACGTATGCATGAATGAATGGTTTTGTGCCCCAGCCTTATCACAGCGGTCTTCAATAAATGAACCTTGGCCAGTTGACTGCATGAGCAATATTCCCTGCCCTCAGGGTACAATGTCATAATCAGCCAGTTCGCACACTGTAATCACGCAAATTTCAAAAGTCGGCCTTAAAACCGAAAACTGTGTAACCATCAGTATAATATCACTTTTTCATCACTATATAACATTTTCATTTTCCATTAAGAAATGTGACCATCTCCAAGTTATGCTACTGAATGTTCGCAAGGAAATCTCTTGTTTAATTTTTTGCTTTTATGATTCTGTTTTTGAATGCAGAGGTTATTCTAAAATATATCAATGAAGCACTTGATAGGCACTTAGAAGTTGTTATCCATAAAAATGTGTCATGTATTTATGTCAATGTGTCAAAAAAACACAAGAAAGAATCTAAAGTAGTTAGCAATAATATTCTGTGATAAGTGATCAATCGAAGTTAGATAAGAGTTAATGATTTCACAAAATGGCCAATTTTTGGTGAATGCAGTAGTATTACGCAGACAGTGAGGTGAGGTGAGGTGAGGTGAAATGGGATTGAATTTTCAAAGCGACTTGCATGCATGTGCAAGTGAGCGTACTAGTGCAGAATAATGCCAATCAGGCAGGGTAACAACAAGTACCATCTTTTAACGTCTCTTGGTATGACGCGGTAGGAGCTCAAACCCGGACTTCCGCTCTCCGGGAGGACACTCTACCACTAGACCACAGAGGCAGTCCGCAGACAGTGAGTCAGTATAACCCCTTAAACTATCCCTGCTATAAATCACATAACAGTTGTAATCTACTAACCCATTTCTACAAAGGAACATCACCATGTTTTTACACACTGGAAACCCAAATATTGAAGCAAGCTGTCAAGCCAGCTATCTAAACAGAAGCCAGCACTCATCAACTGGAGGTTACCCTGAAGCTCTCTCCACCCTGCCCCATCCCCTCAGAGCAGGATTACCATGATCGGTGGAGTACCCTGAACCACTTCAAGTCCAACAGCAGTAATCCCACCAAAGGACATGGCACTCTGATTTGGGTTTTGATCTCTCTGTTTACACCTCAATCGGCAAAGAGTTACTTCGGGCAGGGGGGAGAACTTTGATTGTTGGAAGTATGTGCATGACTCCAGTGATGATGGAGATGTGACATATCATCTGATAGGTTACCTCACTCTGGGCCGCACTTTCCAGAAGTCATATTTCACTGAACAGGTCTTAAAGGGGGATTGTGCTCCACAGTTTACAGAGACAGCCAAATAGCTTAAGCCTAGGTTGCCTTTAAATCAAGGTCAGTTCTGTGGCTAACAATGAGCATATATTTTATAATCTACTTCATCCTCATACCAACGTCTTGAATGCCTGAGACCAAACTACTAAATCTACACATCACACACAGATTGGTGAGCAATGAGTGCATGTTGTTTCACACTGTCATACACTGTAACCTACCGATCTTAATGTCTCTGCTGAGGGCAAGCAAGAGATGCTGGTGACAGGTTCTTCCCCTCAATCCCCAAGATCTTATACCTTAATAAACACCTCATCCTTGTAGTGTCCTTCATATATAGCGATCAGAAGGACACAAAGAGGAGCTGCAGAGGAGGGCTAGTCCTATGAGTTAGCTAGCAAGTCAGTGAATGTTGTTTGACAGCAATCATACAGCAATACAATGGAAGACCTGTATATCTGGGTCTATCAAACCGGCAGTTTAACATGAATACCCCACTCAGACATACCCCCCTGTTTTAGCCTCTTAATGCCGAGCGCCAGACAGGGTAACAACAAGTACCATCTGTTAACGTCTTTTGGTATGATGCGGCCGGGGATCGAACCCTGGACCTTCACTCTCCGGGCAGACGCTCTACCCCTAGACCATGGAAGCGGTCTAGTATAAGAGGTAGTAGGATCCTATTCTATATAAATCATCAATATGAGTACTCACCACATCGACATGGCCATGTTGACAAGCCAGACTGAGGGGTGACTCCCCATTCTCTGCCTGCAGGTTGACCGGAGACCCTTTCTGCAGCAGGATGTGGACTGGTTGCGACTTCCCTTGCCATGTTGCATAGTGCAGGGGAATCATACCTATCAACACAATCAACAGCAACAAACTATCAGACCAAGAAACTGTTATTTAAGGGGTGTGAATCATTTTGCTATTGAAACACTGCCATTTTGTTGAGTCTAGTGGTCCCTCATATCTTTCTGAGGCAAGGGAGTTAAGTGACAAAAATCCAGTTTCCACCCTTGGAATCATGGAGCTATATTTTGGCTGGACTAATGAGTCTATGATAGATATTTTCCAAATCTTTTTATGTTTTTAAACAAGGAGATAAAGTGATTTGATGCACTTTGCGAAGTAAGGCCATTTTTATTACAATATAGAGTTTGATTATTGATCAGATCGTCTTGACTGAGCACCGTTATTTTGTTTGAAGCAAATGTAAGTGATATGAAAGGTGGAATCTGATTGGTCAATAGAAGGGACATTACTCGTAAAAGCCACTGCCATGGTGACACTATGATAGAGCTCAGAAATTTGAGCCTAGTTCAGCAAGGGTGGAAACAGGATTTTTATAGTCAGTTAACTCCCTTGCCTAGGGAAGATAACAAGCAGATCCTGTTGGCGCAATAGGATCCTTATCCTACCTCGGTCTTCATGTTCCAGTAATGTTAATCTGTGTTTCAGGGACAAGCCTGTGACATTTATCCATCTCTGATACATCCCAAAATGAACAATTTACAACTACTAAGAGCTATATATTTCATTGTTCAGTTTACTGACATACAGAAGCTTTCACATTCATAAAAGGTCCACGTGGTCACCCTAATGATTAATCTTACTAAAACACAACCGGGCAAAGTTTTTTTGTTTTGTCTAAAAGCGGTGGTTCTATTCTGATATAAGAATCAGAGTACTGAATTGCCTACCTTAATCAACAGAACATGGCTGAACCAAATTCAATACATGATGCTGCAGTGATAATGACATCATATTTGAGTGACATTTTTATCACATGGTATATGATATGACAGCAAATTGACAAAAAAACAGACATATGAACATTTCAAACAAGTTCTTATCAACAAGCTGTTTTGGATTTCAAACAGATTGTGAAATACTATGAGGCGAGTTAATGTTTCAGGTCTAAGTTTATACTAAAAGTTACATTAATCAATCTGTGAAATATCTAAATGGGCTGAAGAGGATATCATACGCACTTCATATGAAATTTGTAAAAAAAAAAACCTTTTTATTTTAATTTAATTTATATTTTCGTAATCTACAACCACAAACCCAAAGTCTGAAATGCCTAACTAAAGCAGCTTTATCATGTCATATTATACAAAAAATTAAACATCAAGATTTAATTTACTATTTTCCAACATATACAACATTTCAATTTATATCCTAACTTCCACAAGGATAAACCTTGCCCTTTAATGGTGCAAAAAGCATGCAAACCTCGGAAAGCATATTACATAAACGATTTGGAACTGCCCTGTCAGAAATATGAGGAATCATATCTATGAATGTTTTTTCTCCCTCACACACACAAACTAAGATAACCTCCCTTTAATCTCTGGCACAGGAAGTGGGTATCTGGTCACATATCCTCCATCAAACCCTCCCCCGCCCCCACATGTGAGTCACACCTACATCCCTGGCACTATTACAGAACAAGCTACTTTGATCCCTCATTTTTACATATCCTATTCAAAACAACTATAATAGAAGGTAAAACGAGCCTGGTTAAATGTCAAAGGCTTTAATCATCATTATTGATTAGTTCTGGTGTTGTCAATCTCATATCAAATTAGTTTTTTACTACTGACAAAAATGACTTTTAGAATGAGTCATGTTAGACTTGCTACTGATTATTTACAGGTGGGACCATGTACCTCAAGTAACAAGACAACATGTTCCTTTATCAAAGGGAGGCAATTCTTGCCTCGAATCTTATTGCTGACATGGTCCAACATAAACCATAAAATCCTCTCACAATTTCATGTCTATTGACATGATGCAGAATACTATCATGGAGATAAGACTCTTGTTTTCTTCTTAAACTATTGTCTAACAATAATCACTCTGAAAAAACAGTGTTCTTCATGGACATAATATTTTACCCAAACTGTTCATATAAGGTCAGATGTATATCACAAGACAAGATAATACTGGCTGCCCATGGGGAAATTCTTCATACCTCAGGAGTGAGACACATGCTAGCACAACATATGAAGACAGTAACAACATAAAGATTTGAGACTTCTTAATATAAGCCAATCAGCAAAATAGGACAAGGTAGTGATTTAGCACTTCCTTGTAAGTAATTCTTTGTTCAATTGTAACATAAACAAATAGTATCATGATACAGAACAGTTTTTTTTTAGTTCAGCTAGTGTTACCTTTGTTGTCTTGGAGTAAGGTATTGGTGACACTGATATTTGACCTCAGTTAGTGTTACTACTGTTGTCTTTGAGTAAAGTATAGGTTATATTGATATTGATACAACTCTACAAATTTTACCTTTGTTGTCACGGAGTTCCGTGGAGGCTCCGCTATCCACCAGTAGCTGAATGACGTCAGTATTGCCCATGAGCGCCGCCTGGTGGAGTGCGGACATGCTGCAAAGACAGATGGAACATACTAAATAATTGACTTCTTCTGTATAATCACAGTTTTCACAACAAACTTCTTGACATATATATATATATAACATTCATATGTTCTATCATAACCAGTACTATTAAGTCCCACAATCAGAACACTCTCCAAAAGATAGTGGTGACAGTTATGTCTGATGAACAATACTGAAACTGTTTGACATCACAAAAAATGTGGGAATACGGCATGGGCATCTATCCATCAACTGAAAACAAAGAGAATCCAACCCAATCCACTCCATATATGTACAGGGGGCACGGGTGGCCCAGTCGTCTAAGGCGTCGCGATTCGCTGTGCAGAGTTGCGTCCCTTGGGCCACCAGAAACCTATGATTGTGGGTTCGAATCCCGGTTCGCCCCAATTATGTTTCTAGGTTAGTCAGCACCGTACCCGTGCTCGTGGGTTTCATCGAAGTGGTAGACGCCTGAGACCTGCATCACTTCGGGCTTTCCTCCCGCATTAAGCTGACACGCCGGGATATAACTGGAATACTGTTAAAAGCGGCATTAAACCCAACTCACTCACTCACCATATATGTACATGATGTAAAGTTGACTTTCAAATGAAATGAAGAAAACTATTCCCAATACAATCTAATCCATTCCATTCACTGAACATCCTCTATTCTCCAGTGTATCATATCTCCATTTTATCATGACAAATACCCTGGATCCATCTGCCACCATAGCACCAACTCCATTAACCAATCCAAATGATTTTGAACAAAACTTGGTATAGTTGGTTGGTTGGTTTGGTTGTTTAACGCCGCACTCAGCAATATTACAGCTATATGACGGCGGTCTATAAATAATTGAGTCTGGACCAGACAATCCAGTGATTGACATCATGAGCATTGATCCACGTAATTGGGATTGATGACATGCATCAACCAAGTCAGCGAGCCTGACCACCCGATCCCGTTAGTCGCCTTTTACGACAAGCATAAACTTTGTATAGATTAACATTCATTGTTGCATGCCCTGTCATTGATAAAGTATTACCTGTGAAGAAAATGTTTTTCTGATTATTAAGATAGGGAGAGGAAAGTCCCTATGCTTTTCCCAGCTGCTGGCAGCAAGACAAAAACCAGTGTAATTTGATTGGTAGGTTATGGAAAGATTTATGTTTGTTTGCTTGTTGCTTAACACCCCACTCAGCAATATTCCAGCATTATGACGAGTCTGGACCAAACAATCCAGTGGTTGACATCACGAGCATCAATCTACGCAATTGGGATATGATGGCATACATCAACCAAGTCAGCGAGTCTGACCTCCCAATCCATATAGTCACCTCTTACGACAAGCATAGTGTCCATTTTGACAAGCATGGTCACTGAAGACCAGCTTCATGTCATTCAAATAGGACGAAACTATGGCAGTGAATGGGTCCAGGGTATTTATTATATCAGAAGTGAGATAATATACCCTGGATAATTGAGGATGATCACAATTGAAACAATCCTGTACCATACTTTGATAAAATGTTTGCAATGTCACAAACATGCAATCCTATAACCTTCAATGTATTGTGACCAGAAACATGGACATGTGCTCTACCATACAACCATTGATCCTCAGGACATGCATGACAAGTAGTCCATCAAGAGTTGTTTCCCTTTCTAACAAAATGTTTTTCTCCTCTATTTCCCCCTGCTATATCCAATTTATGCTTCTCATGTATTCCTGCGTGGAGCCACATGGGAGCCAACTACTATTGGTGTTCTGATGCTAAAATCGGACACAGGAATCACATTATTTACCTTCTTCCATTACAACTGTGTATGCAGATAAAACAAATATTTACTGAATGCACATCCATGGATTATTGTCAGTAGAAGATTAAAAGCCTGCTCTGAATCTCTGCTTAGATGTGCAGGGAATAATAAGATCAAATACTGGCAATCTTCACTCCATTTCTACACATCAAACGAGAACCTAGGCCACAAGCTAATACTCTAGCAAAAGTGATCGCAGATAATACCTGTATGGGATCTCAATAATACTTGCCTGCATCCATTTGTCAAAGATATTCACGTTTTAACTACCCTGAACATTTTATGATCCCTACTACATATTTACTCAGGCCCAATACATTAATTTAGCCAATTATGAAATGAGATCTTGCATACCGATGTTATAGGATGAATATCATGTCTTACTTATCTGTGAAACGTATTCCCATTTAAGGTATAAATTTCTCCCCATGTTGCAAGGTACTTTTCAAGACCGTCAGTTAATGATAAATCTGCTAAACTCTGAAAATCCTGATATGATCCATGCTGTTTCTATATTCTTAAAACATGTCTTTATAATGGACCTTGATGTCTAAATTACTGAATAAAAAGTCTGTCTGTCTGTCTGTCTGGCTGGCTATACAAACTAAACCATTATGATGATGTCAGGCTATTGTTGCTGCAGCTGATTCCAGCCCATGAAGTCACTCAACATTCTGTACATGTTACACAAGTAAAATTGATGCAACTATTAGTCAGCATGAAAAATCATAGAGAAATTGTATATCAACCATAACATGGTTTAAACAGAGATTGTTCATTCTAGGAATGATAAAATACATTTTCATTCTTGATGAAATACATTGACACCAAAAAGCACATACTTTAATCATTAAAACAAGGGGTGGTGGGGCAGTCTTATGGTTAAAGCATTCGCTCATCTTGCCAAAGTCCCGGGTTTCATTCCCCACTTTGGTACAATGTGTGAAGCCCATTTCTGGTGCCCCCACACTAAGGTAAATCCTGGAATATTGCTAAAACAGTGAAAAAACACACTCACACTCACAATTTACATCCTACCGAATGTAATAAATATTAAGTCACTGTCTTGACACTGTACACCCCTGAAGACAAGGCAGTAGCTAGTTCATGTATTTTGCACATCATGACTGAAATAGGATATTTGTATCCCCCACATGTAACAACCTATGTAAACAGTTCTATAAGTAGCGCAGTAAGCAAACATCTTAAATACTGTTCCCTATCACTACAGGTGCTGCAGTGTGACAGGGAGCTCCTACTGCAGGGATATACTACTGTGTCAGGGAACTGCTGCATGGTCTGAACTACGCCATGTGGCAAAAGTCAGATATCCAGATGAAGCCTAAAATGTTCTTTTTACACGGCTGTCAGAACTAGGTGGCTTGGGAGTCACCACAGCTACACAATAGTTTCGTTACTGTAAGCTTAACACATTAGTGGTCGGCCTTTTGAGTCTTCAGTATTTCAGTTATATGTGTCAGACTAGCGGCCTATGACTTTTTTTCCTGTTAACCTGACTATATCTCTGTTATTGGAGTATTACTAGACTAACATCTAGTCTCTGAAATGAACATATCGTACAGAAAAAAAAATATTTGTTAAATTATCTTAATAAAACTTTAATAAAAGGAGCCCAGAGGCTCTCTTCATCCTGATACTGCAGAAATCTAGACTTGCCAAACATTATAGACTTGCACGGGCGAATTCTTTGAATTATTTTAAATATTTGTATCTGTAAGACCTGTAGTCCACACTGAGTTAAGGCAGTAAATTTTAATGGTTCTATCACCATGTGAGTGGGTGCATCATGACTTCAGTTACCATAGACTCAATACTTTTTTAAATTTTTGTACCACCTGAGGCAGGGAAAGATGAAAAAGCCTCGCTTAAAGAAATATTGCCTACGTCAAAGGTTTCCTCCAACTGCTTCAGTTAATGGCTTCATGAGTCGGGTTAAATGTAAGCAAAAGAGACAGTACAATAAAAATATGTAAATATAACACAAGAATTTCTCATTCGCCTGAAGCATACCTTAAAATAGGCCGATTGCTTAGGGCAAGTCCCTACATCTAATATTCTCCCCGTATTATACACCTGATCAGGCAAATGCTTAGAAAATTGAGTTCTTGGCTCGCTGACTGAAAGAGGTCATATTTTCAAAGTAGGCACTTTCCAGCAAGTTAATTACCCTCCTGACTGGAGGAACACTCTTCTATAGACATGTACACTCAACATACGACACTATGGCCGCTGTGTGGGGCAAAGGGTCGGCACCAACACAAACACCCCTTTAATGGTTTCTTGAACAAGTGTAACAATAAACATTTAAGAGTCATTTCGACCACATCAATCAAGATGGAGTGAATATGAAAAGTCTCAAGCAATGTTATCATACTTCCATGTCAGTATGATGAGATCTGATTGGTCCATGTGATCTGGATAAAATACTATGTATCCCACCTCGGAGGGAAATAAATTTCTCAGCGGGATAATATATCACTTATACTCCGCCACCAACATGTCATGCTGCACGTGGATTTCTGAAAGGCATAATAAATCCCTTATACACCATGTACACATGCTTTTTCAGAGTCAATGAAAGTCACGTGACATAGCACAAGTTCACCTCAGTTCAATCGAACAGCTGTTTTCTATCAATTTTGAATTTGCTTTAATTCTTTTACAATGTCCTACTCAAACATGTCAATAAGATAAATTCGTTGTAGCAGTATCACTCAAAGATACATGTGCTTTTATGCATCCCTCGTTAGGTTTTACACCGCTCATCTCCGGCTCGTGGTATAAAACCTAACATGGGAGGCATATTACCCCATGTACCCCTCGTGATACCACTACAACTTATATTGGAAACAACACGACGAAAGTCGAGGGATGTTGTAATACGCCTGATGGTAAAAATGAAAGAATTAAGGGTATCTTGTTTAAAATACTATAGGAGCAAACTCAAGGAGCCAATAACCCTGTTAATTTTAAACACCACCTAAAAGTATAAGGAAGATAATTTATGGATGTCAACTTCTTTATTATGAGTTGACATCCATAAATTCTCTTCCTTATGTGTATCACTTCTAAATGCCTTTCAAAGACTATCACAGTATGCTATAAACTTGCGTCATGAACCAAAGGTTCTGGGTTGTTCAAAACATGGATTTCTTGTACAATCACCAACAACTCTGTAACTGCCTTCAGAATTATTTCCATGACCAAAATGTATTTACTGTCACTATTTTCAGTTGAGAGCTTTCAGATAAGTAGCTACAGAATCCAAACCAATCCGCATGGCACAAAGTGCTTAAACCAAATGAAGCAATTCTAATTCTTTTCACACCACCACACAGCTCATTGTTTGATGTAGTCGAAGAATCCACACCTTGCCCATAAGGACAGCCTCCTCAAACTGTGCAGCACCTAGCTTTGTTTAAACTTATTGGCTGGAAATAAAGCAGAGATTTTTGACTGTTTGGTATTGTTGTCTTTCCATTGTCAGCACAAGGACAAGCCGAATTCTGGGCCAGCGATGGATCTGTTTACCATTGACCCTCCAAATCTCCCTGTATATCTTTCTTTGTGAGGGTCAGCTATCCCCAGTGAGTCAACCTGACCCTTCTCATGCTGACCTGTCCTCGCAGGTAGTGAGTGTCCGCCCTAGCAGCATGATTGGCCAGTTGTATTGACCAGTACAGTTTTTCCTGTCTGCTTGGTCTCCATGGAGTACTCCAGATTATTCTGTTGTATTTACTTTCAGTGTTTTCCTTGTATACTTGTTCTATTTTGTGAAATGAGTGTCAGTGTGTCACTCTGATGTCCCTCCAACGCACATAAAGCACTCAGCTAGGGGCGGTCATGTGTGAAATCAACATCTAGCAGCTGACAGTGCCTCCTGATACTGACATCATAAAAGCTTTTACATGTTCAAAGGCAACTAATATAGGTCAAGCAGGTCTCAGTAAGAATTAATTTAAGATGGAATTAGCTGTTCAATTTTCTGTATTGTCAAACATGAGACAAGAATATCTCCTTGGCAACTAAGTTCCCATGCAATCAAAGGTCCATGAATGTTATGCATGTTCACGAAATGAGAGGATAGGGGTTGCAGGCGAGTCCCATATGGAATCAGTATTATCATGATAAATGTTTGAATGTATCAAAGCAATTGGCTGAAACCTAAAAGATCGTAGATGGCATAATGTAGTGGCGAGGGATAAAAATTGTGAAACCATGTGAAACCTATGTGAAACCCTGTTAAATATAGTATGCCTTGCTAATTAGAAATCCATCACCTTGAACCGTTTCAGATAATATGACTTGGTTTTAGATGCATCTTTCCCGCTGGTCAGAAAGGTGCACGAGACTTTGATTATACGAACTGGATATCGATCACATAAAGTGAACTGGACATTGACAGCATGAACTGAACTTGACATTGATAAGATAAACTGAACTTGACATTGATAGTATGAACTGAACTGGACATTGATCGGATAAACTGAACTTGACATTGATAGTATGAACTGAACTTGACATTGATAAGATAAACTGAACTGGACATTGATAGTATGAACTGAACTGGACATTGATCGGATAAACTGAACTTGACATTGATAGTATGAACTGAATTGGACATTGATCGGATAAACTGAACTGGACATTGATAGTATGAACTGAACTTGACATTGATAGTATGAACTGAACTTGACATTGATAAGATAAACTGAACTGGACATTGATAGTATGAACTGAACTGGACATTGATCGGATAAACTGAACTTGACATTGATAGTATGAACTGAATTGGACATTGATCGGATAAACTGAACTGGACATTGATAGTATGAACTGAACTTGACATTGATAAGATAAACTGAACTGGACATTGATAGTATGAACTGAACTGGACATTGATCGGATAAACTGAACTTGACATTGATCAGATAAACTGAACTTGACATTGATAGTATGAACTGAACTGGACATTGATCGGATAAACTGAACTTGACATTGATAGTATGAACTGAACTTGACATTGATCGGATAAACTGAACTTGACATTGATCAGATAAACTGAACTTGACATTGATAGTATGAACTGAACTGGACATTGATCGGATAAACTGAACTTGACATTGATAGTATGAACTGAACTTGACATTGATCAGATAAACTGAACTTGACATTGATAGTATGAACTGAACTGGACATTGATCCGATGAACTGAACTGGACATTGATCAGATGAACTTAACTTGACATTGATCGGATGAAATGAACTGAGCATTGGTCAAATGAACTGAACACAATATCAGTCAGATGAACTGGACTGAAGTCAAATGATACCTTTATCACATAAGCAAGATTGGACTTTGGTCCAAGGTGCAGAACTGGACACTTGTCAAACAAGGAACACAGGTTGCTGTTCAGATAAACTGAACTGGACATTGGTCAGATAGGTGGATACAGCAAACACAACTGGGACAAAGTACAATTTTCCCATATCCCTATGACAAAGGAAATCATCCTGGTATAGGATCCAATGTCAGGAAGGATGTATGTACTAGGTCGCAGATCGCAATGACCTTTCACAGATTGCGTCAGCTTCCCATCAATTATGTGCAGGATGTATGCACCATCATTTCACCTTCATCACTAACCCTACTAACACACTAACTCTCTTGAGGTTAACTCGTCCAGGAAGAGAAATTACTTCTGATCACTGACATGAATTCATATAACACAGGATGATATGGCCATGGAGTGTTGATATAAACTTGAATTGAACAGGAACAGCATGCATTTTGAAAAAAACCCAAATCAATACAGCATGGGAAAATTGTTGAAAGACAACCTTGATAACAAGTGGATAAATTACCAGAAGTAGAGTTTTCATAGTGACATAAGTATAGGCACAAGCATTTCAATCACTATGGCAGCATTAGAAATTGGCACTATTGGCCCAATAGTTAAGGTATGATAAGGACTAGTAGAAATTGGCCCTTTTTAAGGGTTTTGGTACATGTTATCATTATAAGGACTAGTGTACGAAAACTGTTAGTTTCTACCGCTGCTATGGTAAATTTAAAACTTGCACTACAAATGAAGAAAACAAGTCTCCAAAACAAAGTATATAATAAGTTCCTTAAATCAAATGTCCTGCAGTATCATATTTGGCAGGTAGTTCCTGTAGTCCATTAACCTTCTTTCAAATGAACAGTTTTATTACGGTGGATCAATGTATGTATAGTAGTGAGTCACCTACAGGTTACTCAACTATCTGTTACTGTCAAAGCCTGTCAAAGAGAATATGGCAAACATTTATGTGAAAAACATGTCTCCCTCGTCTAATAAACAACACATAACAACGGGAGCAGCTATTCTGGTATTTCTGTAATAAACCTTCCCTCTGAATGTTTAGCCCAGTTCTTGTAGTCAACCTGGCGCAGATTCACCCAGAAGGCTAAACACACCATGGCCAAGCAGGCTGACCAAACACTTGACCCTTTCATGGCCACTGACCAGTGGTATTGAGTAACAATGGCTAACAAGACAAGCTTGACCACCATATGTGTCCACAAACATGACCACCAGCCACACATCAACTCTCTGTAAACAGGCTATGTAACTTGTAGGCAAATCCTTTTGATGTTGGATTTTAGGATCAAGGGACTTGCAAGGCGGGAGCGTATTAGCAGAGATAATTCTCCTTAAAGGACCTACTTCAAAAGTCACTCTTTTACATAGTTATGTATGAAATGTGCTGTGTTTTGAAACCAAACACTCGGCAATGACATTGTCCATATAACCAAGTATTAGGAATCAATCTGGATTAGTAGCTTAGAACAACAAGAACTGTTTCTTTACACACATCTACAAATTGAATTAAGTTGCAAATAATCTTGTTTATTTCATACATGCAAGAAAGTAACAAGAAAGTAACTAGAGCCTCCAAATTTAAGGCTAATTTAAGGCCATTTCAAGGCCAAAACAAACACTGAAGCTTCAAAGGCTTGTTAGGTAATTTTCTCTTTATTTCTTTGTAAGAATAGCTCCATATGTACTTCCAAACACACTTTTAACCGAAGCTTGCCTTCAAAGGTTTATTAGGACATCTCACTTATTTATTGTTAGAATGGCTCCCTATGTACTTCCAAACACACTATTAAATATTCAAGTACACAATTCTTAAAATTGCTTGAGCTTTAAGCTAACATCAGAGTTAGCAATGCTCACCGAATTCAGGGCCTTATCAAAGTACATTACAGAATTTTAAGTCAGATTCCAATTTAAGTCCTTTTCAAGACAAGATGCCAAATACAAGGCCTTTACAAGCATTTGTGAACCACAGAAAGGTGTTTTATCTTTCACCAACGTACCAGCACCATTAGGGGGGTGACAACATGTAGAGGAGCAAACTCACTCTCCTGCATAACAGTTGAACACCCTATCTACTGAGCTAGCCCACATCTGTCAAGGGGCTATTACTGACATAGACTAACATTTAGTCTCTGAAATCTTATATTACACAATATCCTTCTTGACTCTAAAAATATAAAAAAATTCCCTATGCTGATTAGAGCTAGCTTGAGCTGGCTAGACTTGCTTTTGTATGCATTTCTAGATTATTATTTTTTTCATAAAATAAATATATTCCACAGTCATGGTGCAGGACTATTACTGACAGTACCGAGCTTAGTATCGGATGAACAAAATTTAAATCAACTAATATTCAAGCCCAGATTCAACCAGCCCTTTGTGATCCCATGTCCTTTTTTGAAAACCACTCCTTCGCATGTATTTCACCTTTCAGATAAGACCATCACAAAATGCAAATGCAACAAGCAACACTACAAGTTGTGCAACATAATTTGAAGATCAGTAACCATACCCCATCTCCATTCAACACCCTAAATACTAGAGCAAATACATCATAATCCCCCAAATCATGTCATTTTACATATCCTAAGCTGTTTCTCAATGTCAATAATTGAACCATGGGAAGTCTCTCCTCAGCGGAGTAACAGACAACTTAACAATGTGGAGCAGCCTGATTTAAAAAGTTAAACAGCAATTCTCAACTCCTTGAGCGAAGGAAGAGATTAGTGGTTAGGAAGCTATTACCCAGGAGTAAGGAGCACTTACAGTGGGGATAAGATCACTCCTTCCCTTGCAAGAATAGGGGGCTTCTATAACAAACAGGGGAGTTGTACAATAGATTAGGATAGAGTTGCGTCAAGTCCAGCTAACTGTTACAGAAATGTAGGCATTTCCCTTGAGCAGTAGTTATGCCTCTTCAAAAGGTCAATCACTTACTATCCTATCCCGGATCACAATTTCTGTTTCCTGCTTTCTGTAGCAACATTTTCACCAAACAAGGATGCTGTGCACTTACTTGATGAAAAAATCTATCAAAGGATTTTTTCATGTCTAAAAGGATTTGATTTTGCAGATTTGGTCTAAAAATATTACACAAATCTATGAATTAAATCTTAAGTGTTTTTCTTTAAAGCATGTCTCTTTTTTAAATCATTCAGCCAGAATTTGCTCTGACAGTTTGGTAAATTGTAATTCAAACTTTATTTCAACATGTAACTGAGATGAAAAAGACTCAAGATCAAGATCTTCGAATCATGATCTGTCTCTTACGAAATTCCACCAGCCTTATCATGAAATATAACACTGTTTACAAGCTTACTTAACTCTGCCATCTTAACATGTCAACATGAAAAGCTTACATAAACATGAAACTACAACATGGTGCATGAAATAGACAACACACATATCTAATCGGAAGAGATTCATTCCAGCCTGTTCGGAGGAACCACTCATACTTTCAACTGTCATACACGACACCGTTAATCAATTCCAGGAAATCAATACTGCATTCCTGGTGTTAAAAAAGATCCTGAAGAAATTCCACCAGTAAAATGATCAAAGTGAATTTAGACAAGGGGTCTAGACAATTTCCATAATGTTGAGTTAACTCTTGATCAGGGACAGAATTAATCTTGTAATCGTGACATTGGAGAGCAATCACCGACTTCAGATTAGCTAATCGAAGGACAGATAACTCCAGCATTATCAAAGAACAAACCCGTTTATCAACTTTGATATAACCTTTTGTTGACTTTCTCTTTACTGGATTAACGATAGCCTTTAAGAAATCCCTTCGAACTAATTATGACTATAAGTAACACATGCAATAGGTGATTAGGTGCCCTGATAATGTCCTGAGTAAGCAAGGGACATAGGCTCACTGAAATATGCATGTACTCTGCAACCATTGCCTTTTCAAAACGTCATGTTAGTTGTCAAATTTGCAATGAATTATTAAATTTGTCTGCCACATTTCAATTGAATAACTCCTTCAGGTATTGTGACATCAGCAAGGTCAAACTTCTTTCATTTTCTTTCCAAACAATGGGCTTGAGAGACTAAGCCTTGGGCTGCCTCTCATAAAGTTCACCTCCTCAAACATCAAAGCAGCCAGGAAATACTCTAGCCACAAAAACACAAACAAACATAGAGATTAAATTTGATCAACATCATTTTAGCTATTCTCTTCTTTCTCTTTTCATGTTCTCTTATCACTGATACAAAGATATGTCCCATCTCAAAATACAAAACTATTGGGCAGGATTCCATTACATAAAGTCACCATTAGAGGACAGCTAAGGCTCAAATAATAAATGCACGTTTCTGGTTTTCCGACAGATCCTAATCAGGAGCCTCCAAGCCTAAACTTTTTTCTTTTTTTTCTCTCGTGGCACCATCACCAGTCCAGTATTGTCTGTATCTGATGCAACTTGGGTACATTTGTTGGCCTTCACTACAGACAAACAAGTCATAAACTTCATGTGACAGCAGTCTTTTACTGAAATACTGCCAAATTATCAGTTTTCAAAGAGACAAAAAAAACAATGTGAAAAAAAAAAACATGCCCTAAAACACAACCCTACTGAATTAGGAAACACATTATTTCTAGAGAGTGAGTGAGTATGGTTTTTATGCCGCTTTAAGCAATATTGCAGCAATATCACGTTTGGGACACCAGAAATGGGCTTCACACATTGTACCCATGTCTGGAATCGAACCCGGGACGAGCGAACGCTTTAACCACTAGGCTACCCGACTGCCTCACATATTATTTCTAAGCGAGTGAATTTATGGATGTCAACTTCTTTATCATTAGACTATATGAAGAATACAACATTTCGGAGTAAATGCTTACAGGCGATTATTTCTGTTTGGCCTTACACAAGTTACAAAGATAATGAACCTCAACTAGATACCCTACACTTAAGTGCTGCTCTCTAGTTTACACAGATCACAAAACTCATTTAAACCATTCTGTAAAAACAGGTTGCTGAGACACATCACATTATTTGTTTTAAAAAAACCTTTAATGGTTGCCTGACTCTTGAAACAACTTGAATTTGTAAATTGTCCAAATTGTTAAAAAGTAGCCATCCCCCTATTTGAAGTACATGCCACATGCACATCATGCAACTGAGGAATACAGGATTCCTCTTCAGGGATTACAAATATCACTTGGATCTCTACCACATGACAAACTGACAACCAAAATATTTTTTCTGTTGGATTTTGTTTTGTTTTCATGTAAGTAATTCTAATATTACAGCCTATCCTAGAACAGCTTCAACTTCATGAAAGGAAACCGAGTAGATGTGTTTGTGTTCCTCATCACAGGAAGTCCAATGTAGGTGTCATGTAATGTTACAACATGATCCTGACACGAAACCCAAGTGTTACATCCTTGTCACAGCATTGGCACTGCCAAGTGTCAGGTGGGCAGTATCAGTTTAACTGTAACCAGATTCTATGTATATGAATGTATCCATCAACACATATGAATTGCAGGTGTAAATATCACCCCTACCAGACAAAATGATATATCTCACACTACAGAATGTTTCCTCCCATAAATCTCACACTGCCTTGAAATGAACATCAGCATGTCAATTTCACTACTGTATGCAACTGGTCAAGTTATTGTTCACCAGAAAATACCTCTTTCAAATTGATGAATCTTTAACTGCTTCTGGCTATTTCTAAATGTCAAATGATGAGCATAAAATAAAAATGTAATCTAACCAAATCATCCATGGGTGAAAACCCCAGCACTGATGAGCATAGTGAAATGACCAAGTTCATTCACAATTTTTTAAGAAAGGTAACACCTTCTAGTTTGCTTCCTTTCCTGGCAGGAATTTTGCCTTTTCATGGGGCAATTTGGAGCCCCAACTATATGCCCCTGAACACAATACGGCCATTCTCCGTGCCCTGGATGCAGACACCCGACGTCACTCTAAGTACACCCGAGGAGAACAGGGTGGAAAATTCACTGAATGGATCACTGGCTTAAGTTATTGTGGGAAAATATGTGAGATTAGCCGTGCAACAAAGACACAATTGTCCAGCCATCAGAGATTGTTGGTGGAGGATATCATCTTCAGAATTATTGCTTTTCTGTTCGCCAAAATGCACAAGAACATATTACAGCTACTGTGTGCCACAGTGGAGCCACCATTACAGCCTCTTTATGAAGCCAGGAGATCCACACACACACCTATGAATCATGGTTTATTAGAATTGTTTGCCAACATCCCCAAGGCACAAGATCTCAGGCAGATAGAATTTGTCATGATAGTGTTTGATGATTGTACTTCGTTATTTATGACCATCATAAGACCCACATGGTTTTGTCAACTCCTTAATTCCTAGTCTGTAGGAAATACATTGTTTTTTTGTGAATAAAGCAAACAGCTTTGGACTGGTTGTGCTTCAGACACAATTTGGAGGGATGCTGAGCAAAAGGCAAAACAAGACACGGAATTGACAATCACTAGGAGAGTGCAGCCAAGCCAATTTTATTGCTAGGTTAAGATAACCCAGTTGGCACTTACATCTGAAATCCCTTTTGGTAAATGAGATGAAAGAAGGCACAGCAAAACCACAGGTGATAAAGTTAATATTTATGACCTTGTTCCTGATGGACGTCAGCCATGTTCGTAGAATGTCTAAATGATCCCCCTGTTTCTTCTTCTGCTATTGGAGATGGTGTGAATTACATCTGGTTAGGTTGGTTTGTTGTTTAACACTGAACTCAGCAATATTCCAGTTATAAGGCAGCGGCTGTAAATAATCGCATCTGTGCCAGACAATCCAGTGACTGTAATCATGAGCATCGATCCACACAATTAGGATACGATGGCAAGCAATTAACAAGTCCTGATTCATTAGTAACGTCTTATGGCAAGCATTGTTTGCTGGGACCTATATTCTTACCCAGAATCCCCACGGGTCATCTCTCCAAGGAAATGGGAGATGAAACATACTTGGAAAAGGTGGTAAAATTCTCCTCATCCTGCAAGGTAACCATTAGACTAACATTTAGTCTCTGAAATCTTATATTACACAATATCCTTCTTGACTCTAAAAATAAAAAAATTCCCTATGCTGATTTCAGGAATAGAGCTAGCTTGAGCTGGCTAGACTTGCTTTTGTATGCATTTCTAGATTATTATTTTTTCATAAAATAAATATATTCCACGGTCATGGTGCAGGACTAGGTAACCATAAGTGTCCCCCTTCTGTCTTGGTGCATTGATTGGATTTATAATCACACTGATTTCACTGATCAAGTGTCTCAGTTGCAGGGAAAGTTCCATACACTGACTGTCTACTCCTCATGTTCTGTAAGATAGCTGCATTACACACTGGGCGAGTTATGTCATAATGTAATTGGAGATACCGACTCACAGAGTCGTGACAATGATTTCCACTTAAATCCTGAATCTTCTCTATTCCCTCACCAAAAAACTATATGACAAACCTCAAGTTTTCCAGTGTCTGAAGAGGCCAGAACAGAAATTACCCAAGTTAAGATGGGCGTTCAGCACAAGGACACTACAACAAACATTCTGTTATTTAAGGACTCCTTGCTCTTCTTCACCCTAATGTAATGAAACCCTGTGAAACAAACCTTCACAACACAAGAATATGATGGCATTTCAGTTTGAAAATCAAATAGAAGCTTTGAACTTATTAAAAACATTTCTGTCCTTGTTGGGAACTCATTCATCTTTAAAGTCCCTCCGGACCATTTTCTGAGGTGTTTCATTATCGATTTGGTTCACAGCAGAAAATCTATAAAAGAGGGACAGACTTATAGCATTTTCTAATTGTCTCCCCTCTCCCTTTTCCCCTCTCTCTCGGTCATTAGCTAGGATCTTGGAGGCTGACACTGGGGTCGAAGAGGTGCGAGTTGATTGCCTTAGTCAACACTAGGGGATAGCATGATGGCATATAAGTTTTAGGTTAATTCAATCTTATTTCATTTAGTGTACTGAAACCCCTTTTTGTCAGTCTGTAGGTTGTAGCATTGATAAGTTTATCAAGGCCCTGTGAATGCTATAACTATGTTGTCCTGTCAACAACACAGGAACTAATCTATACTTGAAGTGAGCAAGATACTGAGTTGGGTTTAATGCCACTTTGAAAGTAATTCAGCTATATCACTGTGTATAAGCTTGTCAGCGTGTGTGAGGAAAGCCCAATATAACACAGGTTTACCACTTTGTGAAACCAACAATAAGAGTTCTGTTCCAAGCAAGATGTATGTACTCCTATCAACAACAAATGTTCTGGTCTAAGCTAGATAGATGTACTCCCATCAACAATAAGGGTTCTGATCTAAGCTAGATGTATTTACTCCTATCAACAACAAATGTTCTGGTCTAAGCTAGATAGATGTACTCCCATTAACAACAAATGTTCTGGTCTAAGCTAGATAGATGTACTCCCATCAACAACAAATGTTCTGGTCTAAGCTAGATAGATGTACTCCCATCAACAATAAGGGTTCTGGTCTAAGCTAGATAGATGAACTCCCAACAATAACATGGGTTCTGGTCTAAGCTACATGTATTTACTCCCATCAACAACAAATGTTCTGGTCTAAGCTAGATAGATGTACTCCCATTAACAACAAATGTTCTGGTCTAAGCTAGATAGATGTACTCCCATCAACAACAAATGTTCTGGTCTAAGCTAGATAGATGTACTCCATCAACAACAAATGTTCTGGTCTAAGCTAGATAGATGTACTCCCATCAACAACAAATGTTCTGGTCTATGCTAGATAGATGTACTCCCATCAACAATAAGGGTTCTGGTCTAAGCTAGATGCATGTACTCCTATCAACAACAAATGTTCTGGTCTAAGCTAAATGTATTTACTCCCATTAACAACAAATGTTCTGGTCTAAGCTAGATAGATGTACTCCATCAACAACAAATGTTCTGGTCTAAGCTAGATAGATGTACTCCCATTAACAACAAATGTTCTGGTCTAAGCTAGATGTATGTACTCCCATTAACAATAAGGGTTCTGATCTAAGCTAGATGTATTTACTCCCATCAACAACAAATGTTCTGGTCTAAGCTAGATAGATGTACTCCCATCAACAGTAAGGGTTCTGATCTAAGCTAGATGTATTTACTCCCATCAACAACAAATGTTCTGGTCTTAGCTAGATAGATGTACTCCCATTAACAACAAATGTTCTGGTCTAAGCTAGATAGATGTACTCCCATCAACAACAAATGTTCTGGTCTAAGCTAGATATATGTACTCCCATCAACAATAAGGGTTCTGATCTAAGCTAAATGTATTTACTCCCATCAACAACAAATGTTCTGGTCTAAGCTAGATAGATGTACTCCATCAACAACAAATGTTCTGGTCTAAGCTAGATAGATGTACTCCCATCAACAACAAATGTTCTGGTCTATGCTAGATAGATGTACTCCCATCAACAATAAGGGTTCTGGTCTAAGCTAGATGCATGTACTCCTATCAACAACAAATGTTCTGGTCTAAGCTAGATAGATGTACTCCCATCAACAACAAATGTTCTGTTCTAAGCTAGATGTATGTACTCCCATCAACAACAAATGTTCTGGTCTAAGCTAGATAGATGTACTCCCATCAACAATAAGGGTTCTGGTCTAAGCTACATGTATGTACTCCCATCAACAATAAGGGTTCTGGTCTAAGCTAGATAGATGTACCCCCATCAACAACAAGGGTTCTGGTCTAAGCTAGATAGATGAACTTCAAACAATAACATGGGTTCTGGTCTAAGCTAGATGTATGTACTCCCATCAACAATAAGGGTTCTTCTCTAAGCTACATGTATGTACTCCCATCAACAATAAGGGTTCTGGTCTAAGCTAGATAGATGTACCCCCATCAACAACAAGGGTTCTGGTCTAAGCTAGATAGATGTACTCCCATCAACAATAAGGGTTCTGGTCTAAGCTACATGTATGTACTCCCATCAACAATAAGGGTTCTGGTCTAAGCTACATGTATTTACTCCCATCAACAATAAGGGTTCTGGTCTAAGCTACATGTATTTACTCCCATCAACAATAAGGGTTCTGGTCTAAGCTAGATGTATGTACTCCCATCAACAATAAGGGTTCTGGTCTAAGCTACATGTATTTACTCCCATCAACAATAAGGGTTCTGGTCTAAGCTACATGTATTTACTCCCATCAACAATAAGGGTTCTGGTCTAAGCTAGATGTATGTACTCCCATCAACAACAAGGGTTCTGATGTATGCTGGATTAAACTAATAAAAAACTAATGAAAATAAAATTAAGAAGAAGCACCAGTGGGTTGGGAGATTCAAAATCTGAACCTGTGGAAAATTCAGATTTACTTTCAGGGCAATATCATTACAGTAAAGTCTCAGGGACTGTAAGACAGATACTAGATGTAAGAATGCATTTCAATAATTAGTGTCTGTTCTATGCAAGAAGTATGAAGTCAAGTTGACAAAGATTGTTCTGGTCTATGCTGTGAGTATAAAGTCCCATCAACAATAAGTGTTATGTTCTACACAAGATGTATGCATTCCTTTAAAAGACAAGGGCTCTGGCCAAAGACATATGCTATATATTCATGTACACCTTGTTTCACAACATTGGTGGTGAAGCCTCATAATAGCAGAGTTTCCAAGCCATCATGGCATTTGGAAGCAAGTAAAGCTTCCCAAAATATCTCCGCCATCTAACTCCTTGACAGTAACCAAATCTGTGGCCCATTCTACTTAGGCACATTATGAATAGGTCAAACGAAATGCGACATGAACATCTCGTCAGTGATACAAGCCGTCAACCTCCTCCTACAGTGACAAGACTTCATCTGATAGTGTCCAGTCAGCATATTACCCTTCCACTGCTATTGATCGTAACTGATACCAGCTCCTTGCCTTGACAAGACCTACTGTAGACACCCAACATAATCCATTGTTCCTCTATCACTATCCATCAAATACCTATTTGCTTGGCCAGGTCACTTATGGTGTATGGTAGCCATCAAAAACAGAGGCTGTTTACTCATCAACCGAACAAAAATAGCATAGCTCTGATTAGGTAGATTTCCTTTTTGTAGCCTTATCACGAGTATGAATGACATCTGCTTAAGTGAGATCCCCAGAAAGAGAAATCATGTCTGTTTTACATTTCTCAAGCAATTTATTAGTGTCTGCATCAAGTATTATATTGGTTTATTGTATTATGTATGGTCCTCTGACATTGTACTTTTATCTATTTTCCTCTTAATCTGTCTAAGCTCATCAACCACACCAAATGGAAAGACTTCATTCAATGTTTTTTAGGGGCAACTGTAAGGAGTAAATGAGTATAGTTCAACATGACATTCAGCAATATTTCTTGCAACATCTTTGAATAGATACAAAGAAATGTCATTTTCATAGAAAAGTTTTGACTGTGTAGGACCTATTTGTTTAAAGGAATTTACAAACAATATAGTTCATTTAAAAGTAAAACTCCTAAGTGGCAAACACTTAAATTTTAACAAACAATTAAATAACTAGTGATTTTAAAGAAATATTGACAGACAGGTAAATAAAAAATGTAGGGACCTTCGTAAGTCTGCACTTTGAGCAGTACTAGTACTAGGCATTATGCTAACATTGGTCTTCTGCACTGTAGATTCCTCCATCGTCTCTGCACATTTAACACTTCAGAAAGAGTGAGATGTTTACTGCCACAGTCAGCAATATCCAAGCAATATCACTCCAACCTGTAAACAATTTAGTCTGGACCAGGCAAACCAGTGATTGAAAACATCAGCAAACATCTACGACATTGGGTTATGAAACATGCAATGAGCAAAACCACAGATTCTAATCACCTGATCCCATTTAGTTGGTTGGTTGGTTGTTTTACTCCGCACTCAGCAATATTCCAGCTATATGACGGCGGTCTGTAAATAATCAAGTCTGGACCAGATAATCCAGTGATTGACACCATGAACATCGATCCACGCAATTGGGATCAATGACATGCATCAACCAAGTCAGCCAGTCTGACCACCCGATCCTGTTAGTTGCCTTTTACGACAAGCATAGTCACCTTTTACGACAGATCCCATTTAGTCACCACAGCAATGGGTGCTGCATGGGGACCTACTCTAACCTGGGTCACCTCAGCAATGGGTGCAGCACTGAGACCTACTCTAACCTGGGTCACATCAGCCATGGGTGCTGCATGGGGACCTACTCTAACCTGGGTCACCTCAGCAATGGGTGCAGCATTGAGACCTACTCTAACCTGGGTCACCTCAACAATGGGCGCAGCATGGGGACCTACTCTAACCTGGGTCACCTCAACAATGGGTGCAGCATTGAGACCTACTCTAACCTGGGTCACCTCAACAATGGGCGCAGCATTGAGACCTACTCTAACCTTGGTCACCTCAGCAATGGGTGCAGCACTGAGACCTACTCTAACCTGGGTCACCTCAGCAATGGGCGCAGCATTGAGACCTACTCTAACCTGGGTCACCTCAGCAATGGGTGCAGCATTGAGACCTACTCTAACCTGGGTCACCTCAACAATGGGTGCAGCATTGAGACCTACTCTAACCTGGGTCACCTCAGCAATGGGCGCAGCATTGAGACCTACTCTAACCTGGGTCACCTCAACAATGGGTGCAGCATTGAGACCTACTCTAACCTTGGTCACCTCAGCAATGGGCGCAGCATTGAGACCTACTCTAACCTTGGTCACATCAGCGATAGGTGCTGCATCGGGGACTACTCTAACCTTGGTCCCATGCAGTAACTCTTTCATGTTGGTTACTGTCACCAAAGGATGGTTGTGGTAACAAGATCAGACCAGTCCTAGACATGTACAACATCTGTGAAAGTCCATTCCTAACAGTTAATCAATTTTGTTTTTAACCTTTCTAAAAAGTCCAACTCTACCAACAAAAAAACACCAAGAAAACTCATTCGCTTCTAAGAATCAATATTTCAAAGTCCCAGTATTCAAACTACAGCACATGTGAGTCGAGCACATGTTAGAGGCAAAATCTCCATGTCAGTGTGAGGAAGTATGTACTATCAATGTGACCTACATTACTTCCTTCAGGTAGCAAACACATCTCTCCTTCACCAGCAAGTGTAGCAGGATAAAGGTGGCTAGGACATGGAACAGTTTTATCACCATCAGCAAGTGTGTGGGAAAACCTGGCAACTGTTCCCTGTCTTCCCAGGATTAATCACCATTGCTGGTCCTGCGGACCTAACATGGAAACTGACAGTACACACTCAGGACAGTCACTATTACAAAAAACTTTCTGAATTATTGAATCAAAATATCATTTGATAAACTTTACATCAATATACAGCAGCAGATTTTGTAGATTGACAAATAAAACACTGGCTCAAATCTTCAGGGAAAAACTTAAAATTGAATTATCAAATGCAATCAATGATGACAGCCAAGTCCACACTTATTCCAAAATGTCAGTGTGATGTATATTTCCAATATCATATTTCCTCTTATTTTACACAGGAAATGAAGTCCAACATATTATTCTTGCACTAAATCACATGTAACCAACCAGTAAACTATCCCTGGCTACCACTGTGCAGTCTCAGCACGACACACACATGGCAATACTCCCACACCTCACACATAATGAACACAATATTCCCTGACAGTGAATCTCGAATGATAACCATCCAACTAATAACTGAACGTTACAAATTGACAGTGTCAAAACATGGTTTGATAACTAGTTGCTAGCCTTGCTCCAAGACTGTACTGAAAGTCCATGGCTGTGTAGTAATTCTATCCTTATAATAGGCAAGTCTACCTAAGCAGACAGTTCACTTGACGCAAGTGGCAATTAGGGACAACTTGTTCTTATTACTTTTATAATCTCAAAATTTTGATTTAAACTAATAATTATTTCCTCAGAGCCTTGTGCAAGTCTACCTACTACCAACTAACAAATGAAACATTTTTACATTATTTTCATTTCATAACACTCATTACAAAAGAGCCGGACCCATGCCGAGCCTGCGTTTTCAATATCAGCATATATTTATCATGATTATGATAACAGGGTTGTGATATTATGCCTGCTGTGCTGCTAAAACATGATTCACTGAAGCATACAGCTAGGTGACAGCTGGGTAATACACAGCCAGAGGACATGCTGACCCACAATGGACAGCGAACAACACTATAGACATGTAGAGGTCGAACATTCATACATAGGTAAGCCTAAAAGGCTGTTACTTTTTTATTTCCTAGAACACAGATTTCTTTCTGCAAAAGCAATAAGTCAGAGGATGGGAGTTAAAAAACTACAATAGACTCTTATGGTCCTGTAGCTCACCTGAATTTGTCTAAAATATTATAGTAGATCCTGAGTAAGGAAGAAAAAGGAAATGGAATAACACATAAAAACTGCTTATGACGTTTCAGAAGAACACAAGCTGCAATGGCTGAGCAATGAGCAAAATCACATTGGAAATATGGCTGCTGTGGCAACCATGTTTGAAATTGGTTCTGAAATTTGTCAGAACATTTTTGAAATCTGTTTATCAAGGAGGAGGTACAGAACTCTAGATATACATGGCATCAGCTATGACAAATTGATCTGAGTAAAGAAGAATGTCAAATTGAGCACCATATTAGGGATAATGATTTGTTTGAAAATATTTCGTCTTCACAAAATATCAATGCAATTTTTAAGAAAGGTACCCAGCTCTTTTCATGATACTGGCTTACAGATTCTTTCATTGACAAATTTGAAACAAATAACAATATATTTGTGTATTTTAATACTTGTTATCTTATTTGGCATAACATCCCGGGGAGGTCAGTTTAGTGGGGAAAATACATTGTTAATCTGTGCAGTAACACATGTAGACTGCTGAAAGTAAAAGGTTTGCTTCTTAATAAGGCACGGTTAGAACTAAACTCAAAGCCTGGGTAAAGATGAAATACCCTTGTGATGTTAAAACAATGGGGAAATTTGGAAATTTTCCAGCTCAAACGAATCTGTACTAGCCGCGGGCAAGAGGGCTAGTGTTAAGTTTTAACCCTGTTGTGTATCTGCAGTGGCCTCGGAGAGTAGCCACATTATGTATTTCATCATGCAGTTAGTATCCAAAAAACATAATAAGATGCTTTTTGTCATATTTTGTAATTGTAACTTTATACATTTCTAATCCTGTAACAATAGAATATATCCATCAAAAATAGGAATAGATGGACATCATTCTTATTTTATTATATATTTTGCTACAGGATGTTGGCTGCAGCTAGCCAATGTGCACAACAGAGCCGGCACTACAATGATGCACAACAACATTGCATGAGCTAACAGCAGGCATACGGAAGCACACAAAGGCAATAAATCAATAAATGTGTATAAGATGCCATGCACAAGGGACTCTGAATGTGTGCAGTCACACACAATCATTACTTAAAAGAAATACCCTCATATTCCACTGGTGCATGCATTGCCATAAACAATGTGTGTCTTCTGGCATGACAGAAAACACACAATACGTATACATAGTCAGCATGTATATACAAGAATTCAAAACAAGTATACACACAGTTAGCATACATAAGCACTTGGCACCTACACAAAGCTAACATACACAGCATTCATAGCAGGGACACATTGGTAGCGGACAGCAACTGACATACAGCATACAGGGAAACATACCCAGTAGCACACAGCAAGGATACATCAAGCATACAGTTAGTAGCGTACTAGTGTACATTGCAACCACACACACGCATGCACGCACGCACGCAAACACTTTGAGTACATGCTGGTAGGTTGGCCCCCATGAAGGAGGACATATGGCAAACACTTGACTGCCTATGAAACTCAAGATAGACACATGGCTGTTTATATCATATAATCTAAATACATGTAAACCTATTAAGCCTTATCTGATTATTTACTCTAACTTCCAAGTGCAGATTCTCAAGTCGTGACTTATAAATACAGCTAACTCAGCAACTCTCCTTCATTCTTCTTGACCATCATAAAAGGATGCACTCCTATCTCTCTAACAAAGCCTTGAGGCTATATTTAATAAAACATTCACCCCCATTCCATCACCCCTTCTCAGCTCTAGCAGGTGATACTCATACCTTTTCAGTTCTGACACCAAGAAATTTGGGGGTTCCTTAAAAAAACAATTTTGTTAAAGGTGAGGTGAGGTGAAATCGGGTTTAATGTCGTGTCCAAGATTACTGCACTTATACTGCAACGAGCATGTGTGTGTGCATGTGTGCACATGCTTGTATTGTGCTAGCCCACTGAGATACCATGTTGCAGTTTAACATGAAAACCCCACTCAGACACAGTACACTGACTCTGAGCCAACCAGTCCTTGTATTAGTACCTTAATGCAGAGCGCCAGGCAGGGTACCATCTTTTAATGTTCTTTCGTATGACACGGACAGGGGTCAAACACTCCCAAACGCCCTCTCCCTGGGCAGACACTCTACCACTAGACCACGGAGGCGGTCTATTTTTGTTAAACTTCATACATAATTTTACTCCGGAGATAAAGTGTTAGTCTAGTCACACTCTGGAATTCAGCAGTATTCTACAGCATAATGTCTATTACCCAAATCCCATGCTGACATATCTCATTTTATCAAGATCTGTTTTCTAGAATAAACCAAAAATTGTCTGACTACACAAAACATCAACAATCAAGACAGAGACACAATAACATACTTACAAGCAAATACTTCTTTTAATTAGAAATGTTACCCTCAAAATAAAATTACGTCAGTAAATATATCCATCCTCTGACAAATGTTTCCCTAATGAAGGTACTCCTCCCCTCCACCTGGGCAGGCAAGTGTGTGTAGGCTGAAGGTGCAGCAAGTGACAGCCATGTACAGCAGACAGCTGATAGAGACTGGCCTGAACTGGCCTACTGGCCATTGTCTACCTCAGTGTTTGTACAAAGATTACCAGCCTCAACAAAACAATCCAACTCCCTCATACAAGTGGGTGGGTGGGAGGTCACTCGTTGCATGTAGATTACTCCTAGAATCTCAAACAGCTGTTTCTCACATGTTCCACATAAATATGTCATTGGTCAGCAGTCACTGATCACGATTTGTAATAGTGACGAGGTCCTAGTTCTACGAGCTATCAACTAACAAAGACTTAAGTGCTTGTTCTCTTGGAATCATTTGCTTTGATATGCTGTTGAATCAATATCTCATGCAATCTGGACTCCTATTCATATTGTTGGCGTGTTTGGTTCTGATATCTAATAAAAAAAAAGGTGAAATAGCTAGATTCTTATTGTGAGGTGAGGTGAAATTGGGTTTAACGTCGCGTCCAAGATTATTGCACATATATAGCGATGTGCATGTATGTGTGTGCATGTGCATGTGTGGTTGCTTGTACTAGTCCGGAATGATGCCGATTTAAAGTGCTAGCCCACTGAGATACCATGCCGCAGTTTAACATGAATACCCTACTCAGACACAGTATACTGACTCCGAGCCGACCAGTCCTTGTTTTAGTCCCTTAATGCCGAATGCCAGACAGGGCAACAACAAGTACCATCATCTTGTAGACTAATGCTTAATCACTGACATATATTATTTTGGTAGAAGCAAATAACTCCATTTAAATTGAAAAAGAGCACCAGTGAAAGGGAAGATTCAGAACCTGAGGAAAATCAAGAATGGCTTCATTTAGGGCTTTTCCCTTACAGAAAGGGCAGGGCAGAAGAGAAAATAATAAGGATTATAGTGTGAGATAGACCAGGGCATGTGTGACCCTTCAAAATAATGTTTAAGTTTCGTTGCAGGAGCCATTTTTCACATGTTTCAGCCGAGACCTAAGTAATAGCAAAAAACTTGGTAATTCTGTATCTGTTATTTACATCTATGTAATATTTATAATCAGATAATCAGTATATATACTGATGTACATTGCAAATAACCTGAGGCTTGTATAATCAGATGTATGGAAAGTGTTCTGTTGTTTTTATTTTCATCATGTTGTGCTGCATTTATGATATGTATAACCAACTGCCATGTTCTTATCACTGTGCCATGTTGTTTGTTAATTATACACTGTCCCGAGTGGGCCTTTTTGTATGATAAAATTCTTGATTCTTGATTCTTTTGCTTGATTTCAATGTGCATCAACCAGATCCTTCACCTAAACATCAAAAGCGTGAAGTAAATGGGACACAGACTAGTACAGCTTGTAAGAGTGTGATACTTGCTTTCACACCATTTGTAAGAAATAATGCAGTAATATCATGATGGGGACACCAACAATGCTGACAACCATTACACTAAGCTGACAATCAACGTAGCTGATGTACATTGCAAATAACTTTAAAATCTGTAAAAAATATAAATATGGAAAGGGTTTTGTGGCCTGTATTTTATTTACATAATGTTTGCCATGTTCCTATCACTGCGCCCTATAAATATTCTATTTACATGTCCCAAGTTGGTGTTTTTGTACTATAAAATTCTCGATGGAACAGCAAGTTATTCGTGTAAAACATGAAGTTTATACATGTCCTCCTCCTCACATGGCTTATGACCCATCCCCCCAGCAATGAACCCAACTGAACAAACCCACCACAGACAACATGTTTTGATAGTGATTCTCCCTCCAGCATGCAATATGGTTCATGGAGATGCCATGTCCAAAAATGTCCATTCTTTACGCCCGGAAGAAATCTTCCATTGTCTAGCATGTGTGTGCACTGAACAAAGTTTATTCAGATGCAAAGAATCCCGAAATGTGTGATTTGAAAATAAGGTGATTTACGAGACACATTTGTGGAACAAGTTGCTCCAAGTTGTACCATGAGCGAACTGTATGCAAATCAATGTCAACGATGCACGCCGAGTTTGTTCTCAAATATGTGGTTCACATGCTAAGTGTAAACACCAGTGCACTTCCTAGGTCTTTCCTTGTACAAAAATCCAAACAAACAACCACACAATGTTTGACCCACATTCACCGTTTCAGACGATCTTTAAGGGAAAGTTTCATTTTTAAGTTGCACAGAAAAAAAATCCAAAATATTAATGTCAAATACTCACATCATCAGACTTAAGAAATGAGTGAGTTAGGCCAGTTCAAATTTAATGTCGCATCAGCAAATAAGTGATTCTGGAATTAATAAACCATACCACAGGAATCCTTATCATAAAGTTTTAATATTCATTAATGTAACAGACTGAGGCTTGCTGAGGAATGTTTAATATTTATTGATGAGTGTTGAAATAATTGATATCAAAAGACAGGAGGATAAGATTCTATTTATCATCCAGAATCAATCCTCCAATTTTTTCAGTTTCTAAACTGTAATATCTTATGTATAAGTACAGTTCACCAGCTTCAGTGACAGAGAGATTAGCGATGTCATTTGATTGTGACTTCATGGTAACCAATGACTTTACAACTGTCTTCAAAGCATTGTAATGCAATTTCATTGCAGCCATATCTCCTTTGAGATATAACCCAAGCAATATCCCTTGTGAAAGCCAGTTTGGGATGATAAATGCTGTAATGTAATATTTTTTTGCATAATGATACAACTCCACTATAAAAATTCAAACCCTACTGGAGACCAGATTTCCAGATGGTTTACACTACCCATAGCATTGAACACACATATACTACTCAAAAGAAGTTAAGGACCACCCACTTCTTTCATATTACTGCAGTTAATCTGTCCTGCCATGACAGATGTCCTTAACTTATTTTTCAGTAGTATAGGTGCAAAGTGATGTGAAGTGACACGTTCACAGCCTAAATCGATATCAGCTTTCGTAGCGGTATATATCTATGACATGTCCTCTCTTCTAGAGCATGATCCTTGTCCTCTGCCAGGGTGACATGTTCGTGGTTCTATTTGGCATGATCAGCATGGGAAATGTCAGGTGGGGAGAAATTAATCAACACATATATTCTCTCTGGAAGATCGCCAATAACTGCCCCGCACAAGTTGACAGCCATGAGTCAGCCACTCAGTGATTCAATAGTATACCAGAAGGAAAAGTTGTATTCATCTGACTAGCAGCATCAACAATGGGAGGATGACTGGCGTGTGTAAACAGCGAGACAGGTATCGCGATTGACATTGAAAAAGGTGTGAAGACCAGCTATTAGCTGCGAGAGGAGTTGCACCTTTACGACAACACTGTCCTTCGACATGAAGCAGACAATGACACACATTTCAGTAGAGCTGTCACAGGCTCCACGTAATCCGGACACAATAAGAGGAAATACTTAGCCATCGTAGGTCGGTCATGATCAAGTGGGATAGGAACGTCAATGCTCCTGGTTTCTGTGAATGAACAGATCTCTCTGACCTTGGCAGATATTGCTAAATGTGTAAAGAGGATTATAGGAGATATATCTTAGAGTCTGATTGTATTGTATCGGTTTTCACACAACCAATAACATAATCCTCCCTTGTGACACAAAGAGGCTCCGATATCATCCCCAACTTGGAAATCCTTATGAGAAAGAAATCTACATGAAATGTACATTGACAGGAACACAACACAGTCATGTAATAACCAACCTCAACAGGGAACAAATTCCAAATCTTCAAATGGCATAATACACTTTTTGAAGAAATAATCCAGGGATTTTGAAAAACAAAATATTCCACCAAACAAAGTAAACAACAACACACTTGGCAAGTCTTGACCTTGTTCAACCTTCCCAGTGAAAACAATCACATATTTCTCACCAACACCTACCTGGAAATATTCACTTGGTTGGGCCCACCTCGGTTCCTCATTGAAACGGTTTTAATCCTCCTCATGATAACAATGGTCAACCAGATCGAAAACTTTCAAACAAATTCTACCACTATTGATCACATATATAATCTGAACAAGCAGCAATGTAATGGAAAAAACCTTGTTGCTAAAGAAACATGATTAATAAATGAAGAGCAAACATTTGCACCTGGAAAAACCCTTCAACACACGTGAACCTAAACCAAACTCTGTTCTCACCTTTTTGCCCAATTTGCCATTAATCCCAGGTAGATTACTATGTTCTGTTAGTCAGTGCATGAATCAAGTTATGTTTACAAATGGAAGCCTCCATTAGCCAATTAAAATGGCTCTACAATTTGTGAAAGTAGGCTCCGATGCTCTTATTATCACAAATAATATCTAACATGATTTCCTTTTTTGAAAACATTGCATGCAGTGCAGTCACCAAGGATTTTACAACAGAAATAAAAAACAATTCTTTTTCAGAAACTGATTTTACAAGTTTCCACAATGCATTTTTAATTGGTTTCTCTATACTGTGAAATATATCAAGACTTGTTAACAATACAAATACACATTATATTTGGATCCCTTATCAATGAAAAATCTATCTTGAAATCTGCCACTATTAATCACACTTCAAAACGTGTTCCATTGCAACTCAACTTCAACCGAAATCTTTTATACATGCTAACACAATCACTAATCAATTGCTTAACTGTCCGATGATAACAAAAAGTGTTTGATTCACATTCAAATCCATCTTTGAATGCATAAAGCATCGGTTACAAACATAACCCTCAGAAGCTGACACTAACTAGGCATGTATATCCAAACGTATCTGCCATAATAGGCATTTAAACCTGACATGCATGAAATTTACAATCGTTAATAGCAACTATACTGCCAATATCGTGCCTATCAAGCAGACAATATGAGATATGGATAAAGCAGATGGGGAGACCCACGAAGATATAAATTCAAGGGTTTGTTCTACTGGAGCTCATGCAGAGAATCAGTGGATTTTGACAGACTGTGGGAATTGCCCATGCCCTTGTAAACCAAAGATGCAGAAAATTGGACTGTCGATTACAAATAGATGGAGATGAGGCCTTGTTTTGATTCAGTTGATTTTATGAATGACTGCCATGGATCCTTAGTTCCCAGCTGAGCTGCTTCAGACTAGATGTAGATATCAACTTTCATGTGACACTCCACAACCATGTCCTCCCCTCTTCTGTCACAAGACTTACCCCATGAATGAAACGTATACTTGGGGACACAATGACAAAAGGGTATGGGAGATGTTCCCTTTATTCTGTTTATCAATGAACACGAAGTATTTCATGTCAATGGATCCTACATACTTATATCAGTGGATGTGAGGCACTCGGTAACAATGGACTTGGAGCTAAAGCTAGACTTGACAAAATAGCCTGACGCTCCTTGTATAAGCTTAATTACTGGGAAGGGAAGGTGCATTACAGTCAAATCTATTTGGCTGGCTAGTTACAACACAAATGAGTGGAAGTTCCACCCATCTAAGGGTCAGGCCTCCTTAAATGCATCAGCCTAAAGACTCAGACACCGTCATCCATCTGGGAGCACTTCAAGTCAGCTTCTAAAGCAGAATTTGCCTTAGCCTTGCATGATACGGTCAAAAACAGTACTATGATAGTGTAAATTATAATTGACATTGGTTTAGCTGACAACACTTTCCCTGTCTGAAAACTCCAACTGTGATCATCTTATACATTCTGGAAGAAGCTGATTGCCTGTCTAATGGAGGACAGATTGCCGAGTTAACAGTGACCACTTATTGGGCAGTCTAGACCAAGACTGCACCTACACAACGGTCAATCTTCCAATAGTCTAAACCAGTCTCTGCAACAGCTTCATCCACCCAAGCTCCCATGTAACACCTTTTACTCCAACCTCTTTATTCAGACCTTTGTTTTACATTTGTAGGAAAACACAATAACAATGCACAGGCCACAATCTGACCAACCATCTTAGATAGTAGCTAATATGTGACAGGCAGCCATTCTCAAACCATGTTAGAAAGTGGCTTTTGTCTAATATAATCCCAACCAGACTCTCTAATCTGAAGAATGATGTGCTGCTGAGTTGCCACCTACTAATTATAAAAGTGGCAGTGCTCTAGGAAATGTCACTAGTCTCAGACATGCAGGCTTTTGTTAATTTTGAAACCTGTCAAACCATAAGTCTCGAGAGTAAAATTATCCATAGGACTTGTGAAAATTACTAAAATAAGAAACTTTCCTGTACACATCATGAGGTCTACAGTGACAAAAATGAGTTACTTTCTACTGCTGTACCATCATTTTTGTCTGTTGATCTTATTATCGCTCTGGTTTCTAACTCTACGGTTGACGGGATGAGGTGACGAGACTTCTGTCTGTCCCTTGAGATGCACCAACAAATGCACTAAACGTGTTACACACTGAATGCAATGTCACACAATTACACTATCTTACCAAGAGAATTGACAAACCAAGTTTGGACAAATTGTGGCCATGATGACAGAGCATAATGGGAGCAAATTCAATGACACAATTACATTAGTTATCAAGAGAAACTCCAGATCTAATGAATATCCTGTGTAGAAAAAAATGAATTTGATATTGCGGACAGGTTTGATATTTCTTCAAAAGTGTCAAGAGCCTGTGTGTCCACATTTCCCCAGACATCATTTCATGGGCCTTGAATGCAGTGAATCAAGCAATATGAGGGCTGATATTGACATCACTTTGGCTGATATGTACATCCAATTTTCCCTGCTGGACGGCTTCAAATACAAGCAATTTATCCCTATCTGGAGACAATTTGTCTGTTCAGAAAGCCTAGAGCTTCCTCTTTAGCAAGCTCATGAATAACCATGATGTTTACTCACCCATCGCCATCTTGGAAGTTTACGTTGAACTTTTTATTATTTCCAATAAGCTCTGAAAAAGAGAAAAAGAAAACTGTAAATTATTGATAGCTAATCAATTTGAAACTGAGTAATGCAATTAACAAGTGTCAGTTTCCATCAGAAACAGAATACGCAATGAATGCAATCTGTTAACAAACTTTAAATGAATGACACCAGTCATACATTTGCTGAAATGTAAATTAAACATAAAACAATCACCAGAAAATCTCTAATTTTCAACATGTCAACCTAAGTATTAATCAGTTGTTTGAGAAATGCAATCTTTGTTGTTAACATGGTAATGATGTTTGCACACTTTCATACCTTCCACAATTCCCAAAATGGCTATGTTATAAGGGTAATGCTATTTTTCAGGGCACTATGATTTGCAGAAGCCTGAGGTCTTCCAAACCGAGGGCTTCTGCAAATGATAATACCCTGAAAATTAGCATTACCGTTATTATAGCTGAAATTAGTTAACAAATAAAAGAAACAGCAATATCGGTTTTGAAACATTTACTGCAATCAACACGAATGTCACTGACCCATTTTTACAAATATGGAAACGTCATAGAACAAACCAGATGACGTCACTATTCAAAATGACGTCACCTAACAATGGACGTGATAATGGCCCGTCGGCAAGCAATATGAGGGCATTATCAAGTTACAGTGGCCCACTCATTTTTGATAACATGCGGGCAGGTTGATGATAATTCAATCCATTTTAGCTTTAATTAAGAATAAATGACACTATAACAAGTCTGAGGGAGCATGGGTGGCCCAGTTGTTTAAGGCAATGCAATTTGCTGTGCAGAGTTTCATTCCTTGGTCACGCCAGAAACCTCTGATTGTGGGTTCAAATCCCAATTCGCCCTGATTACGTTTCTAGGTATGTTAGCACCATACCCGTGCTAGTGGGTTTCACCAAAGTGGTAAACGCCTGAGGCCTGCATCACTTCAGGCTTTCCTCCAACATTAAGATGACACAATATTGCTTGAGTACTATTCAAAACGGTGTTAAAGTCAACTCAAACTAATCATGATACAGTAGTGTAATGCCCAACTCTTAACAAATGTTACTGGTAAGAATTATGATGTAATAGTTGAAATGTGATTAAGAAACTTAACATGAAACCAGTGTTGGTGCTCCAACTTCAATTGGTCAATCCTAATCAATGTTTGATTGGTCGTCGTGCTGGTGCAAAGATTGACTGTAAGTGTCCATGTTGTGTCTAACAATTCTGGATTTTCAAAAGAGTATTCCTCAACATTCATTTCAGTGTTCTTCCAGTGTTGGGAAGAGGGTCTGGCATATTTTTAAAAAAAATAATCTGTTCCAGAAAATAGTGTGGAACATATAATTCTGTGTCAGTTTTCACAGAAAGAAAGACAATTGTTCACTTGATGAACTGGGAAACACGTGTTGGGTAGAGGTAAAATTCTTCTCCTTCAGGATGTCTCCTGGCTTTGTGTTCACTTCACAACTCTAAATGTCACTAATCGGGAGTGTATCACGACATATCACGCACGCACACACACACGCACGCACGCACGGACGCATTCACACACACGTGCATGCACATCGCTCTATAAGTGCAATAATCTTGGACGCGCTGTTACTCCCCATTTCACCTCACCTCTTAAGTTAATCGCTAAGATGAAGCAGTACAATCAAGAGTCACAGACTACAAGTCGAATCATTAAAGATAGAGCGTTATATATATCAAACAATAAGCAAATTAATTCCCATTTTAAAACAGGTGGCGACTTGTGTGATGTAATAGCATGCAAATTTGGAAAATATTGTTACTTAAATTAACTACATTAATAGTTATTTATTTATTTTTTTATTCCCCTTTGGAAATTTTTAATGACATTTGGTGCAGACTTGGGCCGAATATCCGCCTCTGATCAAGTGTCGATAAATCCCTACTACAGCTCCTATATGTCTTTTCCTCTTCAGTCATTTCCCATTGGCATTACGATCCCCCTCAACACATCCCTCTACCTTCATATGTTAAACTGTTGTTACCATCAAGCAACAGCGCTGATGCCACAACAACCCCTCAACAACAAAAACAGTGCAACATGAGGAAAACTGTCATTAAAAAATGCTTCCTTACGTAAACTGAATTTGTTAAATTTCCAAATCAATTACTCCATTTACATCGCCCCTCTCTCCAAGGTCCTCACAACCAAACAAATCAAATTGGGACAAATGTTTCCGATATTATCAAACCCTTAAATTATCTGCACAATAGTGGAAGAGTGCCTACAAGCGTCTGAGGCTGTAGTATAGCCAGCCAACTGGCCGGAAGGCTGGAAGACAGATCTGAGGCCATGTTTGCAGGCATATTTGTGAAGGATTTCAGGGACAAGATGACTGTTTGTTTACAGTCCTTCACAAGACCCCTGATGGAAACCATGTTCTCGAATTCTCCATCCCTGTCAAAGAAAGATATGCTCTCTCAGGACTCTTGTACTGTTGGTTTTTGTAAATGGTGTCTGTTTACCCAAAGAAATCATATTCCTTTTCAAAAGCAAGCTTGTGTTTGCATTTTCATGCAGTTCTGAATTTTCGGGTTCAGAAGAAATAATGTTTATGTCATCAATAAATTGAATTTGTACATAATTCCAAAGCAATGTTTTTTTGGCATTTAACATTCCAATTTGAGGCATGAGCAGAAGGTTTTTTACAGGCTGTTTATCGGTGATATTGTGTCCACACATCACAACAACCTGTCATCGTGGCAACCATGTTTGAAATGTATGGGATGGGGTGATGCTGCAGCCATGGGGGTTAATGCGTCGGCACATCAGGAGCCAGGGTGAGGCTTGGCACTCGCTATGCAGAGGTCCATGAAATCATTATTCTCTAGGACACTGCATTAATACCTCGATTTTTAAAATAATTTCATTTCATAAAAGCCAAATGCTGATCGGATTCAACCTATCTAGACTTGCCATTTGTTTCATCTAGACTTGCCAGGAAAACCAGTTAGGAAACATGCAGATATTCCACCATTTGTACAATTCATATGGTCTCAGAGCAATATACATATAATGTACATCTTTGTATATACCCATATATCATTGCCATCACCAATAACAAAGCGTACAGTTAAATTCATGTGAATATACATGTATTGTATTGTATTGTGACCCGTGAAGATACGGCATAGAATAGGTCTTAAGCAACTCATGCTTGCCATAAAAGGCAACTATGCTTGTTTTAAGAGGCGACTAATGGGATTTGGTGGTCAGTCTCGCTGACTTGGTTTGATGCATGTCATCGATCCCAATTGTGTGGATCGATGCTTATGATGTCAATCACTGGATTGTCTGGTCCAGACTCAGTTATTTACAGACTGCTGTCATATAGCTGGATTACTGCTGAGTGCAGCGTTAAACAACAAACAACCACAAAATTGTATTATATTGTATTGTATTGTATTGCATGTATTGTACAATGTAAGTTGTGTTCTGGTATACATCCTGTTAAGCTATGCTTGGGATACTGCTGAACCAGGAGTGAGTCACATGCTAGCCTGTAGGCAACAGGAAAGTGAAAATTCATATGGACAACCTGTTCAATAGTCTCTGAAAATACATAATTTTGAAAACTTTAATTGAAAAAGGAGCCCCAGTGAGATGGGAGATTCGGGACCTGAAGAAAATCTAGACTTGCTTCATTTAGGACTTTTGCATTACAGAAAGGGCTGGGCAAAAGGAAAAACAAAACAGATCAGGGACTGTGAGACAGACAACCTGTTCAGATACAATTATATTTACACAAAGTATCCAACCCAAGGCCATGTAGTTCTCAAAAATAAGATTTTAACTTTCTGTAAAATCAAATCAAACACATCACCGAGGCTGCCCATCTGATACATTTAGTCGCCTCTTATGTGAAAGATGTTACTGGGGACCAATTCGAAACCCGAATGTTCTTGGGTTGCAGCAAACAACTGAGTCAACATCTGTTTAGGTACAAAGTTGAAGGGTATAATACAGTATGCAGAAATGTGCAACTCCTATGAAAACACATATGCTGGTTGAAAACACAGATCAAAATACACCCTTAAGATCTGTTGTTCTCATCAACTTAACACTTAATACTCAGAACATTTGGATAGATCAGTGTTGGAAAATAAGGATGAAAACCAAGTGCCTTGCCATATAAACCAAAACGGATTTCAGGAGTGCTCAGACTACAAAATGTGCTAAAATCCTCACTGACCCCAAATGTGTCTGCTTGTACTAGTCCAGCCACAGTTTAACATGGATACCTCACTTAGACATAGTATACTGACTCCAACCAGTCCTTGTTTTTTCCATTAATGCTGAGTGCCAGGCAGGGTAAAAACAAGTACCATCTTTAACATCTTTCATATGAGGGGTGTAGGTATTAAACAACTGACCTTCTGCTCACTCGGCAGAAACACTACTAATGACAATACCAGTGCTCGAAATTAACCATAAAAATCAAGGGATCCTTTTCATAACCCTAATATAAGAAGATGTATGGGCCCCAGTAGTCTGTCTTACAGACCCTGATACAAATATATATAAAATACAGCCCATGCAAGTCTATAAGTATAACATTTGGCAAGTCTAGATTACTGCAGTATCAGTATCTGAAAATGAAGAGAGTCACTGGGCTCCCTTTTATTATATTTTTATAAAGATAACTGAACAACTGTTTTTTCTGTACGATATGTTCATTTCAGAGACTAGATGATAGTCTAGGGCCCCAGGCCAAGACCCCCAGGCCCCCCTCCTCCCCTTGTTTCAGACACAGATGATCCATCACCTAAAATACTGTTGAAAGATTTGTAGATTTTATGGAGTTATTATGGCCAAACGATGGGATTTATGGATATGATGTAATAGAGGAATTATGTATGTCTTTATCAAGTTTACACAATTACAGTCAATTTCTCATTCAAAAGCGTGTGAAAGTTGTTGTTCACAGTAACTTTATTTCAACAAGAACTTTTGGCCTGAGTGTTGGAGCTTCTGGCAACTGACCAGAATGTCTGGCTGAGACTGATATTTAATGGCGGCACAATTAAGCAGTAAGCTCATGAACATCCCATTGTTGCCAATCACTGTCACACGAGTAACAGTTTCAAAAACAGCTGATGCAATCAAGGCAACATTCTCATAAGAGTGAGTTCAGGTAGCCATTGTTTCTAGCATGTTTTGTAATTAATGAACATGAGACTGAACAAGAGGATATGGACCACATCTTAACCATAACAAGACAACAAGATGGATCCATGTCAGCTTTCTAATTACATCAAATGAAGATGAATAATCCATAGGACAACTGAAGGGATAAACAGTTTTCACCAAAATTACTGGTACACAGAGCCAGTGTGGCCAGTATCTAAACCCATCCAGACGTCTTTCTTATGGCCTTGCCAGTGAGTGAGTGAGTTGGGTTTAATGTCACTTTTAACATTATTCCAGTTATATCACGGCGTGTCAGCTTAATGTCGGAGGAAAGCCCGAAGTGATGCAGGTCTCAGACATTTACCACTTCGGTGAAACCAGCGAGCACGGGTATGGTGCTGACAAGCCTAGAAACATAATCGGGGTGAACCGGGATTCGCACCCACAATCATAGGTTTCTGGCGTGTCCAGGGGATGCAACTCTGCACAGCGAATCACGGCGCCTTAGACGACTGGGCCACCCGTGCCCCCTTATGGCCTAGCCAATGTACACTGAGGCTGTTCCATTGCCAATGCTAATGAAACATTTAGTAGTTCTTCCTCAATCACTCAGCAAAGTGAGTGTGTACTGTTTCATGCCACAGTTTGAAATAGTCCAGCCATTTGAATGTGTTGGGACACCAAAAACGTGCTTCACTCCTTGTACATTGAACACAAGGTTTTGGCGTGACAAGCCAACACTTGGACCAATGAAAATCTCTCATGTTATCTTACTTCCACACAAGCAGAGTGTCAGTATTAGAGTACATATTCTGCAGAGGTCAGTCAAAGGTGCATCTTCCTCAATGTCATATCAAGTTGCTGAAGAAACAGTTCAAAAGGTTTCACTGCATATGTAATGGCAAAATGAGTGTTCACGTCACTCTGGTACCCCATAATCAGCCTTTCAAATCCATGCTAGTTTGTTAGCCTGAGACTAGTAAATTGTGTCAAGGGCAAGTTGGTTGGTTTGTTGTTTAACGCCGCACTCAGCAATATTCCAGCTATATGACAGCAGTCTGTAAATAATCGAGTCTGGACCAGTCAATCCAGTGATTAATATCATGAGCATCGATACACGCAATTGGGTGCATCGATGACATGCATCAACCAAGTCAGCGAGCCTGACCACTCGATCCTGTAAGTCGCCTCTTAGGACAAGCATAGTCGCCTTCAAGGGCAAGTAATAATTTATTGATGTAGTCCTCCTTGACAAGGAACATTTGAGGGCAATAACTCTAAACCAGTTCTCAAAGTTTCAATTTTGCAACAAATTGGATCTGAATAAAAGTAAAAGAATACAAAGTAAATATTTGTGTCTCTTCATGCAGGACTAGCTACAAACTCTGAGGACTAGTGATAAAAGGCTTCTATTAGTCCTCTTGACTAGTCTTTAAAGGCTGAAAATGGTGACTTGCTTGTTTCACATGTCACTTCCAGGCTATTTCGCCTGAATGGTAACAGGTGCATGTGATTGTGCTTCAATCCACTGTCTCCCACAACCCAGCAGATGATAGCCAGACAGCTTGCATCATCTCAATCTATTCACACCGGCCATCTGCAAGCTGTCAACACAGCATCAGCCAAGCAGATCCACCTCTCACAGTATCCCGCTTCCATTATGCCAGTGTCACCTGTGATGCTGTCAAAAGTATTCATCTAATAATTTGAATCCTTCATTTCAAAAGCTGTGCATCTGAATATTATGGTTCATTGGAGTTCTATGATCAAATATAAACAATTGGTTCTCTGGTCACCCGTTTTCACAAATATTGAGCTGTCAAGTGGTCTTGTATTGGTGTTATTTTAATAATTCTGTTTAAAAATCTTTCATGGGGAATGTTTCAATACTTCTATCCTCACCAGTATTTACAGTAGAAAAGACACAATATGAACCTTATTCATACTTACCATATTTTAATTTCTACATTGCAATCCAATCATTTTTTACTAATTTCACACACAAGTAATGAATGTTTAAGATAACGCTCTTATCAAACATTCCTTAAATTCTTCCAAAATCCATACTGTTCAATAAACTTAAAATCTCTGACACTTGTGTCGATAGGGACGCTCATACCTTCACCTAAATACCACACAATCGACAAGTGTTTGCATAACCAGCAATAAACATTAATAAACAAGGACAAAAACCCAGTTGATTATGTCACCCACCAAGCATCCCAACAATGTGGCAACATTACCTTCTTATTAAAAGTTGATCATTGGCAGAGTTCAATATTTTCTACCGACAGATGACAAGCTTGACTTTAGCGTCAACAAAGAACATTCCAAGGTTGTTACCTATCATGGATGAATTCCTGTGTATACTTTCCTGTGGACATTGATTAAATATTAGGATTGCAACAATCTGGAATGTGTCGAGGTTTCAAACTTAACAGAGGATAATTGAGACTCGACTGGTTTTGAGTATCAAACCTTTGATTTTACTACAGTAAGGGAGTGAATATTTTTTAACGCAAAATCAGCAATTTTGCATCTATTCATAACAAGCAACTTGCTACAGAAAATGAATATTTATATCAAATAGATAAATATACTTAATGTGTTCACTTTGATGGTTACTCTTATTTATTTAATATAGTAAATTTCATAATTACTTTTTCACATTTGATAAAAATACTTTTATGTTACCAACTATTTCTTAACTAGCCATTCAAACATATTAGTCTTGAGAGTGTCTTGTAATGAATGACATTCTTAATGAAAATGCTTGCCACCATTAACGTCTCTAACAAGGCTTCAACTCTGCTTTCAGAAAAAAGACACTAATAATCACCCTGGGCTTCCGAATGCAAAACTGAGTGGCGAACCAATCTAATAAAATGAACATTGACTGAAGACAATCCTTTGAGAAGCAAAAAAAAGCCAATCAACTTAGCTTATCCATTGCCTAAACCCCGAGAAAAGTCGCCTTTCAAACTTGCAAATAATTTTGGTAATTGATTCGATCTGAAAAGAATATTGCTTAGTCAAGCCAATTTAACAAAGGCATTGTATTTTGTTGTAAATGACATATTTCATCATAACTTCGCTGTTCGCATGTCAAGTTATGATAGCTCTGATCCTTACTTTGATACATACATAACAAAACATAATCATAATAATCATAGATTGACATCTCTTTGAAATACAAAGTCTTTGAAATCCAAAACCATATAATCATTAGCAACTAATACCTAAGCTGAATGTATTTTGGGGGTATTAAATAATTTCTGATATTTTTTTTAAACCAAGCACATTTTTATTTAACACATTACCAAATGCTATAGAGCCAAACTTGAACACAATTTAACACTTGACGTCACATCGCTGCTACAATGAACCCGGAGGATCAAGCTGATTTCCGATTCCCTTCCATCTGACTGCCTTCCCTCATGGCGGCAGACAGTGCGCCAGCACGCTGGGAGCATTTCACACGTACCTCCCACCACCAAGTCCCAGCCACGGAAGCACCACATTCCCTCACACACATTACTCAATAAATTTGGAATTATGGTGCTTTGAGACATCTGTACAGGCATAAAGGAATATGATAAACAGATGCTCATGCATCTTTCTTGGAATCATGTGAAAATCAATACCAAATGTTCACAAAAGCATTTAAACCACATTACAAGGTGTTGATATCCAAATGATGATCAATATTAATTCTAATCCCGAATTATACCCCACATGTTACAACGCACTGAGAGACACTTCTATAAATTTCTTCACCACAAATGAAATACAAAATTATCAAATTTAATTTTTGCGCAAATTGCAATACGAGTTCTCCTCCCCTGTAATTATTGCAAGACTCCTTTATCATGCAGGAGTGGCACAGGAGTGGAGAAGGAGTGCTGCTGAGTAGATGCAGGTAACAGATCATGTATCTCGGCAAAAGCCTCAAAATTGGTTTCCACCTACACCAGTGCCTGCTTCATGGCTGACTACAGACTACAGGCTACAGCCATAGCATTTCATCATTAAAGGGATACTGACAGTAATAAATGATTGTACTTATTAATATCCCGTTATTTTCGTAACATCTGGACTACATAACCAATGATCACTCCTCTCACAAAGCATCATCTACCAGTAAGTTGGATCACTTGAGGGAGTTTGGTTTAATGCCACTTCGAACACTATTCCAGTTATATCATGGAATGATTTGAAAGAAAAGCTCGGGGTGATGCACGTGTTAGGCATTTGCCACTTTGATGAAACCGACGAGCATGGGTATGGTGCTGACAGACCTAGAAACACAATCAGGGTGAATCTGGCATTCAAACCTGTGATCATGGCTTTCTGTCAACCTAAGACACACAACTTGGCATACTAAATTGCAGTGCCTCAGACGACATTGCCACCATGCCCCCAAAGTGCAAGACCATCAATTAGGGATAATATGTGGCATTACTCCTCCTAGTTGTAGTAAGTGAGTGAGTGATTTGGGAGTAATGCCGCCTTGAACAGTTTTTCAGTTGTAACACAGCATGTCACATTGATGTCATAGGAGAGTCAAAGTCAAAGTCAAAGTGATCCAGGTCTTAGACCCCCCAGTTGGTAAGGACCTTCCAATGGCAGTGGCTCACCCTGCAGTGAGCTGTTAAAGGCAGGGAGGGGCACAAGACATTTTCCCCAGCACATATACAATTTACAGCCTCACACCAACTGAACTCCTCCTCTTGCACCATGGCCATCCAGGGTTGAATCCTGAGACTAATGTCTTACTGTGTTATCACTGCCTCCCCAGCAACCTCCAGTACGAGTAGCAAATTAGATCTGACAAATGTCTTGTGGGATTAAGTAATAAGATTAGCAGCTAGGAAATGTTCAAAGCAGCATTCCTTAGTACACATGCCTATTGCTCCTGACATGCACTTAGTTCTTTAGTTTCTTTATGTTTCTGTAGATAGAACCATCATGGCGATAGGACCTTTGTTAAGTATGATAGAGAATTGCATTTACAGAAGTTCATAATACACTGACAGTCTCATATATCACAGCCGAAAACATGCATCCACTGAGCTATAGCATAAAAGACACACAGCATTTGAAATTAAGCAAGAGAAGGGTAACAACTGCAGAAATGTTAACTATTACTAAATAACGCCACTGTAATATTTGCATGAAATATCCACAGTATGTACCTTGTATTTTCAGCGTCCTTCAATAATGCAGAATTCCTAGCTTAATTTGATGTTAAGACTAAACAAAACTAAACAAATTTGACATTCAATCCCATTCTTTACTTCTCCCTCCAATTTCTTTTTCAACCTTTAAAATGTCCGAAACATGTCCAAAAGAATTCCAACCAGACTTGAAATTGACACATAGTCAAAACGACATTTGCCATTACAGGGACTGGTGCCCACCAGACTTCTCTAACAATGTAAGTCTAACTCTGCAAAATGCCAACAAGGAGACAGAGATAACTGTTGATCTTTACAATTGCATTTTTTTAACATTTGAATGCAAAATGGTTATCCAATCTATTGAGAAAACAACAGAGGAAAACAAGCACGAAAGTACTGCAGCTCCCATTCAGAGTGATATATCCATGTTCACAAGTTGGAAGTTAATTACAGTCAGAAGGCATATATTAGTCATGACAAAGCAAGGAAAAGACCTGATTGTATTAACCATTGACCGTGTAGCATGATCTGCCTGATGTGGGGGCATGGCATTAATGTGTGTGCAAATCAAAAGGATGCTGAAGAAAAAAACACTTTTATGTATTGTCCTCCATACATTGTACATAACCTTATGCAGCGATGGAAACGATGTTCATTTGAAAGAAGGTTAATGGACTACTGGAACTACCTGCCAAATATGATACTGCAGGACATTTGATTTAAGGAAATTATTATATATTTTGTTTTGGAGACTTGTTTTCTTCATTTGTAGTGCAAGTTTTAAATTTACCTACCATAGCAGCGGTAGAAACTAACAGTTTTAGTCCACTTGTCCTTATAACGATAACATATAGCAAAACCCTTAAAAAGGGCACATTTCTACTAGTCCTCATGATACCTTAACTATTGGACAGTTTGGCAAAGACCATAGGACTAGTGCCAATTTCTAACGCTGTTATGGGAAACAAAAGCATATTTTCCAACAGTCAAAGTTCAGTGTTGACGATGAATTGAAACTCTATTCTTTATGATCATTATCATGTCAAGTTTTCTGATTGTTGCACTTTTCTGGATGCATGAATGGACGAGAGACTGACTTGGCAGACAACACGCAACACACCATGCCATATGCTCAGTTCAGCTTCTGACTGAACCTCACCTATATATGCAATGGCAAAAGAACAGTATTATCTTTGTTAAACCCTGATGGAAATTCAGCCACCAAAACAATCTCAACAAACTCTGCAGAGGAGCTCATACTGAAACCTGATGTAATCAGAATATCACAGTGATAGTGGATGACCACAGATCTTATGGTTTTCACAGAAACTTTGTGGAGATATTTTGTTTTAAGAAGATATCCTTGAGTTCTCAAACACCAAACTAATTTCCATTGATCAAAAGAATCTGAACTTCAATCTTTAAAGTAAACAAGTACAGATTACTGCAATAGCTTCATTCAAGATAATTACACTCATAAACTCCAAAATAGTTTCTATGCGAGACATACTATGTGAGTGAGTGAAAGGTATCTTTCTTAAACAATAATGCAGACTATCACTTGAGACGATGATAACTTGGATATTTCCAACACTCTCCAAATGTCATTTGTCTATACAAATAACACTGATTCCTTCATATTTCACAGGTTTACAGGAACTACACTACATCCCTACCCTATTCTGAAGCGAGTGAGTGAATGTTCACACCTAAGTCAGCAACATTCTAACTATATTGATGGCAGCCTTTAAGAAATAAGTCAGGACCAGGAAGACCTGTGGTGGACATTAAGAACATGCCCCAATTTCATCGCCTCTTACAAGCATACAAAAGCTGGGGCCTATTCTAACTGGGGTCCCCTGTGTGTCCCCATTCTGAAGGTCGTGTAAAGCAGCCGCATCATTACTCAGTAGGCCATGTTGCTGAAAGTGGACTAAAGACCCAAACTTGATCACCCCATTCTATTTCATTTGCAAGTGCAACGTGCAAACACATCAATCAAGCACATCACACACGGTGGTACACATCAAGCCTCAATTTCACCACCTCATGTCCACTCCCCACATCACTTCCAGGACTGAACAATTTCAAAATCACATAACTAGCTTCAGAAAATCAAACTTGTCCAAGGTATTAGGGAAATCAATATATCCATCATCCCTGATAACAGTGACTGTCGTGGGAAGTGCACATACTGGTGATAGCTAGCCCAATCAGCCAATCACTGACCAATACACTGATCTCCCCCCGATTGTGACGAGCTATGACAGTCATCCACTGCACATGTGTTATCCTGATTAATAATTCCCCTTCCAGGCGGGATTAACAGTATCGTAAAGTTGCCCTAATCAACACAGCTCCTTCCTACAATGGAAGCATGATGGGATTGTTATTACCCTATATAACCCTCAAAACTGGCAGCCATTATGATCACCATCGTCCAAGCATGTTCAATATCATCACCGGATCTCGCTGATATTGTTTTGGTCGCATGTTGATTCCATATGAAAGCTTGTGTCCTCTTGACCTCAGTAACATCATAAAATAATAGTTGTTTTGATTACAGACATAAATAGGTTACAGCCAAGTTAATTACAGTCATCATCAATTTAATCAAGCAGACCCATTAATGATAAACGTAAAGCTCAGCAGGCTCAGTAAGAAGTTTTGTGCCTCTTCAAGTTAATTAATCAACAAAATGAGTTGATGATATCATTATGGTGTCCCGGATCTGCATTATGGTGTCCCGGACCTGTACAAGCCTGTAGACATGTGTACCCAGCCAACCAGTGCGAGTTCAGGCAAAGGTTAATGGCAATATTTATATCATCCTGTATGTTCTACACCTGAATACCATGGCCATATACAAGTGAATGTCAGTCATTATGTCAATCATATAGGACTGCTGTCATGAGGCCAGGTATTATTGGTACAGAATCAACAGAAAGTGTGTGAATATCCTAATCTCAAATTAAGAGCTATTTTGTAACATACAGCGGTAATAATATACAACCCTCATAAATAGTTACGGCTAGGTTGGGCCACAATTGCAGTTTAAAACAGTTTCAAATGATACTGTGATCTACTTTTTACAATATATACTACTCATCATTTGACAGGGAAACAGGGCTATATCATGTTGTTATGTAACTAGAAGGCGGCAACTGCTGGACTAAATTGTGTACTTTTATTATTTACCCCCATGAACACCATCAGAGAGATCGAGGCATATAATGAATGTGTGAATCATTGAGTGACTTGATCTCAAAACAGGATCAATATTCTATACCGCATGAATTTTACTGATTTCTTTTTCAAAATGTTAAACTTATGCAGAACAGTGCATCCCATAAATACAGACATGCTAGAAAAGTTCAAACAGACTAGCACAACATGGATCTAAAAGACAAGAACCTTGAATAGGCCCAATGAAACCCAATCTGCGAGCCAGTCTTTGAAGAATGTTCTACAATCTCCCAATCCATACTGCTATCAATAAGCCAGATTTGTAGCTGATCAGTTCTGATCAGCTGGGGATCAACTGGATAGTGTTTTTCCTCACTGATGTTCAGTGTTGAGATAAGATATGACAGTCTGTCACTGTCAGGACTGTCTTTTCAACCAACTGTTTTTAGAACCAACACTGACAAAACATATGTTCAAAATATTCTCTTTTACATTCTTCTGAAGAATACAGCTAATGCACATACCATGCTAATGCTATCATACAAATGAACACAACTTCATTCAAGCTGAGAAGTTTTTTCTGGAGTTCTTTGAGGCATCAACAAACACATCATAAAACCTCCAAAACTTTGTACAACAAACTTTCTCCATCATCAACAGTTAATTACAAGACGATAACATGTATAAAATGGCCATTAGCTAAAACAGTCCCCTGCATGTTTCCATCAAGCCAACGCTCCCTCCTTCGTTGCATGTGTTGTATGCACAATCAATGAACATCTTTTAATGCTTTAACTGCCCCCTAGTGGGAAAACACAAGATAACTGTTGCCAAAACACAACGCCGGGTGAGGTAAACGTGAAAAGAAGCCCATCTCCACATCGCCAGCTGGCATTTGAAATACTCACCATAGATAAAACTGTCTTCAGGATAAGATATGTCTTTCATTCATCTTGCTAATCTAAACCTCCACTATCTGGGTGCTAACATTTGACATTTAAAAAGCTTGACTTGCATAACCACATTGCATGAACTTTACAATAAGCTGAACAGTGAATCTCAAGGTAAGGTATTAGAAATGATCAAAGATGTACATGAAAGTTTTATTGCTTTGGAAATGACAAGATTCAGTATTAAAATAATGAGGCTACATTATCTGTCTGAACTGTCTTCAATGGATGGAAGATTTATTAAGTGTCATGCCAAAGAAATTTTAGCTGTAAAATATTTCAGACTCATGTCCCATGACAGTTGTTTTATAGTTGAGCAAAATCAATTTGACGGCAGGATTGTGTTTCTCGAAATTGTCTTGTACAGAGAAAGCAATTATGGTTCACAAAATGCCAAGGAGGGAAAGTTAGACAAACAATTTTTTTTCTGTCTAAACCAAAGTTTGCAATACATTTGTCATGTTCATATTTGTCTCCTAAAGGTCAAAATGACTTTTTTCAAAATATTGCCAATCTTAAAGTTTGTCTCATACCATTCTCCATCCCAAACTCCTGGTATCCAAAACCTCTGGTTTGGCTCATTGGAAACTTTTAACTTTGAGGCACTGTCATACAAGCTGAGGATTAACAAATTGAGATATTGGTAAACAAACTAAGGTAAAGGAAACTAAACTGATGGACTGGTAAATAGATTGAGATACTGGTAAGTGAACTGAAATATTATTCAACAACTAGAGATAATGGTAAACAACTTGAGATAAAGGTAAACAACTTGAGATAATGGTAATAAACTGAAATGAGACACTATTCAACAACTTGAGATAACGGTAAACCTCTTGAGATAATGGTAAACAATTTGCAGTACTGTAAAGATGTTCCCCATACTCCAGGAGCCACAATCCCAGCTTAACACAACGATTTAGGACAGGTAAGACTGAATCTCTATTTTCTTTGTGTTTTCACAAAACAAAGAGAAACCTGTTCGTAATGGAAAAGAACGCCTACTGTTTTGCAATTCCAATCACTGATATGGCTGCTTTCAAAGATCCTTGAAACACTCAGCCTCCCATGAAGACTGGTCAAAGCTGCATGTTATCATGGATCTAAATTTGGCCGCTAAGCGTAGACTTTCAATAAGAGATTCATAATCCATGAGCACCATGAATCAAGTGCATGTGTGTATCATCTTCATGGGCAATGATGGATTGAACTGGTGGAATGTTTGTGTCAAGATTCTACAGGACTTAGACAGTATTACCAAGGAAGGTACAACATCCATTGCACTTTGATCAGAGGGAAACTGAGAGATCTGACTGATTACCGGGCAGATAGTTTTTCTTTGTTGCAAAGCAAAAAACAATAACCGGTATCCAGGCCATCTGGCTTGGATCATGAACATCTCACATCAAGTCATTTGGTAAACATTTCAGTTTTTGAGCTCCAGAGATATGAAATTGTTGATTTTTTTAGCCTTGGGAGCGATGTTGTTTTTCCTATCAAACTTGATGAATATGTCTATCAGCATTGTGTCCCTATGAAATGATACTAAGGTTGGTGTAATTTAATCATGGACATCAATCTAAAGACCAGATTCCTTTATCAAATGACAAGAACCTTGGCTGAGGGTCTAAACATAGCACAAAGCCTGCAAACATTGGCTTATTACACTCAGGTGACCCTATACTTCCAATTGGTACAGTTTCCGGTCTCTGCCTGCACTTAGTGTGTGTAGAATTCTTTTACGAATACTGGAGAAAACAAAAACATAAATCTATTCTTGTACATCACAAGAAATGTCAAACATCTTACTGTTTCACAACTTCTCTTACATAATTTTGTTTTATCAATCAGTGTTTCATTGTGTTAGATCAGTGTGCAATTAAACATCTATCTGTCTTTACTGAGGATTATGAACAGTACATATATTTGTTTGGTTGGTTGTTTTAATCAGGCATATTCCAGCTAAACGATGTGGACCAGATGCACTAGTGATTGATGTAATGAGCAACGTCCCACACTTTCAAAGTATAACACTTTACAATATGGCCTATAACTTATAAACAGTAGCAATGTCTACCTGCCCGTGGATAACCTTGTCAACATACGATCTGATTAGGATCTTGGAATCAGTCTGAGGCTCTAAACTAGATTTATTACTCAAACTTGGGGTTACAAATTTATTCACATTCTAGTCGTTCAAGCAACAGATAGATTTTGAAAATATTCCATCAAAATTTCAAAACTTTGGTTATAACATGATGAAGAAACAAGTCCTCATGAAAATGATTAACATCATGGAAATACTTCATACAAATCTGTTCTATAAATGCTATGTTTATTTCATATATTTCAAAAACCTAAAGTAAAAAAAGAAATCTCATAAAAGGTGTTTGCACAATTCCACTAAAGTAACAGGTCATCTATGAAATCATTTACAAAATGATTTCTTTTTTTTTGTTATGCTGTTGAATATAGCTTGACAAACCTACTCTATCATCTAGACTGGTTGTGATGCCTATAATTGAATACTCACACATGATGCAGGGCTAATCCCAACCTACTTTGGTCCCCCAGTAGGAGCTACCCAACATGGCAGACATTGTTGTATCCACCCTTCATATCCTAAAGGGGTGACAGACGCAACATAACACCAGTTGTAAAACTGTATCCCTTCAAACTGGCAATTTTACTCATGTAATTACATTCTAAATTCCATCAAAAAGTTGCATATTTTTAAAAATTTGTTCACCTTGTGGCCTTATTTCTGCTGGGTCTTCTTACATCAAAGGCAGGGTGACTGCGGCAATGTAGCGTTAGACATACCGACCATTATGGGGGATTGTATTTCCAAACTAAGGTTACAAGAGACAGGTATGTAAGGCCATAATGACAGAGCACTAACTTCTTATCTATCTCAGAACAAACATATCATTAAAGGAGCAATGTTTGTAGGTGTTTCACATGCTGCATCACAACGTGGCTCCAATGTATGACATCACCGTCTGTTTGAGCGAACTACCATCCTCAACCATGGAAATAATAACGGGAGCAGCAATCTTGTTTCGTTACAACACACCAGCTTGCAAGCCAAGAGTTATCAAAACACATGATAAATCCTCACTGAACAGAAATCAGAAACTTTTCGCATGATATGGAAATCTATCCATCATACTCATGACATAGTAACAAGTTCTTAATCCGTGTCTATGATAGTAACCGTTGCATTACCATATGGTCTAAGAGTTTTTTACTGAAGAAAACATCTGTCAAAAAACATCCCCGGGGAGTCCAAACATCTCATAGCAACAAAGAAAGCACATGGAACATTCATGGAGAACCTTTGGCACCAATGTGGCTACTTTAAATAGAAGCGACAAGAGCCTTTAATATTTAATGGAAATCTCTGCTAAACGCCATTGTATGATCTGACGAATAAACGAACGAACGAGAGAGAGAGAGAGAGAGAGAGAGAGAGAGAGAGAGAGAGAGAGAGAGAGAGAGAGAGAGAGAGAGAGATGTCTACTAACAGATGATTCAAATTTTAAGATTTGTATTGGAGTTTTTAATTTAAGTACACCAACCCAATTATTTCATAGAACACAGCTACGTTCAACTATTTTAGTAAAAACTTAAACAGCTGTACAGAGTTTGAAATTAAAGAGGGTCCTTAATCTAGGGACACCCTAATATTTTAATCTTTGAGTTAGGGTTATGACAAGAACCACTAGGCTTTCATGCATAATTTCAAGCACATCACATAGATCTATATATGCTTAAGTTGATAATAATACTTGAAGAATTTTAGTCTCTCGTGAGGAGACATGTGCTAAATGAGTTGAATCTAGCCTTGAGGCATGTATGACAAACCAATTTACTAATAACATCTACACTCAATTCTTTCATACAGTTAGGTAAAGAAAAATCATTCTGGTGTTAAGAGCAATTTCATCAGTGAAGAGGACTTATATATCTAACACATTTACTCATCTCAACATTGAAAAAATATTCATATTAGTCAAGTCTTAGTTGGTTTTTTGAAGACTGACAGACCTTGAAATCTGTAGATCCAAGCACTGATCTTCATCAATACCTTGGATGATATGTAAGCTATCTATGACAGTGATAACAACTTAATCAGACAAACATGAAATACCTCCCACCTAACAGAGTACATTTCAATAGAATTCAGTTGTGCTTGAGCAATGTACGTAACATGAATTGAACCACCTTGTTCAAAGACCAGCCATTCTTACACACCACAGGAAAAATCTATACGTAATTAAGCCCCATTTTCTGGCTGATTGCAAAACACAATAGATTACTCAGATCTTGCCTAAATTCCTGATAAACAGGTTGAACGATCAAGTGTTTGGACCCAAGACAAATCACAATACATCCCTCAAGCTTAGGCAAGGATTACGTGTAGATTACTCAGTTATGTGGCAAGTGTGATAGCCTCCAACAAACTACTACCCTGGGCAAGCATGCAGGGCTCTATACATTGGCTAACTTGGCAGTTGTTACACACACACAATTGAAATTCTTAGAAGCCTGCAGAGATAAAATATTACATCAGCAAGTTCAAGAAGACAAAACTGTCAAACTTTGAAGGTGTAGACTTCCACGAGTCTCCAAGGAAATTATTACTGGGTTAAATGATAATTACTAACTTATATCAATAATGAGAACAAGTCCCTATATAAGACTGGCTTCCTCAGACTGTCTGCTTATCTAGACTTGGATATTATAAGGAAGGAATGACTATAAATCCTGGACTTATCATTCAGTACAGACTTAAGCACGGCAATTAATGGTGTAAAAGAGACTGTAAAAAATAATCTGTCAACAGGAAACGGTGAAATAATGAATATCAACATCAACAAAGAAATTTCATCCCAAGAGCTTTGGATCTATATTTTTGTTCAAAAGCCTTAAATAATGTTTCTGAAGAAAAAGCAAACATGTTGGTTAACTACCATTTAACCTTTTAGGGAAGATATTATAGGATGGAAGAGTTCTATGATAAATCACTTGTCTTACAAATATGTTTTTATGTACTGCCTTGAAATGCATACAAGGAAATAAGAAACGAACAATAAATATTCTTGTCATATTAGCTAGTCCAACAGGATCAGCTATATTTTTTAAATTCAGACCTACAGGAGATACATACACCTTATCAAATTTTGAAAAGGTCATCCTTTTCAGAATTCATTGCCTGAGAAGCAATTATTTATTTATTTTTAGACTAGCAGAGCCAAAACATTAATAGTATATAGAGACACTGTTTGAAACAGCAAAATGCTCCTTCGAGTTATGTAATGCGCTTCACATATTTTTTTCAATTAGGGCAAAAAAATAAATATGAAAAGTATCTAAACTGTCCAACATGTACGGCATTAACATCATCATTATACTGCTACTGTCCCAAGGGCTGACACTGTCACCCAACGATACCAAACATTCTCTCTTTACCATCACTTTTCATGATGAAAATCAAAAAGAGAATTTTTTTCAAAATCTTTTTAAAATCATTTCAAATGGGCTGTGCATTTCCATAGCATATCTATATATGACTCAAATTGGTGTCCTTCATCATCCACTCATCCCTGACCAGACCTAGTTTAATATCATTATGAAGCCAATTCATTATCTTAAATTTTCTGGGAATTTCAGGAATTCATGTTCTTTTGAAGTAACTTCACACCAACTGCATAACAATTGGAGAGATGCATTCTCCAAAGCAAAAGAAAGGCTTCAGCACTTTCCGAATTAGATAATGATGAATATGTTTTCTGGTGAATCTTGACACATCAGCACCAAACAGCAGAAGGGAAAATGAAAAGGCCGAAAAATGACAAACTCATTATCACATTTTGTCACCGATATTCAATTTAGCCTGTACAGCTGTAATTCTGCATGCAAATCATGTACTGCCTGAAAACAAGTATTCAGCTAAATCTGAAATTAAGCCTGCCGCCTACATTAGTATGCATTCCCTTATTTTGACAAAGTCTAAATTTATGATTTACGAGTATCCGTGTCTTGGCCTCCTATGGATATGAAAATTATATCTGCCTTTGATACAGCTCAGCCAACAGAGAAATATGCAAATGATTCTGTTGATGGTTCCAACACTAGTCAGATGCATTCAAATGAAGATTTTAGGCATTACCGAGCATTAAAATATGATTGCTACAAAAGAAATTATTTGTATGGGCCAAGTAACATAAAGATTGTGTAACATGAAATGTTTCCTAGCTTGCATCATATTGGCAAGTTTCTTCATGTCTTTGGGAGTGTTGGAAATCAAGAATAAGGGTCAAGGGGTCCTCGTCATAATTCTAATGTTGACATTAAGGGTCCCTAGATTTAAATACCAAAGGAGAAAAGCCTCAAAGATCCCAGGACCCCATTGATTTTGAACACAATTCAGGATGATATTTCGTAGATTCTGATTACCTACCAATAAACAAATTCACAGGGACAAGAATACTGGGAACACATTTGAAATTGTAACAATCATTTAATCAATGAAGGATAGACTTATTCCATCCAACAAGAACAATATTTGACTGATATGAAACACCTTTCCAATGGTGAAATAACAACCTAAAGCCATACAAACAGACCTCACCGGTATCCATTACTCCCAATGACTATTTCTGTGTGACCTGGCTTCTCTGAAGGTCTTAATTAACACACAGGACATGTACCCGTCAGCATCATTTCCTTCCCAGATATGTGATGACAGATTGGTATTTCCTCCAAGCTTCACATCCTGAAGTGTTACATACACTTGTCTGTAAAGCTGTCAGTTGAGACACAACACAAACCATTCGTAACACACACACAATGGCACCAGCGACTGTAGCCATTTTGGCAAAGGCAAGAATCAAGAATCAAGAATTTTATTGTACAAAATGGCCCACTTGGGACCTGGTACAAAAATACAGTATTTATATGGTGAAGAGATGAAAACATGATATATATAGATTTTGGTAACAATTTCAAAACATCAAAACCGATTAAAATACACTATTAACATATTAACTAGTTTACCCACTGGACTTTATAATTTTTTTTACATGTGTTGCTTTAATGCACTGTTTCTTCTTTTTTTTTATTTACCAGCAATATGAAAAAAAGTCCTGAAAAACTACTGTCACATTGAAAGCTGGAGCTAAATTAAGCCACACAGACGATTACGTTGTGTTCAAACGCTATAGACACAAGAAATTCCTGTTACTCAGAAACCTAAAGTTCTATGGTTGCGTTTAACACAAATATCAATATGTTCTTGTGTCCTTACTTTGAGAGAAACGTTGTGCATTTAACACCTCACACAGCAATATTCCAGCTATATGACGGTGGTCTGTAAGTCATCCAGTCTGGACCAGACAATCCAGTGATTGACATCATGATCATCAATCCACCCAATTAGGATACGATGCGAGCATCAACCAAGTCAGTGACCCTGATCACCCAATCCCGTTAGCCAACTCTTATGACAAGCATAGTCGCTTTTTGCAACAAGCATGGGTTGCTGAAGACCTATTCTAGCCTGGCCGCATTCAGAAGACCCCACTCTACAAAGTCATCTTCTTTTTTCCACAACCAGCATTAGTTTATGGTAAATCAAAGAGTTGCTTTCATCAATATCTATTGAAGTGACCAGGGAAGCTAACACGCTGATAAGAAGTCGATATATTACAGTCCAAGTTGTCCTTATAGCTTAGTAACAGCAAATATGCTAAAGTAAAATTTTCCCTGTATTTTCTTATGGATATGGAAAAGATTTTGTTACTTAACGCTTTCAACAAATTAAATTTGTGTGTATCAAATAATACTTTTCGCTACCAATAACTTTTAAATGGAGAAGATGAACCATACATCATCATATGTAAGGAACCAGACAAAGTTATGACATGAGCTGTTCATTAACTGTTGTGCCACCATGTTAAGCCCATCACAAACCATGGCCCCAGGAACTTCAGCAGGCGAGAATCCAATGGCCAGACAATATTCTACAAATCATCAAAACTGAACTCAATATCCTTGTGTTGGCAGCTAGTACTCTAACTACAGCACTAGGCTGTAAACCAGTCCAGATTTGTCAAACATCTTACTCCTTGGCTATTACTTCTTCAAACAGTCCATCAGCACTTGAACAAATACGTCAGCCATGTGCACAACTCTTCATATTTCAGTTAGGCATGCAACAGCCAGTGGGTAGTGGTCAAATTAGGGGTCACTGAGATGCCTACAGCACTGATGGTCAGATTACAGACCTATACAAATACATAACCCAGCAGAAACTGACCGTGACACCAGACATCAACATGACATATCCTGACTATGCTGTATGTCTACAGAGGCAGGTTGGCACCTGTGGTGTCATTTGGTGCAAATATCTGTGTTTATGCACAATAACTTGTCAAAGAACTGAATTATACCTCTTGCCATGACTAATACATTCTTTACTGGTTTTTCTGCCTCTACAGGTTGAAACTATACTGTCATATACCATGCAAATATTTGTGTTTGTGCACAAAATTAACTTGTCAAGGAACTGAATTTTATACCTCTTGCCAGAATTTGCACATGCCTTTCAGGTCATTTTTGACCATACAAATATTTATATTTAAGAATAATAACTTGACCAAGAACTGAATACCTCTTGCCAGGATTACATTCCGTCATTTTAGTTCTGCAGGATTGTACCGACAGTGTCATAGAAATGGAAAATCTTAAACACCAAATGCTAATATTAGCCATAAAATTCAAAATATGTGCATCTCTGAGGCAGATTTTGGAAGTGTTTTGGTTAGCCACGTGGCCTTCAGAGGTGAGGTGTTTGTGTGTAAACACCAGTGTCGGCCACACATTGAAGCAGGGTGCAGACTGGGGTCAGCCGAGACAACCATCACTCATCACAACAGTGAGAATGTAGGGATTAGAAGAGGGACAAGTATCAGGGTTATTACAGGGGATATATCACCTGGCTGAAACGAAGAAGGGATTTGGTGGACAGATTGGGCTTATAGCCTCAAGCATATTATCACAGCTATACTAAAATTGTGTTTTACTGTCATTTTTAATTGCGCCATCTTAAATATATTGTTAAAGCAATTACTTGAATCTCAACTTATTCCAACTGATTAGATGACAGTACAACAACCTGAATTACCATTATCACCAGGTATATCATCAGTCTCAGCTAACTGTTAGACATTGACATATGTAAGAGAAGAATACTCATGCTTGGGTTCACTCAACCTCTCCTAATCCTATGTATCCTGAGATTAAAATAGAAACTGAAGCACGACCTAGAAGAAATGTGAAAAACTCAGCTGTCCAACTTGTTTTTCAACAAAGGTTATAAAACTCAAGGGCATAGATGCCATCCCTGCCAGAACCCTTGTCCAAGTCTGACACTGAAGAGTATTCCCTGTGTCCCCGGTTTCATCAGATGTATATTGGGATCTCAGGGGCCAGGTTTCCCTCCACACCTGTGGGGTCTGTGGTTTGTCTACCTGTCTACAGTGGCTCATCAGTTAGAACGCAGATCATCTTGCACACAGGTAGACATGTCAGGGGATGTCATAATGGGTGGGGGATGGCATGCAAGGTTCTCACAAACTGTAGGTCACTCTCTTACAGACTCCAGATCACAGTCATTTTTCTATCCATTCTCAGCTCTTATACTCAAACCTTTTAAAGCTCTAGGAAAAGGGGCTTGTAAGGTCCTAGACCTTTAATACTCAAGGGTCTACTTATAGAATTGTTATTACCATACTTAACCTTATAGAACTTTATTTTGAAAATCATGTCATTCCAGTAACACATCAAAAGAACTATAACACACATAGGGGGTGTTAACTATTTGTTTCCTACTGTTTTCCTGAATAGAAAAGACATTACATAGCTGGCTCTGATAACAGTGTGACATCGTGTCCTTCAGCAGCTGATATGGACTTTTATTGGGAAAATGTACCAGACCGAAACTTGTTTGACAAGACTCAGACTTGTTAGTGAGCTAGAGATACTGTTTCTTGATCTCTAGTATAAGGGGAACATGAAATGATGCTAATTTGATGTTAAAACCATCTGAGTTTGTCAAGATTTAAACATGTCGATATATTTCCCATCCCAAAACTCATGCCTGAATTATTGATTAATAAAACCTGATAATTATTCCTCATAGTGTGAATGTGCATTAGCCTCTAAAATGTCAAACAGGTCAATATTTCACAATCAGGGACCAAATATGATACAGCAGTGCAGTCAAGGTGTTTAGGTTGTATTAATTGAGACAAAGCCATGGGCTCTAATCCTACAGAAACAGGCTCTATTTCTCAATGGTATCAGGCAATATCCAACTTCTATAAAGCATTTTCCACAAACTGCCTGACAAATTGTTTGATAATGGGGACCTGGAGAGGGTTTTACATGTGAATGGTTAGCATGTAAATGGGACCGCTATCTTTCATGGAGGAGCCAGTGACACTCATTTCAGAGTCAATTCTCAACGCAAACACTCCCTCCAGCAACTTGTACATTTTGATTCCTACTACAGCCATCAGATTCAAACCATGTGAATCTCTTGCAATGCTTTACAATCGATATCCTTAATGGCGATTACCATGCATCTCAAAAATCAAATACATAAGTGATTGACAATTAACAGCAATCAAATATTTGATGGCGGTTTTGTGTTCCTGCTTAACAACCAAAATGGTCGATACATGAAGCGAGACATAGGCAAGTCAACCAGATGATTCTTGACAAATATCATATGAACATGATTACTAGCCATGATTTTGTAATAAATTTACTAATAATTTCCAACTGACTGATTGCAGCCATAAATGTCAGTTTTTAGCATGCAGTTCATTAAAAAGGATTTTCAACCACCACTGGTGGGATAAACTCTGTTCAAATAAGTTTGTGTCTCTTAACTCATTCCTGTAGGAGAAAGACATTTTGGCGGAACGATGACCCAAATGGCTTGATTAATAGGTGATCAAAGCATTTCTTTAACTCAATTTGCATAAATACACTCTTTGATCCCAATGGAATTGTATTATACAAGTCCGATTCAGTGTAAAGTAATCAATTGCCAAGTGTTAAAAGTCTATGGCAATTTGTATGGTATACCAGTGACGCATGAGAAATGGTTTTGGGAACGTGTTGTACAAATGCTCATCTTGCTGTTTAGATTCTAATTTGGGCTTTTGGCAGCTGGTACTCATCGGTTGATTTCTCCCATCAGAAAAGTAATACTTCACATTTTTCCGTCATCCTAATCAATCTTTTCATCTTATTCAGCTGACAATGACTTCTTCTTTTTATATCTTATTTTACGAAATGATCTGAATGAAGAATCCTTTTGAACAATACCATACATTAATTATATGGATATGCTTGAGGAGTTTAACTCTTTCAACACCGTAGGCCGGTTATCCGGCCAAGAAGCATTGAGTCCCCAGACACCGCAGGCCGGTTATCCGGCCAAGCCGTAGTCACGTCAAAATAGTATATATTTTTATGGACCTACCTGTAATGTCATTCATTTATTAAATCTATCACATTTCACAATGTCTGAAATACATATTCACTACCAATTTAACATTTTTTATCGTTAAATTAAAAAATTATTCACTATTTCTCGCGATGTTATTGAAAATAAAATTCTCGGACACACATTTCGACAACGGGTCCACATCGAACATGTCAAAGAGGAAAATAAAGACGTTTTAAACAAATCTTTAAATATATTATACAAAGTAATAAATAAAATCAACAAAAATATATCTTAAAGTAATCAAACTTACAACTAAGTTATTATTTCCATCTTTTCGTGCGATCGCGTGTAATGTAAGTCAAATGACATCTCGGCTTTCGTCGCCTTGAATTCTCGGCTCGGACACGATGTTTAATGCAAAAATATATGCATGAAAAATCTTTGTCACAGTTCGTAACCTAGCACGATACATTCACGAAGTTCCATATTTTTAATATATATCGTGATTTTCTGCTCAAAACGTTCAGAATAACACGATTTAACAAAATTCTTTCGCAAACTTTTGTAATTTATCGAACACGAGCTTGGTATCACAGCTGTAATTTGATTGGCTGCCTTAGGTCACGTGCTCAAAATTGACCAATCACGAAACTTGTAGCAGATTTCAGCAAGAAAGCGTCATTAGAAACCAATTTTAATCCAATGAAATCGCTTGTTATAACTACGAAAAAAAACCAGTCGATGTTACGTGCGTGTAGATGAAGGAATAAGCTTTCCAGCTATGTGTCTCATGCCATTCTTCGACGAACGTGTTATTCATACGAAACCTCGAAAACGGGGGTATTTCTTCATTTTACTGAGCGGACAGTCGCTGTTATCGGGAAATGGGTGATGACAGAAACTGTTTATAATTCTTTTTAAAATGATTTTCCAATTACGTAAACAATGAAAATAAAACAGAAATAGGTACGTGGATATTATGAAATCATACATTTGCCGAAAATCGTCAAGTTTTCGCTTCCTTGGTCCTTAATCTGTATGTTAACAACGTGTTAGCGTACATTTTTTATTTACAACGAATTTAATTAAGTTGTAAATGCATTATTTTAAATATTGTGAAAAACATAACTTTCATATTTATAAACCATAGGATCAGACCTTTCAAATGGTGTATAACATGTAGAAGCAAATATATTTTACAAGCAGGTATTTTCTTTGATAAATGTTGGCTTCATCTATCACACAAGAGTCTCTGGGAACTCGGTGTCCCAGCAGTAAACACTTCTGGTTGACTGGTGTTGAAAGAGTTAATGTTGACCATGGGAAATATTTAAGTTTTTTTCATTGGCACCTATATTTTTCAATTATTTAAAAAATAATAGAAACATACAAACTGAGGCAATATATCTCATGTTAACGGTATCCTTCAAGTGAATAAAAGTAAAATATGAGACTGCTATTTATGGAGAAATACATACAGGTGTTCAAATCATGATACAACTGGTGGCCATCTTGGAGTCCCTCATGTGCTAATGTAAACAGGTTTTTTCCTCAATATACATACCAACAGGAACATTGATGTAAAGTTTTGTCCTTGTATCATCAACTGAACAATTCACCTATATTCACAAGATAGGGTGGTGAGGCTAGTTGACTTAGTTGATGCATGTCATCGTATCCCAATTGTGTAAAACGATGCTCAAGACGTCAAGCACTGGATTGTCTGGTTGAGACTTGATTATTTACAGACCGCCATCACATATCTAGAATATTGCTGAGTGAGGTGTTAAACAACAAACAAACCTTAAACTGCTGTAAACAGTGAGTGAGTGAGTGAGTTGGGTTATGCCGCTTTTAACATTATTCCAGTTATATCACGGCGTGTCAGCTTAATGTGTGAGGAAAGCCTGAAGTGATGTAGGTCTCAAACGTTTACCACTTCGGTGAAACCCACGAGCACGGGTATGATGCTGACAAACCTAGAAACATAATCGGGGCGAACCGGGATTTGAACCCACAATCATAATTTTCTGGCGTGCCCAAGGGACGCAACTCTGCACAGCAATCGTGGCGTCTTATACAACTGGGCCACCCGTGCCCCCCTGCTGTAAACCGAATCCTCTACATTCAAGAAATTCATTCTCCTCATTTTCATGATAACTTCATTAAACCCAGACAATTAAAATCTCCTGAAAATGATGCTAAAAGACAATCTGACAATTCCAATTTCCTTTCCGCTTTTCATGAGTAATGGGTTTCAATGACAAATAATACTCAACATTTGCTAATCATCAGCACAACATCCTATCACTAGGATGTATCACTAGTATCAGCAGGAACACGCATTTTTAAATAATCAATCCCACTGAATAATATATACTTACAAATCAAATCTCTTCTATAGAATCCATACAATGTTGAATATCAATACTAAATACCTCGTTCAGTACATTACATCTTCATTTCTTAAACAATCCCAAAACGATTCCATCCATCACTTAATATTTATCATTCAAACATTCCAGCATAGAGACAATTATCACTATTACATCTTCGGCTAACCTTTGGGTGGCATGAAAGTTAGTCTTAGGGAACAAGGAGAGCAGCATATGTTATCTCTACCATGTCTCGCCATATGCCAACAGGGACAAGCTGCTTGGCTACTCCAAATGTTTACACTGGCCATGGCACTCGCTCTGAAATGCCAACAGTTACCATTGTGTAGCCTCAGATGATGCCACAGACCTGAATTAAATCTTCACTCATAGCACAGCAACCAAGCACTTTGTAGTACACCTACAGAAGTGTTTGTTTGTTTGTTGTTTAACGCTGTGCTCAGCAATATTCCAGATATATGACAGCAGTCTGTGAGGTGAGGTGATATGGGGTTTAACGTCGCGTCCAAGATTATTGCACTTATATAGCGACGTGCATGTACGTGTGTGTGTTTGTTTTAGCCCCTTAATGCCGAGCGCCAGACAGGGTAACAACAAGTGCCATCTTTTAACATTTTCGGTATGACGCAGTCGGGGATCGAACCCCGGACCTTCCGCTCTCCGGGCGAACACTAGACCACAGAGGCGGTCAACAGCAGTCTGTAAATGATAAAGTCTGGACCAGACAATCCAGTGATTGACATCATGAGCATCGATCCACGCAATGCTAGCCATAACATAACACTGTCTGCATGGGACTCTGGAGTGTTTGTCAGATGGTCAGAGCTTCTTTTTTTATGTCTGGAACAAAGTGCCCAATATCAGTCAATCTCAACGTAAAGTTGATGAGGAAATTGGTTCAGGTTTTGAATAACAATTCAATTAAACGAGGAGGTATGCGTGACAGATGGAATTGAAAACTGAAATCAATCCATCTACCATGGTCAGTAAATCGAAGATATGAATATTCAAGCATAAATCAATATGTTGGATAACTGGCAAATAATCTCCTTAACTTTGACAGAAAACATCGTACATCCACATGTTCAATTGTTATAATGAAACCAGGACAATTTTTGGCATCATTTCCAACATGGATGCAAATAGCAGGATGATTTTGGAATGACGTCTAAATCAAAAGACAAATCCCATTTCTTCACATTAATATAAAGATTCCCATCTAGCAATCATAACTGCATAAAAGCGACATCTGGAGATCTTTTATCAGCTATCCACTGCCAGCAAATGATGTTCGCAGCAATTGTCCTCCATAAATGCACATCTTGGATTTCAAACCATTAAAGCATGGGGTATTTTCACATTTTGGATGGCGCCAACATATAATCGAAAAGAAATATAAAATATCTCCCTGCAAACTCAGGTTACAATTTTACACCCTGATTGATGCCTATGATATTAAGTTTTAACACAAGCGAAGCAATAACGATGGTTGTATCCATTTTGGAAGGAATCAATAATTGCGAAGACACTGCCGAGACTTCAGTCAATCATTCTCAATACATACCAACCGGCAAGAGCTACATGAATAAGTACTAGATAGCTTGGCAATACTCCATCCCCAGAAGATTGCACCTTTCATGTAATTCTCAGACAAAAATTTACATTCTCTGGGATAGGAATACTGTTAAAGAGAACGACTGTCATGACACCTCAATAATTTCAAAGCCCATAAAGGACAACAATTTTATACAGCTATGTTAAACATACATGTAGGACTGGACTGTATAATGGAGTTTTTGCTGACATGGCAGTATGTCATCTATTCAACTGTCTGTTTAATATGGGTAAAGTCCCAAAGTAACTCTTTTATCGCTTTGGTGACGGTCAAGTCTGGTCTAGGCAATCCTGAAGTCCAGTTTGACCCAGACAAATCAACTGCATGCACATTTTCAAGTACCCACTAGCTGCAAATCCCTAATAGAGGTTACTGCAAAGAGCAGTTTACTCATTTTACAATGTCAGCTTACTGTCTGTGCCAATATCTTTCGAGTCTACTTGCCCGAACTAAACTCGTAGCATCATTTCAGTAGATTTTAGAGTTATAATACAGGTCTGAGCTACCGCATAAGACCGTAAATAAGCCAAATTTTGAGGGCCAGAAACAAAAATTCTGTAGAAAGGGGTCAGCTGATGCATTTGTTACACTTTCATCAAAGTCTCTTTCTGTTGGTAAAACACTACATCGTATCGCTTCAGGTTAATGAACAACGCTGTAACAAACTTTGTCAATGAAAATGTGAATTTTACCCTACTCTGTCTTTGGCATAGTGACTAAAGTAACATTTTTGCAATAAGGAAAATGCTGAACATATCATAATAAGGGCATTATGTTACGATCAAACCTTTTTTTTCATAATCCTTTTAGCAAGGAACTATCTGATTTGTAAATAATTTAAATGCTTCATGAGTTTCATAGGTCAGTTTTTTCCCTACTGCACAAAAGACATTCAATAGGACATTAGAAAACAGCTATTAATCATGATTACACACAAAATACACTTTTATCCTGGCAGCTAAATTACTTTCCATACCATGCAATATGCCAAATCATTCACTGGAACATCCATTCAATCATGTGATATATCACCACATCTTTGCTAAAAGCAGCACTTTTTAACCTGATAATGAAACTGCTTGTGATTATGTGTCATTACAAGCTTGACAGTGGTCCACATCCTGGCGTGATCTGAATGACTGAAGCCATCTCCCCATGTCAAGCCCAGCTGACCTGTCATGTACATTACACTGCTGCAGTAACACAGTCTTCATGGTAATTAGCAGCCAAGATACCTGGCAGGTAGGCAACCAGGTAACCTGTAGTGGTAGGGGTAATGCAGCTTCATTGCTCATCAGGGGACGACCATCCACTTGTACATCTCTTATAGCTCAATGCTATTATGATGAATACCCTGTACCCAATCGCCACTATAGCTTTACTTCGGACTTGACGTCATAACTTCCATCAGTTCCATCTCGTAAAGAGCACAGAATTTCTCTTGCTCAGAAGAGTAATTTAATAGGTCCAGGGTATTTATAACAACAGAACAGACATAATACCCTGGATAATCGAGGATGTGTTAATTAGGACAGTACTATTCTGACAGTGTGTCACATTTAGGAATGTTGTAGCATTGATTATAGTTATCGTAGGATCATAGGTTTTCAGACATCATACGTTTTCGGACAGCCTTTTTCGGATTACTGACAATAACAGGAGGGGGAAGAAGGTGGGGGTAGCACCACACAGACATTGTAAATACTCAGATGATGGCTTCTTTTTAAGAGAAAGTTCTCTATTATAAGTCAATGAAATGTTTTACAGTTGTCCATGTGATTAGAGAGAAAACCATGAATGTTTCTTAAGTGTCCGAAAACCCCTAACACTGGGAAAATATATTAATAACTTAATATACACTCACACTTAAAGATGGACCCATAAGATCAACTGTCTGTCTTTGTTATGACTTATTGTAGCCTACATGTAATGTGCGTCAATAAAATTGTCCCCCTTATTATTTCATTAACCACAATTATAGTCACACTGTCATAGGAAATTTGTCAGGCACATTTGGATCTGTTGAGGACAAACACCATTTATTATTGGTCTACCACTATCATCACACAGTGTAATCCAAGTGAACGTGTCCTGAATATCGTAACTTCAGGAAGAACTCATATTACTGTTAATGAGTAACAGCCTTTGTAAAGTATAGATGTACCTAACAGTATTTGAGTGACTGTCCAGAAACACTGGGTTAGGCCTGATGATTTCCAGAAAGTATCGCTGACTAAAAGCACACATTTTGTCACCAAGAAACATTCAGGAAATTTGCTTTTTGATCATACACAAATCTTTAAGGGGCACATTTGGAATTCTTCTGCCAAAATTGAACACATTCACATCTTTATGTTACAGCGTATGACCCAAAGAGACAAATGAGGAACCATTCCAGCAGTCATGCTCAAATTAATCCCATCCTTTAATTCATGTTGCTGTCAAAAGACATCTTCATCACCCCTCTGTCACCTGCAAGGAACCTACAGCATAGGCTGCACTCTGCTCTCAATCAAACCCATTTGGGAGATGTTTCTTTTTCCAACACAACTTCCCTAAACTTCTAATTTCAAAATTAAGTACATAGAAAGAGCTTTCTACTTAATAACTTTCAAGTTGAGCTGTGATTGCTTCGTTCCACCCTGGGGACAGTTCTCTAGGTCCACAGTCTCCATCTAGTCAGCTGTTGGCCTGGATGTGCTGAGAATGTGGATGATATCACTTAAGTCCTGTAGCTGAAGCATGAGTTGGACTCTCCCCAGAGAGATGAGAAAGAAATTAGAATGTCTATGTTTCCTGTGCCCAGGATGATAGTGTGTGATCTGGAATACTATGCACTTCAACCAGCAGCATGGTACAGCACAGTGTGAAATCAACACAATCGAAGCTCACTCTACAGACAGTAAATCAGGCCTACCCTACCAAAACAAGTTGATGTACATGTCCTTCTGCAATAATAGCCACAAATCAGTAAAAAACAGCTGAACATCAGGTGATACATATTTCTACAGATGCCACTTCAAAAACCATTTTGACACAAAAGAACCAAATATATATCATGATATATGCTCTGCTGAAACAAACAAGACTGACTCTTGGGTATTCTTTTCTTTACAAGACATTCTCAAGCAAGATATATCTCTAATTCATGGTCCTTGTGTCACAAGACTTCATTATTCTCAATTATAGAAGTACAGAGACACAACTGTAGTTCCACTTCCAGGAGTTATGTATGAGCGTGCAGCTACGACACTTGTAATGGACTGAGGAGTGATGGACATGCTAGTGTATTCTCCCTGCAGTCACCTCCTGGCAAACACTTTACCACATCACACAGGGATGGTCTGAGGGAAGCAAACTTTCTTCTTAAACTTTAGCCATAAATATGAATATCATTAAATAAAGTGCTGGCTCCCAAATATTTACAATTGTCATCACATTTAAGACATACTTCAACTTGTTCACATTCAGTGCATTAAGTCAATTACCTCAAAGAGTTGATTGGTTGTTTTGTTGTTTTACGCCGCACTCAGCAATATTCCAGCTATATGACGGCGGTCTGTAAATAATTGAGTCTGGACCAGACGATCCAGTAAATGATATGAGCATCGAAAAAGGCTATTGGGATACGCTGACATGCATCTACTAAGTCAGTGAGCCTGACCACCCGATCCTGTTAGCCGCCTCTTATGACAAGTGTAGTCGCCTCCTACAGCAAGCATAGGTTGCTAAAGACCTATTCTACCCCGGATCTTCATGGATAACCTCAAAGGGACTAAGGCGACCTTTCAGTAAGATATTTAAGCAAGAGTAAGCAGAATTGCCATATCTGAAGTTTCATATTCATTGAAGCCCTATCCAACTGTACAGTATCATGCCAATCAAACCATTTAGGATTATCAATTATATTGATTTACAAACACTTTGATGAACAAACATGGGTACCAAGTAATGTCACTTCAGGCATTTGAGGACATTACCAACTGCTCAACAATAGCCCAGATAGCAAAGTTTCCAAATCAACTTAGTATAAACTAACAGAGTTTAGCTTTAAACAAAGCTGGAGATGAAGAACTTTCATGTTATGCCACTGTACCAATGATGAAAATATATAAGGCATTTCTTTCAACTACATGCAATTCATGACATTCCTGTTCTAATAAGTCATTTTTATCTCTAACTTCAAGGTAAATTCTTAAGTCAATTCAACCAATTATATTCCTCAGATACTCTAGTCCATGTGGTGCTTTATATCTATATCCAATCTAATTCATTTATGAACAAAGTATATTGCACATCACAGTCTAATCAAAACCTGGTTAATTGGTCCCTATATCAATCTGTCAGATGTTAATTGCTAATTGGCCTAGTTAAGTGCAAGCAATTACTGAGAGGAGAGAGTTGATAATCAGTCACAGATTGTGTATATATCCACATAGCTGTAGGCAAATCACTGACAATGATATACCTGTATTGACAAGACACCATTTTAATTGCTAATTGCGTCAAACGTATCCATACTTTATAGACTGGAATCTCTCCATGCAGATAACATGTTAATACCAATTCACAACAGATAACAAGTTCCCACTGGTAACCATGGAAGAAGAGTGCTATTCTTTATGTTTCAGTTTGATTTATTATTCCTGTCTAAAAGAACAAACCAACAGGGAATATGGCACTGGTTCCTGTCTCAAAGACGAGGAATACTGAATGAGGATGTGACTCATGAATTTTGATTTCCTTGTCTCTGGGCTTCATATTCATAACTATTTTTCTCGGTTTATAAAAAATGAAACAAGGACTATGATCTTGGTTCCTGTCGCAAGAGAATAAAACTACCAGGTGAACCACTAGCTCTAGACTCAGCTCCTAACAAAACCTTTTCCATTCATGTTTTGTGCACCTTCAGCTCCACAGTGCAAACTTGGTGCATGCAACAAGAAGGCAGCCTGCCCCCACAGACTCAGTCAATCAATTAGGAAATTCCTGTGAGAAATCAAAGCTAAAATTGGAATAAAATGCACAGTGATATCACCATGCATACCCTTGATATTCTTATTGATCAGACAATAGTTTCATCATTCAAAATTTGCACAGATATGCCTGAATCCATCACATCATGTCGGAATTCTTCCACACACGGACACTTCCGGGATCAATGGATCCAATGGAGGCTGTGTAAGTGGTGGCAGGCCGGTAGACACACGTAGGATATTAACAATATCGCTAGGACAACATGGAAGATCATACATGCTCGTACTCACCTTCTCTCAGAGTGCCAGTGCAGGCAAAGTAGGTCATGGCTTCACAGGTAGATTGTCACAACACACAAGGTATCATCCACACCCATTGACAGAAGCAATAGCGGCTCCACGGAGCATTTCTCCGGAACAACTCTCTCCCACCAACTGCGTTAAGCAAGCGATCAATCTTTTGCTGACCTCTAAAAAGAAACCCGTTCTATGGACTTCAATGTCTTCAGTATGGCAACCGTCAGTAGAGAGGTGGTGAAGAGAAGCAAATTAACCACCGAGACCGCCAACAATCCAATATCACCATCAGGATATTTCCTCCAGACTCCTTTCACCGATATCTGCTTAATTTTTCATCAGTGATTCAAGCAGCATCGGTTAAGCCAGGCTAACGAATCCTGCCAGCCCGACAACTCCGTGTTATGGACGCTGTCATCAACATATCAAAATTATAGAGGAATGCTACACTGGACACTGACACAGGCAATGTATTTAGAGAAATTTAATCTAGGCCATGCTAACATCTCCGGCTGACCTTAGAATCCCTTTATAAGATTGTCTATTGTGTCGCACCGAGCAACAATAGCTGCAGGAAAAGCTGATGCTCTGGGGCCATGTCTGAATTAAATACTCCTCCTTTCGCAAAAGGAGCTGGGGATGAAATGGGATAATACCTTTTTGCACACATGACCTTATGACCCCTCATGGACAGACAAGGTGGGTAATTTTCTACCCTTCAAAACCTTTGAGATTTGTGATGATCAGCCAAGCTTATCCTGCAACCAGAGATGCCTTGTAACAAGGTCTAGTGGAGAAGAAGTGCCCAATGCTGGATGAAGACTGTCCATGAACACTTCCAGCCTTGGTCGATGTCCAGTCTGGGCTTGCTAGGGTCAAGTGGGGAGATTGTTGATAGCATCTTGGGTAATTATGGCCATTAGGAGGTGTGGATAACAAGGCTGGGGGATTCTGATTCATTTCAATCGAGTATTGTCAATCACACTGATGTACTGTGAAAGGGTTGGTAATTACAATCAAGGATTTGGTGGTAACTGGAAGTTAACTGTAACTGAGCTAATCTGTTCTTGCTTGTATCAGTCAGCCCTTGACTTGGGAAGTGAGTGAGTGAATACAGTTACACATAGGTTGTAGTTTCAGCAGCAGGTCCATCATTACACCAACATGGGGAATTAAACCAGGTGCCGTGCCATTACCAACCAACCACCCACCCACCCAACCCCCACACACTAACACACAATAACACACACACACACACAGTCTATCCTACGTCAATATATGACTCACAAATATGTGAATTAATTTTTTTTATTCTCTATACATCTTCTATCAAAACTCTTGGACATGCCATTGAAGCAAAATGTATAATACAAATCAACTGAAATCTAGGTATGTAATGAATAGTCAATAATATCATAAACTCAAGAAAATGTCAAACATAAGTTATGCAGTCAAGACTAAATGTCACCTCATTGAAAATGTAATACAAGAAAATGTGATATACAAGACACAAATCTGAATTTATTTGGCTACACTATTTACATAGCAGATAAAGCTTCAGAATATTAAACATCTAACAGTCTGTTCCACAACAAAAAAATCTAATTGGAAGGTCTTATTTGAACCCTATTCACTAATATTTACAGTAAAATATTCAAGATTCCATCAATCTTAGTCACAGACAGCTATATATGTTCATTGTAACACTTTCAACACCACCTATCCCAACTCACTTTCTACAAATATTTAAACAATTTTTAACAAGCTGGACCAAAGACTTGATTTCAGATAAATCCATAGCCGGGGTCGGGCAGCTGCTCGTCACATCACACAGCCAGACAGCCTCCTGACAACCCACGTAAGTTTCACCAGGTATCATGACAGGTGGGACAATAAGGATAAGCCTGTAGCTGGTAGAGAGACTCAAGGCTATGTTTGTGATATGCTGACCATGGCCATCTCACCCGGAACATCACCAATCACTCCATGGGGCCAGTGTGCCCGGTCAGCCGTTGTCAACATGTCATCAAAGTTTTATGGAAGTTTTGAAGCAGATTAATGTCGCTGGGAATTATTCTGCTCTAGCGTCAGGAGCCGTAACAAAGACTTGAGGCCAATGGCAAAAGACGTTTAATGGATGTTTGCAAATTGATCTATAATTTGATTAAAGCCATCATCTAATCAGCAGATGTATTGGGGAAGGTGGCAGCGATTCTCAGCAAAAAGTGCAACAATTCCACAGATCAGATATTGGTACTTCAATTTAAAATGGAAAAAGGGTAACATGTAACAAAAAGTTCCAATCCTTGCAAAAAAGACATGCAGGTTGTATTTGAAAAAAACAGTGGGCTACATTAATGAGTGTTATGTATGTGCAGTTTCAGGGATACAGTGATAGAAATGGTCGCCAATAAGCTCTAAGGCAACTAAAATAGATGAGGTAGTCAGGCTAGGTGTCACTGTACTCAAAGAGTGTTGGTCACTGTAGGTAATATCAACCACTGGTTCAACTGGTCCATGCTCAGTTATTTACATGCCTGTGTCATGTAGCTGGAATATTGCTGACTGCAGTGTTAAACAACATATAATTTACTCATGAAGTAAACAGTGAGTGAGTTCAAATTCAAAATCATCAACATGTACAGGTTGTTTTCAAACTCCAGCATACAATGAGTGAAACTGATTACATTCAATATTCTTATTCCAGAAGACAAATACAAAAATATGTTCATAGATTTTCTTCACATCTGGTATTATCACAATATACATATGTTAGATTAGGTCCCTAATAACAAATGTCTCCACATCTCAAACTTAGACAGCCGGTAAGCACAAATGTATTCAAAACCCTGCATTTTCATAACTATCCATTACAACTGCACAATTGTAACATTAAACCATTTTCACTACATTACTCTCAAGTTCAATAAATACTGTTGCGCACGACAAGTAATAGCGTACAATAGAATGTACATATATACAACTGTCTAGCCTCAAAATCAATAACTACAGGTAATGAAGACTGATGGCAATATGGTCATTCATAATCACTTACAGCATCAGCAATGTTATTCATTTCATATCATTTTCATATATCACGGTGACCTTGAAGTCTCATAGCAAACATTAACAGTTATATTCTCAAACAATTTAGACAAAATCTTCTTAATAATTAACTGAGCCTCTTGAATAAGTAATAGTATTCAAATGTCAAGAATTATCAATATTTACAATCAGATCAAAACCTAAGTTATCCAATCATGTACTCTTGTTTTCAGTTATACAAACCAAAATGGAATGCCAGATAAACAGGAAATTCTGATCAAAACCACCTGCATAATTCCTTATCACACATCCAGCATGCTCTTCTTGTTAACACTTGTTCCAGGTAAATTAAACCCCTCTGATCAAACAGGACAGTGTGCTTGAGAGGTCAAGTTATCCCAACCATGGAGCCAAATTCAGCAGGACAAGTGAACAAATGTTTCTTAGAGCAGCCCCCCAAAATTTCCTTTCTCACTGAATTTTAATTTTAATTCTTAATTCGCTTTTTCAACCACTCCAAACTAATTCACAAATCTCGTAAATAAAAATAGAATAAACTAAGAGGTAAAGAGTATGTTCATTTGACCTTAACCAGAAAATAAATCATGAATGCCATGCATGTCATCTCATCCCAATAGCGTGGACCGATGCTCATGATGTCAATCACTGGAATGTCTGGTCCAGACTCGGATATTTACAGACCGCCATCATATAGCTGGCAAGAAACAAACAAACAAACATTATTGGTCATCATGACAGGTTGTATCAATAAGTCGACATTGGCGTGGAGAAAAACTCTAAAAACGTGTAACCAGGACCAACTTTAGCATGCAAAAACATAAAAGAAACTAACAGTTGGGCTGATTTTAAGGTTAGTTGGTGATGGGAAACACAGAACCTTTTTTCATTGGCCCACTCACAGAAGCGTACAAGTCAAAAGCTGCACAGCCGTAACGTCAAAGCAGCGCACAGCATGTATGTCAATATTGTGGGCCTTCACCAACTCAAAACAGCCGCTTTTATAGATCGATAGAGTCGGCCAGTTGACTAGCTCTTGGACATAGCGCCTGACTCGGGGTTGACTGCCTGCTAATGGGAGTGCTTTGTATGGACATTCTCTCTCTTCTGTGCAAGTGGCAGGATATTAAACTCTGCCATTATTAATCATAACTATACTATTAGGAACTATGACAATGTACTGGACATACTGCAATGAAATAGACGTAGGTATAGTGTTAGCCAGTGCAGCCATGCATGTAATTGTAAAGCACTTTGTGTATCCCCTAATGCCAAGTTCCTAGCCATTGTGATGGCAGCTATGATCTATGGCCAGGTATACAATCATATGTGTCATGAAATGATGCTGCCTAAGCATAATAAATCTGATATATTTTTGTCGCAGTTTAGTATCTTTGAAAATATTACCCCAATACATTTAACTACAAAACCTTTTTGTGTACCTTATTATCTTTACCCTTTGTTGGTGTCTATGATATGACTGTCACGCTGATCTCGCTGTCTACACGGTCCTCCCTACAGACACGGGGAAGAAAAGGCTCCAAGCGCTTATTGCTGTGACAAGAGGTGATTCACTTCGATCACATGGTCAGGGATTGTGATTGGTTGAGTATCATCATACCCGACGATGTACTTTGTTGCTCATAATATCAACCATTAGTTTGCCTGGATCAGCTTTCATTATTTACACATCACTGTGGCATAGCTGGAATATTGCTTACTGCAGCAAAAATGAACAAAAAAAAGCTGTATCAGCAGAGTTTGTCCAAACAGAATTTCTCAGACATGTACCTTATTTAGTGTTGCTGTTCCAATTATGATCGATTTCACTTTCCAACCAAGGAATCGATCATGACACTGTAGCATTTAATATTTCCAATGGCAATAGGCATATTAGCCCATATTAATAAACTGATCAATTTGAGTAAAAAATGTCTGCTAACTGCTAAGATATTGTTCCTGTTGCAATTTTTCTCCCGGGTGTCAGTTTTGAAGAATAAGAAATAAACAGAAAAACACACCAAATGTGTGAAGCCCATTTCTGGTGTCCCCTGCTGTGATATTGCTGGAATATTGCTAAGGCGGCGTAAAACCAAACTCACTCACTCTCTATTTATTGTTATCAAAATAAACATACAAGGAATGCTCGAAGAATATTATTTTTCTCATTCATGGTTAATGATCAGTCATTAATTGCTTTTTCCAAACCAATAATCAATCTTAAAAATGTTATTGTTGATTCAAAACAAACAAATAAAATTAAAAGATAATAAGATTCCAACTTAACATGATAAAATGGCACACATTTCCTTATGCACAATTATGACAATTCATAACATGCAAGGCACAGGTGATAAAGTAATGAGCTTCCTTTAACTTGCTTGAAGTATTTCCCATTCATAAACAATGAACAAATCCCAGAGCATTAAGAAATCAGAATTTCACAAATAGACTTATTTATGAAAGCTTGCAATAATTCAGTTAATAGGACAAGTTCTCAGTTATCTGATAACAACATGAAAGGTGTGGTGGAATGACTCAGTCTGCTATAAGTGCATGTCCTGAGTCAGTGTTATTGTTTTTCACCTGATCCTTGTTGAAAAGGTGTCCATTTGTGTTTTAAATACACCCATCATAGTTTTAGCTTTCATAAAACATGTGTGGGAAAGCGTATATGAAGCCCACACATTAGGCAGACTCCGGATTTCAAAACAGCTGTCTTTGAAAGCCTAAATAAACATCTAGTGTCCCTTTTGAAAGCACCGCAAGGTTCAGCACAATCAAAACTGACTTGGGATATCAATAACTTAACACATCATTTGATAACTGCATTCAACAAACATGAAACTGACAGTGACATTGAGTTTGTCATAAAAAGTACATCAACTTTCAAATATTCTTTGTACTTTTTATGGGTATCATCTGTTGATAAGACAAGTTAAGCCCTTCCCAGAGCTAAGTATACATCTTATCTTAAAGGTGTTAATGTCGATATGACTCACAGATTTTTGATACATTTTGACCAAAGTGCCCCAAGCTAGCTTTTATTGGTTCAGAAGATACAGGTTAAGCTTTGAAATATCTCCTATCTTGCAATGCTGGGTGCATGTGTACAGAAACATGAGTAACCGATCCGTTCCAGCTTCATGCATGTACATTTCCTCCATGATATAGACATTCTGTTGAATGTGTGTGGCATGCTTATCCTTGCAGAGACAACATGCACACTGATCTAGGCGATGCTGATGAGTGACAACCACAAATTGAAATGTGATCTGACATTGACGAGGCTGCTGTTGCCAGACAGATTTTATTACATCAAATATTACAGGAATTCATTCAACCCTGCTGCAGGCAACTACATGAATTTACAACCTGACCTAAGAAAAACTGCCACTTCACAGGTCATATCTTACTGTATTTGTGGCTTGGTGGGTTTTTTTTCTTTTTTGAGGACTTAATATTTCACATCATGAAAAAGCAAACCTGGTTCTCCAGCCTACTGATTTTCAATTCAACTAACTTTGATTAAAAAAATAACAAAAACAAACTGCAGGACTAAGTAAAGATGTGTGCTTTGCATACATAAGGGCTGTAATGATTTTGTCAGGATAGAATACATATTTCAAGATCAAAGTTGTACATTATAATATATGAAAAGAAAAAATCGTGTCTATTACACTAAACAATTGCTTAAGTTTTACCAATGTCTGTCTGTTCGACCAATGTACATACCATAAAAACAAATATCAAAATTCACGGACTTGTTCTCAGACCATATAACATATCCTCCTTTTACATGTATCATGTGACCCGTGAAGATCCAGGTAAGAATAGGTCTTCAGCAATCCATGCTTGTTATAAGAGGCTATTATGCTTATCATAAGAGGCGACTAACAGTTTCGGGTGGTCAGGCTCATTAACTTCGTTGAAGCATGGCATGATATCCAAATTGTGTAGGTGGATGCTCATGATATTAATCACTGGATTGTCTGGTCCAGGTTCGAATATTTACAGACCGCCGTTATTTAGCTGGAATACTGCTGAGTGCGGAGTTAAGTCACAAACAAACATGTATCCTGTGTATCGATACATAGTCTCATGGTATCGTGACACAAAGCATCATGCTGCCACTTTGATACTTTACTTCCCCTAGTTTTAGGTACCTATGTTACATTGTACTAATAATTCATTAGCAACCTGTGCTCTACAACCTGTGACTAAATGGATCAGGTTGTTGGGCTCGTTGACTTGATTATGCATCTTATTGTATCCAAATTGTGTGAGTTTATGCTCACTGTGGATCCTTGGATAGTTGAGACTTGATTATTTACAACTACCTGGAATATTGCGGAATGTGGCGTTAAACAATTTACAAGCATACTTTCATTGACATTGTACGAAAACTTTACTCACTTTTTGACACTGATGCCATTGATTTGTTTTACATTGTACTAACCATGTTAAGTCATAACATACTACTAATAATATTTAGGCCACAAATGCCTAGCAGTACAGGAAATACAATTTAAGCAGTAAATCATCATGTCTAGTGATGTTTTACCTCAAATTTTAAATTTTATTGGCCAAGTTTAATGGTTATCACCTGGTCATTTACCTGAATTCGCTGAAGGGATACGATGTAATTTTTTTCTGCGGAAGACAAACATGTTTTTATTGCAAATGTAGGGATTGTGTATGCGCTGGTGATGTGCTTCATTCCAGATCGCTTTGTAGACAGGGTATATTAATTAGCTATATAGACGGCGGTATACTATGGTATTATATACGGTAGTTGTTATTGCTGGGAGACATAACATTGTGTCAGATGATAAATATATCAGGGTGTATAAACAGTCACATTTATATAAAAAAATACAGACACTCACAAAATATATCAAAACCCTGTCACAATATCCAGCATATGTACGAAGCAAATAGTTTGTTTGTGTTTTTTTTTTTTTTATTGTTCCTGGTAAAAGTACATCATGTTTGGATAAGAGTCAAAATACATGACCAGGGTTTTTTAAGAAAGTACATATCATTCGCACACATCCATACACACATTCACACTCACTAGAAGCTTTAGTACTTATGAAGACAGAATGCAGGATATATATTTAGTAAAGTTTTGGAATAGCAAATGTTTATATTTTCAAAAGGTTTTCATAAGGAGCCCATTTCGTATAGAATTCAGTCTGTTTGGCTTTATTAAAGTGTCTATATTTTTCTAGTTGGTAATAATATTTAACCTCATTTTGGAAATGTGTAATGGTTGGTTGGTTATTTTTCATTTTGCATCTATAAATGTGAAATTTGGACAATAAGAGTATCAGATCAAAAATATCATCAGTGTGGAAATGTTTTGAAAAGCCAAAAAGAATTAGGTCTGAAGTAAGATTTATCTTGCCAGTATGTGGACGAAGCAAATAGTTAAGGAGCAATTAATTAAAGCCATTATGATAAGCACACCTTATGGCTAATAAAGGGCAGTCTACAGCTGGGGCTATGGCGGCAATAGTAAGGCTTAACCCTTCTCCAGAACATGCAGTAGATAATTCCTTCTAGTCAGGCAAGTAATGATTGTTAGTAAATTCCTCTTATATCAAGACCATTCATCAGCGAACACATGGTCTGAAAGACATTCAATACTGGCCATATCATTCATTTTCATAATGAGCACAACTCGCACAAAACTCATAACATTTTGAAATACAATATTGCCATTACTGACCGATATTGGACATTTATAGCCTCAGCTAATATCAGCAGGTGTACACACCATGAACTTAATCCAACAAGTCCACAATTCATTTAGGACTATATTTTTTTGTGTGTGTCATAAAGCTGAACATTTGGTAAAACTACCAGTCCTTACATCTTTTTACCAGCCATGTGGAACCCTCTTCAATACTCAAAATGAGTCTGTGACATCGAGTCTACTGGCCTGAACTCGTTTAGTAAGATCAAACTGTTTGGGATATCTGGAGAATAGGACAATCTCCTTGAAAATGAACCAATCAGAACTCTGATATATGGGCTATTGTGGGTTCAGCTTACATTTGTTGTTTAAAGCCGCTCAGCAATATTCCAAGTTCTAAATAATCAAGTTCTGGAGCAGAAAATCCAGGACATCATGAGCATCGATTGAGAGATTGAACTGTTCCGATGCCATAACTTGTGTTTTGACATTATTTTTAGCTGATATTATTCTTAGTATATGGACTAGTCATCTACTAGACCACAAGAAATGTTACTAAACAGGGGTTTGGACTATTGGATAAAGTCGCAGTTTGTACATTTTCCATTCTTGATTAGAATAACTGTACTTAGCTAACAGCAACAAAGCAGAAGCCCCACACTATGAAACAAGCAGTTCTAGTCTCACAAACAACCTTATACATTATTCATTTATGTAATAACCAAAACAACTTTATCATGAATATGTAGGAAAAGAACATTTTGCATCTGCATGGTCTGGAAATGCACATAGATGCAGTACTCATTTACCATATTCTACTATAGTTATTAAAAACAATCATTTGCACCAAAAACAATGTAATTCCTATGATGCTGTAACTGCCATTCTAATTTCATCTATGACTGTTTGGTTACAGTTTTGAAACAAGGGACCAATCCTGAAATGATTCATCAATTATTTTCAATTTATACCAGTTAACTTAAGGAATTTCTTGGCCTTGAGTATAAAGAATCACAAGTGACTTAGTCAGATATCGGACAAGATTTCAAGGCCGTTGAATATTGCAGCCTTCCCTGGTAGCTGGTAGTGATGCAGAGTACTGTAAAACATTAATGAAGAGATTCACTACTTCATTTTAAAAACAATTTCCATGAATGATAACCAGAAAGAATGCTTTAATTTTTGTTATTTTCATTCATTAACCGATTATCAACAGTTTATTTCAATATTTGATTGCTTGTTGAAAGAGCTGACTAGAATGGCACCAGGTGTTCATGCAGGCTCTCTGACATTGCTGAATGCATGTCATCATGCCCTGATGGCTTGGATCGTTGCTCATGCTTTCTGCACTTGATCCAGACTCCGTGACTTCCAGACTGCCTTGAAATAACAGGAATGTTGCTGAGTGTAGTAAAACAAGTAGAGTAAAGCAAGACACTCTTTTTCAAACCAACGACTAGTTTTTGAAACCCAACACCACCGCTTATCAAGCAGGTATGAATGTTCATCATGTTCACTTTTCCTGCAAACCCTGATATAATCTGCATTAAGGAATATTTATACCACTGGCACTCCTGCTTGTGTCCTCCTCTCAGTGGAGATAGGCAGAGTGAAGAGAGACAGGTGGAGAGGCTTGCAACAGCCAGAGGTTAGACAGCAGTTATGAACCTGTTTTTGAAATACACAGCAAGGCACCAGGCTGCTGAAGCCATGTCTAGGGACCAACTGCCTTCATACATGATAACCCAACACATATTCCGTCTGTGGCTTTAGCCACTATCATGACTATATTATCTAGTCCAAAGCTTGAGTTGTGCAATACTTCCTTTTGTCAAATAACCTCAACTCATAATAGCTTATAAATTAACATCAAAAGCAGCCACAAATATGAATAGGTGTGCAATTTGTGTTTTGTAAGCTCAGCTCATAATAGCCCACAACTTAACATGAAAAGCTATTAAGAAATTCGTAAAAAGACATAATTGGTGACTATAAATCTAAAAGTATTTGAAACAGACTCCATATTCTACTAACATGGAGGGACCCGTGAAGATCTGAGGTAGAATAGGTCTTCAGCAACCCATGCTTGCCATAAAAGGCGACTATGCTTGTCATAAGAGGCGACGATCAGGATAAGGAGGTCAGACTTGCTGACTTGCCAATTGCATGGATCGATGCTCATGATATCAATCACTGGATTGTCTGGTCCAGACTTGATTTTTTACAGACTGCTGCCGTCATATAGCTGGAATATTGCTGAGTGCGGTGTTAAGCAACAAACCAACCAACATGGAGGGCTCCTTTAAAGGAAGTGTTTCAGCTGCCAAATTGTCTGTCTGTCTGTCTGAGGACAGGCATATTTACTTAGTGTGTTACTGCCATGATTAACTCTAAATAAACAAATTAACATACTGAGTACTGTCCTATCCTTGTTCTGTTGATGTCCCAATCCTGACATTTCAAGTCCGGGGTGAGAACACAAACTGATTCATTAGAACATGGATAATGCATTAGCTGAGACGTGACTGGGTGCAGATCATAATAAAGGTTATCATGGTGGGGAGAACATTAAATACAAGATTTGTGAATCGTTTTCACAGTATGTTGAAATGAATACAATTTGTAATACTCAGGGCCAATGAGATCTAAAACGTAACACTTTCACAACCACTATATTGTGTAAACTGGCATTTCCATTCGAAACTTAGATGAAAGTGACTCATCAGGGTGATAGATGCATTTTTCATCAGTTCACTCCATGCTTTCTTCTCAGGGATAAAAATTAGCACCAGCCCACTAGTTCAGCCAGTTTTGTTAATGTTAAAGAACCAGTTTTGTTAATGTTAAAGGTATCCTAAGGGCTTGTAGAATTTCAAACACTTTTGGGGGTATCTCTATATGTTAGCCCTTTTCAGGCAAGTAGACTTTCTTGGATAATTTCTTTCCCTTCTGTCTAACCTAAAGTCCAATATGCATTTTCCCAAAAATTGTTATACACAAATCAAGTTCAACATCATCCTTCCAAGCATCATAACTTTTGAAGAAACAGGTTAAATACAAAGGACTCTAGGACAGGGGTATAATATCAATCTTCTCTTTCAAAAAACATGTCAATTATGTATATTCCCTTCTGTCTAACTGCAGACTAACCTTTCCCTCATCAAACGCAACCCTGATCGCTAAAGAGAGACTCAAGTCAGATGATAAACTCTTCTGGTACTGTTTGCCTCACAACAAATTATGATTGAGAGACTGAACTGTTCCGATAATGTTTTCCTTGCAACAAATTATGATGGAATGGTAACATATGGTCATCTACCTGCCATCAGTAATTGGCCACAAATCTGGTAATGACTTGCTGGGAACCTACAGTGCCATTTCTAATAACTGGCATGCTGAGTTGAAGAAACATATTTGTTTTCATCAATGGTTATTGCCTGGCTGGTATGTGCAACATGCACTCCACTGCCTTAGTGCTCAATAAAAGGTGTCAGCAATGCAGTGCAGTGTACATGCAGACATCTAATTAACACTATTTCTGGACTGGTGGCCTCAAAAAAAGATGTAAGACAAAAAGCAGGCTTGGACATTTTCTGTTAAAACAAGCAGTAAACCAAACACCTATTATCGTGTTAACACACACCACATTAATAAATTTGACAATTTGACCAAAGATAACCAAGACCTTCGACAGCTATTTTCTTTTCATACAATTAAGGGATCATAATAAAATTCTATTGAGGTTAAAAAAATCAAAATCAACAAATAATGTCAACATATAAACAGGCTGCTCCTATATGATTTTTTTACCAAATAAAAAAAGCTATGGAAAAAAAAGGTTAAATGTTAAAGAAAGAGAAGATTGCCCATATCAGAATCTTCTTACAACTGCCTATTTCTCCCTGCACCAAATTAGCTGGTATCAAAGCCATGCTATCATAGCAGTGTATCACCTACTCCTGAACACCTGAAATATTCCAGCTGTCTGAATCTCATCATTTCTCTGAGAAAATAAAAGACCTCACTCTGTGGTCAGGCAGTTAGGATTACCAACACTTTCTCAACAGACATAATGTTCTTTCAAATTCATGGAAGAAAGATGTATTATTATGTATGATTATACATAGGCCATAAAACAGTAAGAGTGCCATGAAACAGTTAGTTGTCATAGCAACAATGATGGAATATAATTATTTTTTGAAAGATAGAAATTTGAATGATGATTTCCTTTGATGGGGCATCTGGGTCAAAACAACTAAAATAACTGTTTACATTCACAAGCTTCCCATTTTTATTATTTACATAAGCTACATACACGGAAATGTAGAATGTTAAGAATAACAACTTCTGGTTTATTGCATTAGCAACGTTTCGATGTAGTTTCTTACACTGTTCCCATGCTGGAATGAGTACAACCAAGTGATGAGAGGTATCAGTGTTCCCGCTGGCTCTTGAAACTGCCAGTCCTGGTGGACGGGTAACTCTAAAAATTACCAGTCCCCCTAATTTTTGTCGGTCCCAACTTTCAACGAATAAAAAAACATTTAAAAATTACCTGGTTATAATTCTTTCAACTTCATGTTCAATGCAATGACGTCATCTCTGAAGTAACTTAGTTAGATCAACACATCATTCACTCACAAGTTCAGTCACAATTTTCTCTTCTTTTTTAAATACTTCAAGACAAAGTCACTACAAATATATGTTTAACCTTGAAGCAAAGCGAAATGTTACTTTCTTGCACTAAAAATCGACAAGGGGAAACCCTGATGGTAACAGACAAGCTGACTTTGTTCGAAAAATATACTTATATGAATATATCAGATTTATGAGGTACTTTATTTGCGTTCCACAGGGACTGGCAGTTACATGAATTGACGGTCTAAGGCTAATTTTACCGGGGGAAAAAAATGGTAATTACCGGTAAACGGGAACACTGGGTATATATAGATGATAAACTACATATTTGGCTTATAATACACAAGCCGGCATTCCAAGATACATCAATGCCAGTGAGGAGCCTACTTATTTAGCTTGGATGAAACATCACCGAAAAGGAAAACTTATAAAAAATACATGATGACATTCTCCAGAACTCCAACACTGAAATCTGATCCAGACATACCTAATGCTATGGTTGTAAATGCAAATCTGATTACTGCACAACACGTTTGTTAAACTGGGTTCATGTCATTGCAGATTCTCTTTGATGTCCCGTTTCCTCAACACTGCCTCACGACACACATAATTGCAGCATCCATTCCTTCAATTGGCCATGTACACCATCATCAACATCCTGATCTCCGATGATGACAATTGCATGTTCATTACACGACACATACATAACAGGCCATATACATTAAACATACATTACACTAGCAGATACAATAGGCAGCGTGATCAATCTCCAGTCAAATGTAACCCGTCACATGATAAACACTACAAAGGGGGAATGTTACTCACAAATGATTACAAAATGCCAAAGGGTATTCCCCTGCCTAAAAGATCAAGCCACCACACAGTATGTATTACTGGCTTAAAGCTATAGTACATGTAAAACAGCTGTAAAACAGTCCCTTGTATGCTAAACATGCACATATATATATGCTATGTATTCAATTCTCACATCTATCAAGCCCCTAACCATCTTTGTCATGACACCAGCCCTCTCCATCATCCATCTTTGTATTCAGATGCATCCATATTTCAAAAATCTTCAAAAATCATTCATCGTGATTTGTTTCAAGGTTTACCCTTGGGTCAGAATGAAGACTATAAATTTTTTAAATAAGTCCACAAATCCTTGGGGGCTTTATCTTGTTTAAATATATAATTTATTTTTCTGGTAATCTTCCTGAAACGCGTAACAGCTGATTAGATTGACATATCTGATACTGAATTCAGGCATAAATTAACCATTTTCCTTGTTCCCAGTTGTCAAGGCACAAAATGTTAGTGTTGCTTATGCACAAAATCATAAAGTGTTGGTGTATACACTAACAAGGGAGCAGATTTAATACTTTATACAAATATTGGATAAAGATAATACAATGTCCAAAATTGAGGCTTTACCCATCAGCAGCTGAGTGAGTGAGTGAGTGAGTGAGTGAGTGAGTGAGTGAGTGAGTGAGTGAGTGAGTGAGTGAGTGAGTTTGTATACTGCTTTCTTATTCCAGCAACATCAAAGTGGGGGACACCACATAATGTACCCATGTTGGAAAATCAAACCCAGGCCTTTATTAACACTTTAACGACTAGGCTACCCCACCATGCCAGCACAACTCTATTTGTACAGGTAATTTCTAAGCAAAGAGTGAGTGAATGACTGAAGAACAATATCATGATGGGGGACACCAGATATGGGCTTCACACATTTTACCCATGTGGGAATCAAACCCAGGTCTTGGGCATGACGAACAAATGCTTTAACCACAAGATACGCCTCTCTGCAGGTAACTACCCCACACATTTGATAACTTACTGACTTACTTGCCAGTTACAAGCTATTCCGCCTGACATCATGATATCTGAATGTAGTTCAGGGGTAGACACTATCAGACAAATCCAACCAGTCTGTAGCTCATTTCAGACTAGTATTTCATGTAAAATAGATAGATTTTAGAAGAAATCGACTAGTCCCAGAATATTTTCACTAATCTTGGACACTTTATGATTTTGTGCATAGCCAACACTATAGCGTTTTGTGCATTGACAACTGGGAACGAGGAAAATAGCTAATATATGCCTGAATTCAGTTATCAGATATGTCAATCTAATCAGCTGTTACGCCTTTCAAACGATTACAAGAAATATAAATCATATATTCAAACAACATAAAGCCCCAAAGGACCAATGGAATTATTAAAAAATGTCTAGTTGTTCCATTCCTGATAAGTCACTTGTTAGTGTGTTAAAGAACATATATTTTTATTCCCATGAACGTTCTCAAGCATATCAATGATTTGATTGGTTGGTTTGTTGTTTAACACCGCACTAAGCAATATTCCAGCTATATGACGGTGGTCTGTAAATAATCGAGTCTGGACCAGACAATCCAGTGATTAATATCATGAGCATCGATCCATGCAATTGAGATCGATGACATGCATCAACCAAGTCAGCGAGCCTGACATATCAATGAATTCATATATATTGCACTATAAGTCTGCAAAGAAATATTGTCTGAAGGAATTCTCTGTTTGACTAAGTAATCGTGCCACAAGGAGATAAATGATTCACCTATAATTAACTGCATTCTGCTTTACATCTGCAATTAATTGTAATTATCTTTTTTTATTTACACTTGCTTCACTCAAGAGAATTGTCCGCCCATACATAATCCCAACTTCACAAAGCAAACAAACATACACTCAGTATCATGTTAGTCAGCATAAGAAGTCCACATTCCCTGTGAGAAAAAACGAACATGATACCTTTCCTACCATGTATAATCTATACAAGGTATTCAAAAACAGCTGGCATAATATGAGGCAAAACACAAACATCTGTTTTTTCATGAGATAACAAACCTTCCTCATGTCTTCACACTATTTTAAGAAGCGAGAAGAAATTGTTTGATCACTATGATTACAATACATATCATCAGTCATAGATTTGTCATAAAGTAACACTAGTGCGAGATTTTCCATGTGATATGTACTTGTTGTCCCCCAGATGCACTAGCTAATCATTGTGGAGTAAATCAGTTGTAGCAGATAAATACATCCGTATTTATCATCACCAGACATACCTAGACAGTCTGTAATGTTTTCTGTCATCGCAGATGTGTGGCTTAGATTATCTGAGCAAGAAAAGCTGAGGACAGTGCAGAAATGTTCTACACGTATCGAAACATTGCAAGCATGATCATTTAAAAAAGCACTGAAACAAATATCCATTCCAGAGTTCTGCACTTAACTCTACATACAATGAGCTTCTTATATAATAGATTAAGATAATTATATGCCACCATAACTAAAAATAATTTACACAATGTGTATTTTTATAATTGCAGCAACTGTGATACAGATGGTTTCTATTACTTCATTTTAGTACATAAAGTACAACTTCAATAGATCTATAATGAAATATATTTCCAAATACATATTTATTCTCTAGAGTTTGTGTTATGTACACTGTACAGTACTAGTATACAGTGTAATTAAAATGGGTCAAATGGACTCAGGTCAAAGCAAACTAACAAATAATCCCACTAACACTATCAACAATAAAACAATAAAACAATACCTCATAAATCTATTTGATAAATGAGCCTTGTCTTACAGATTTTAACAGTGACAAGGTTTCATACCAGGCTTCAAGCTTAACAGCTGATGATAGTATCCAGGGAATACAGGAATCAAAGATGGAGGGTTCGGCCAGTTCTGTTTATTTTGCACTAAAATATCTCCCTATCTTAGCAATAATGCGTCAAGTGCATCGGTCACTTTGGGACGTTAAAGGTATTAATATCACAACAGGAATAATACAAAGTCATGTTTTCTTTTCACACCTGCTTGATATGCACTAATAAATTTAAAAACATTAACATGGCATGTTTTGTCAAACATCTCAAAAGGACTTGAAACTCACTTTGCCTGTTGCAGCAGTTCTAACTATTTATCTCATAGGTGACGTGAATCACTGAACTGATTAAACAAACAGCCTAATCAATATGCGACGTGTAAAAACACTCGTCTGTGATGATTAATAGTGCAGAGGGGTTGCTATCTGTGTCAATTGCATCATGACTAGAAAATTTGATTGGTGTTGACAGCTGATGAGAATTACAAAGTTCACACAGAGTGTAAAAGTTCGACAGGGTGGTTACAGAGGGTACATCAAAATATATCTAAGTTGTGACAACCCTTGCGATGACAACTGGCCAGCTTTGACAAGCTGGTAGTCAAAACCCTGAACAGCAAAATAGTGTAGATGAGCATGACTATAAATAGATCAACACATGTTGAGCTGATAGTAAAGTGACTTACTGTTTTTATGAGCGAGTTTCCCGGCCTTCTGGAGCAGTTTCTGTAGAGAGCTTATATCCTGCTCTTTAACAGCTTGTATTATATCTAGGTCCTTCCCCATTTCCAGCTTGTTGATTTTATTTTTTCATTCAGATTATCGGAGGGAGTCTCGTCGCTTCAACAGTGATCATGCATGACATGTCGGTCGTCGGACCGCCGCCAACTCGGGTAAAAACCTCCAGAAATATCACAATAACTTGTAAAACAAAATCCACAGATGGACTTCACATAATCCAGTCAGAATCACAATAAAAAGTTTTCATTTTCACTCATTTGTGAAAAGAAATTAAGTTTACCTATTTCACACTTCGCACCTGTACGAATGTGTCCCTTGTATATTCCCAAGGGTACTTGTGCGCAAGCGTGGCAAAGGGACCAATCAGCGTTTCCGTTACATTCAGTTACCTGGAGCACGCGCCCGCCTCAGGATCACGTGTTCATAAGAAAACACAGACGGGATCAGTCAACTGTCTCTATTTAGCCAGAACACGACCGTCGCGCTGCGCTTAGTTAATTGACTGATTCCATTTCATAACTCACAGTAACTTTATCTCACTTCGTCTACATGGTCAGAGGTCACACAATATGGCATCATTCATTTGATAACAGCAGATGGAGCCGTACTTGTGTGAAAACGTGCCACGCCCACTTTATGTACACTTTCCGAATCGTTTTTGACCGACAATGGCTTTGAGTTAGAGCATCGCCTTAAGGAAAACGCCCACCGATAATGAAATGGGAAGATTTTAGATCATGTCACGTCTGTTTATGTTCTGAAATAAGATATGATATGTGCTATCCCCAAACGCAAAGAACGCTGGTTTTCGTCTTCTATAAATCCAAGCGTTTTTTTCTTGAAGCCACGCGATACTTTTCAAGAGTAGTGTACATTAGAAAGGCACACACAAGCTGGATGGTTAGATCGCGTTGATAACATTTCAACTGACACATAAGATGCGATTTACACTTCCCGCAAGCACGCACGATGAAAAATATTTCCACAATCAGATAGTCGATAAAGCGAAATGGGACTATTTATAGTGTTTTTGATCTATTTCTGAAAGAAATAGGAAGAGTATTTATACACGCAGTATTAGGGATAAAATTGCTTGTATAATTATTTTTTAGGATTATTTGTTAGTGACAAATTACTTCCCAAATGACTTACTAGACTCTGCCTGTATATGTAAACTAACTGTGTGTGATCTCATTAGATATTACAGCCATTTATCACATTTGGAACTCAGTAAACATTACAATATGAGATAGGTGTTATCTCAAACATTACAATATAAGGTAGGTGTGATCTCAATAATCATTACAATTTAAAATTGGTGTGATCTCAATCAATATTTCAATATAAAATACTGGTAGTGGTGACCTCATTAAACAAGACAAACAATGTAGTTTTTATCTCAATAAAGATTACAATGTGGCAATGTAGTTGTGATCTTACTAAACATGTATATGGTATATGGTGGGTGTGACCCCAATTATAGCATTACATCGGGTGATGATTGCCTGACAGTGACTTACCAGGAGGCTGTATATTGACAGCTTATTGACACCGACCTGTCAGAAATTAATGAGTATGGCGTAAGGGTAATTGTATAGTGTGAAGTACACATCCTTCTCAATACCACAGCAGCAATATATAGGCCACATGCTGGGTGTGACTCAGCGCAACACCCACCCGGCTCTCTCTCTACATAGGGTCAATGAACCTACTTTTTAAAAACATCTTTATATACTACTCAAAAGAAGTTAAGGATCACCCAATTCTTTCATATTGGTAATGTTAATCTGTCATGGCATGAGAGATTAACTATTGTAATATGGAAGAATCAGGTGATCCTTAACTTCTTTTGAGTAGGATATATATACATATACATAAAATATATGTAACATGCGGAGAAACGTGATAGCGTGTGCGATAACAAAATGCATCAAGTCATGTGAAGTGTTAAATGTCTCTCACAACTATTTTCTATTTTCATCGTTATTCAGATATAATTATAGCATATATGCAGAAAGTGTTTTTCTTCAGAATCTTTTTTTTTAAATATTATTTCGGTACCAGCTGTTCAAAACTATATATTCAATGTCTTCAGATAACATAGTGCTTGTAAATTAATAATGCTCATTTCGTTGACATAAAAAATAAAAAGTATTTTTCTTATGCATTTAAAATGCACGCTAAATAACAGCATATATACTAAAACTGTGTACTTTTGCATCAAAACCCATTATTTTCCTTCATGAAAACAACATGTTGGATAGAGAAAATACCATTTTGTCAGGGGCTTTTGTACTTTTGTATGTTTATTAGCTCCACCCAAAACCGGACTATGAACTCAAGACACCTTTCTCAGGATCCAGTGATAAAGTTATCTCCTGTTCCGACAAATCCATTCATCGTGAAGGTCGGAACAAATTGTCGTCTGCTCTCGCGTGTAGACACTATCAAACTAAAGTGAAACCCAGCCCTTGACATGATAGCAATGTGTTTTGGAACACAAGAAGAAATAGTCCAATGAAGATAAAATCCGAATACCGATATCAAAAGTAAGAAAGAAATTGCGTGTCCAATTTCTTCGTATCTTGCACGTGAGGATGAGAACGAAAAGCTCGTGCAGTGATGATCTACTGTTTCTGATTTGGCATGATTGATCTGGTAGCTGTATCTGTGACGCAGATAAGTTGGGAGTCCTATGTCTATTGTTCTTGGCAGTTCGTCCGGAGCCTGACTGAAGTTGGATACTAGATGTAGATAAATCGGTAAACATTCGGGTCGCTCGACTTTCCTACATCAAAGAAAGAATGTTTATAGTCACAAAATAGATGGAATAATTATCCGGTAGGGGTGAATCATTGAAAGTACCACCGACGCAGGAGAGAGATGGGGAGACATCGGAAAAGAAGGATGAAAAGAATTTGAGAAGAGAAGAGGAAAAAGTTTGAGAAATAGAAAAACGACAGTCAAAGGAATGTACAGGTGAATATTGTCTTTCACCGTTATCAGCAATGTGACGTCGCTGAGGCATTGAACCCGGGTCCTCGACCTGACGTATAAACAGTACAGAAAAAGGGGAACATAATAACCAGAGGCCAGAGGGAGAGGAACACCTTACCCAGGCAGGCAGGAGGAACACGGCAGCAAGAGGAAGAGGCAGGAAGAACACGACAAGCAAAGGAAGAAGCAGGAAGAACACGACAGACAGAGGAAGAGACACGAAGAACACGGCAGACAGAGGAAGAGACAGGAAGAACTCGACAGACAGAGGAAAAGGCAAGAGAAACATGCCAGCCAGAGGAAGGAGGAGGTACACGACAGACAGAGGAAGAGGCAGGGGGAACCCGACACGACAGGCAGAGGAAGAGGCAGGGGGAACCCGACACGACAGACAGAGGAAGAGGCAGGGGGAACCCGACAACCAGAGGAAGAGGCAGGAAGAACACGACAGACAGAGGAAGAATTCACAGAAGAAGAGGCAGGGGGAACCCGACATCCAGAGGAAGAGGCAGGAGGAACACGACAGACAGAGGAAGAACACACAGAGGAAGAGGCAGAGGGAACCCGACAGCCAGAGGAAGAGGCAGGAGGAACACGACAGACAGAAGAAGGAGGCAGGAGGAACAGGGCAGCTGGAGGAAGAGGCAAGAAGAATATGGCGGCCTGAGGAACATGCAGGAGGAACAAGCCAACCAGAGGAAGAGGCAGAAGGAACATGCCAACCAGAGGAAGAGGCAGAAGGAACACGGCAGCTAGAGGCAGAGGCAGGAAGAACACGACAAGCAAAGGAAGAGACAGGAAGAACACGACAGACAGAGGAAGATTCAGGAAGAACACGACAGACAGAGGAAGAACATGGCAGACAGAGGAAGAGTCAGACAGAACACTACAGCTAAAGGAAGCGACAGGAGGAACATGCCAACCAGAGGAAGAGGCAGGAGGAACACCGCAGCTAAAGGAAGTGGCAGGAAAAACAAGGCAAACAGAGGAAGAGGCAGGAATAACATGACAAAGGAATAAGCAGGAAGAACATGTCAGCCAGGGGAAGGGACATGCAGAACACTTCAGCTAAAGGAAGAGCCACGAGGAACATGTCAACCAGAGGAAGAGGCAAGAGGAACACCGCAGCTAGAGGAAGTGGCAGGAGAAACACGGGAGACAGAGGAGGCCGCTGGGGGAATTGAACCCGGGTCCTCGACCTGACGTATAAACAGAACAGAAAACGAAGAACATAATAACCAGAGTCCAATACGAGAGGAACACCTTACCCAAATAGGCAGGAGGAACACGGCAGCAAGAGGAATAGGCAGGAAGAACATGGCAGCCAGAGCAAGAGACAGGAAAAACACGACAGACAGGACGAAGCCAGCAGGAAGAACACGACAAACAGAAGAAGAAGAAGCAGGAAGAACATGACAGACAGAGGAAGAGGCAGGTGGAACCCGACAGTAAGAGGAAGAGGCGGGAAGAATTCGACAGAGAGGATGAGTCAGGAAGAACATTACAGCTAAAGAAAGAGGTCGGATGAACATGACAACCAGAGGAAGAGGCGGGAGGAACACGACAGACAGAGGAAGAGACAAGGGGAACCAGTGGAAGAGGCGGGAAGAACTCGACAGAGAGGATGAGTCAGGAAGAACACAAGCAGAGGATGTCAGGAAGAACACAAGCAGAGGAAGAGTCACGAGGAACATGGCAGAGGAAGAGGTCGGATGAACACTGCAACCTGAGGAAGAGGCGGGAGGAACACGACAGCCTCAGATGAAGTAACAGTAGGAACACGACAACCAGAGGATGAAACATATACAGAAGAAGAAAAGGGAGTCATGAACATATAGCCAAGTACCGTGTTGTCAGTGTGGGTGGGGGTGTCCTATTTGTATCCACAGACAGGTCATGAGACAAAGGCGCACTTCAAGTGAGAATAAACCAAGAGAGAGATATGCAAATAAACAGGGGGAAAGACGGGTTGTTCATATGTTAAAGGTCAGGGATTTATAGTGATTGAAAGAAAACATCAGATAAAGACTTCTAGTTGCATGGAGAGAGAACGGGGCAAACAGGAAAGATATATGCAGATAAAGTACAGTTACAAAAGAACAAATGCTTAAAGAGTGGGAGGTGGTAGTTGAAGAAATAAAGTTGGGGGGTAGTCGTGTGGTCAAAGCGGTCGCTCGTCATGCTCAAAGCCCGTGTTCGATTCCCCACATGTGTACAACGTGTGAAGCACATGCACTTCTGGCATCTCCTGTTGTGATAGAGCTGGAATATTGCAAAACGCATCTCACTCACAACATCTACAACAGAAGGACAAGTGTGGCGTTATAGAACATGGAAAACTGACCTTCCCTATTATATGCCAGTGCACTCACTCAGTTTTGGATAGCGTTAGAAAAGGCCCTGAGCAGTTTATGCTGCATAAGAGGTGACTTAAAAAAGATCGAGTGGTCAGACTTTGTGACTTGGTTGAAGACGTTTCAACGCACTCTGACACACACACACGCTCTCGCTCTCTCTCTCTCTCTCTCTCTCTCTCTCTCTCTCTCTCTCTCTCTCTCTCTCTCACACACACACACACAGTATCAACCTCTACTTTGTGTTACCAAGACAAACTGTCATGCCAGAACTAGAATATTCTTCAGCGTTATAATCATGCAGGTACTCGCACATTTATTTTGTAAATATATGAAGAATTACCAATGCAAAGTTAACTTTTCTTCTATTTCTTCTATACATTGCTTCGATTTCGGGTTTTTTCTATTTCATCATACACATGACATACTGTTTTCGAGCCCATATTCTTTCCATGGAGACACACAGCGGCAGATGAGACACGACTTGCAAGGAATGATTTGTTGAAATAATATATTTGCCTTTGCATGACGACACCAATTTACGATGCACACTTGCGGCCTGGATACAGCTGACCTTAAAACCTTGCAGTTAAAGCATTACAATGTGACTTATTTACTCTATACAACACCCCGTAAGTCCTACATCCGATAATTCGGCTGATTTTGATGAAACCGAATGGTCTGTTGTATAGAGGTTCCCCTCTGTTCGAGACATGAGATGATCGTGACAAAACGTGACAGTCATACCAAGATGGTTGAATCCAGATGAGAACTGGTGATCAGGTTTCCACACCGAACCAAACCACACTGTACTATACTCATATTAATTACAGTTGGTGTATTGCTCTCATATGATTCCAGCTATGTGATACGCGGGTAAAAGACAGTTACTCTAGCGGGCGGACCGATGGATTGCCGCAAAAGGGAACTAGAAACAATATTATGTGTAGGCAATTGTTATTTTGCCTATATGTAGTAGCCACTATATAAGAAACTGGTTTCAGCTGGAACTATGTTGACTGTCGGCACTGTCGGACTGACAAGTCACTGACCTTATCACGTAATATATATTAATGCGCATGTTCCAGGAAAACATGCAATATTTTGGCGATGTGTGTTTTTGGATGGAATTTCCTGTGTTAGGAATAAACAATATATACCACCCCAAATCACACTTACGTGATAACCTCTATTTTTCTATACGTAGGATGTGCAACCATTTCTTGGCAGGTAAAGACTTCTGGTAGTGTGTTCAAGGTTTGTACAAGCGACAAGACACGACTAATGACTAAATAAGTGAAAATATAAAACACGTTGCATTCTAGCGTTGACGTGTAAATCCTCTGTCGAGTCATTTGAGACAAATTTCTGTAATAGTAAGCGCGCCGTCACATGCAGAGCATAAATACATCTAGCAATCTGCAAATGACTTTTTGCATGTTTGTATGTTTCGCGGTAACCATATGCTTCGAGATACTGGCATACATAGGGCACGGGAGGCCCAGTCGTCTAAGGCGCCGCGATTCGCTGTGCAGAGTTGCGTCCCTTCGATACGCCAGAAATCTATGATTGTGGGTTCGAATCCCGGTTCGGCCCGATTATGTTTCTAGGTTTGTCAGCACCCGTGCTCGTTATGTTTCATCGAAGTGGTAAACTTCTGAGACCTGCATCACTTCGGGCTTTCCTCCCACATTAAGCTGACACGCCGTGATATAACTGGAATACTGTTAAAAGAGGCGTTAAACCCAACTCACTCACCACTAGCATACAAACCCCGCCTTCAACTCGCCAAACAACGCTGCTCATTAGATTTTACGGCCGCTTTGCTGATTTACAGTGACAGTCGAAATGGTGACCCCAAATTATCCAATTTATCTTGTAAGCGTTTGTTTGGTGCATCTTTTTACACGAGTCTGAGACTCTGGGTCTTAAATGAAAACAATTTGCTGATATATGTAAATCGTCTTCTTTTGGATTACTGTATTTGTAAGCAGTGAAAGGGGCAGTTTCATGGTAGATAATGCATGTGGAAAACACTTTCTCGAGGTCAGCCAGAACCGTCCCCGACATTGAGTTTGTAAACTAGATCATTGAACTGTCTATTCAATCTCAAGTATTGAGGCTCGGATAATGGCTTGTGTATTTATCGCGCTCAGGGCGTGAAAATCTTTTTATCACGCGCTAAATAACAATTGATACACAAGCCTATAGCTATCTTGTTTGCCCGACCCTTTATCGAATTACTAATGTATTTGATCCCGCGATTATTACGCATACATGATGGCTTTGAGATAGGGAAGTTTGTTCAGTAATGGAATAATGATTACTATAAAATGCCAAACACATTTTACTCAGTAAGCTAAGTTTTATCGCGCCGCATTGACGTGGTGGCTTTAGGGCCGTGTGAACAGCGCGAGACATGTGTGGTATGGCGATCTCGCCATGCAGGTGTTAGGACTGTGTATTCGATAGGTTGGTAATTACAGACTATCGTAAATGGTATAAAGCTTTAGACTGAGAGAGGTCAATATTTTAGTTCACACCGCTCGAAGTGCTGTATAAATCAAAGCTATTTTGGGTATGTTAACATATCAGTGATAGTGTTGAATGCAAGGCGTTAACACGGTCTAATTGTTGATGTGATTTCCTAGAATATGGGTATGATTCTATTTTAGGAACGTTGTTACTGTTGGACATAAGCCATCGTGCTTTTCATAAATAATAAGAACAAGTTGTCCCCATAAAAGACTGGCGCCCTTCAAATGGCCCGAGGATCAGTGGACCATATGTTGTTGCCAAGTGTATTTAGGGTAAAGCAAAGGATGTGAATTGTACTGTCCGCCTCTCTAACCTTGCCTAATATTAGGATATAATTACCACACATCCATTGACTTATATTTCAGTACAGCCTTGGAGCAAGGCTAGGCATGACCCAAAGTGTTTGTTGTTAAACGCCTCACTCAACAATATCCCAGTTATATGACGGCAGTCTGTAAAACTCGAGTCTGGACCCGACAATGCACTAATTGAACTCGTGTGCATCGAATTGCTCAGTTGGGATACCATGACATGTCACCAACCAAAAGATCCGGGGTAGAAGAGGTCTTCAGCAACCCATGCTTGCTGTAAAAGGCGACTAACGGGAGCGGGTGGTCAGGCTCGCTGACTTGGTTGATGCATGTCATCGATCCCAATTGCGTGGATCGATGCTCATGATGTCAATCACTGGATTGTCTGGTCCAGACTCGATTATTTACAGACCGCCGTCATATAGCTGGAATATTGCTGAGTGCGCCGTTAAACAACAAACAAACAAACAAAACTTGTGGCAAACATTCTATACGACAGTTACATCTGCATGTAACAGCCACTGTCAAAGAAATAGACGTGAGGCACTTCCGAATTGAGATATATTCGAAGCCCCAGTAAAATCTCATGAACAATCACTCCTGCAATTACGAAAAACGCAATCAAATTGTCCCAGGTTATGTTACAAAGAACAAGCAAGAGCTATAAATATGGAAAATCCAAATATGTTTGTTACAAAATAACTATAAAATGAGCAAAGTTCAAATGAACATTAAAAACCCCATTTAAATGAGTGAGTGTGTACAGACTTCCGCAGCAACTTTCCAGATATATCCAGGCTTTACCTTAGTGTATATATTTGCAACTCTCGATAGTAAATGCTGTGGCCCCTGAGTGATCACTGCATCAACAGCAAATAAACTACAAAGTGTGTGTGTGATGCCATCTGCTTATTATAAAAAGGATTTTCTTGTTGGAATTTAAACTTGAGGAAAATCTGACATGGACTGTCCAACATTCTCATCCAAACAGAAATGTAAACAATCATAGCTTCAATTTAATCAGCACCAATCATTCCAATATCCCTCAATCATTTCAAGACCCGTGAAGATTCCGGGGTAGAATAGGTCTTCAGCAACCCATACTTGCCGTAAAAGGCGACTAACGGGATCGGGTGGTGAGGCTTGCTGACTTGGTTGATACATGTCATCGATCCCAATAGCGTAGATCGATGCTCTTGATGTCAATCACTGGATTGTCTGGTCCAGACTCGATTATTTTACAGACAGCTGTCATATAGCTGGAATATTGCGTGCGGAGTTAAACAACAAACAAACAAACAATCATTTCACTATCCATACTCTTATGTGTCCAATGGGACTCTTAGTGGACATTATTTGCATCCATTCTTAATTTGTATGAGTATGATGCAATATATTACGCATAATAATAGTCCATTTATATTGTGCATATTTCCATGCTACCCAGGGGAATGCTTAAAGTACCATGGTCACTGGATCAGTGTGCACTAAACAATCATTCTCAGCTCCCTTGGGAGTATACAACCCAAGCTTCATCTTAGGGGCTAGAAGGTTACAACCCCATGTCAATCTCATCCTACCAGGTACCCATTCACTGCTGGGTGAAGAGGCACATTAGGCTACCTCTGCTCTCCCTCCCCAATCTATTTTCATAACCAGATGTATGGAAGTAAGAAAAACCTTACTTCTCCTGGGTAGAAATGAACAGTCACATATACATCATTATCTTATCAGTGAAATTCCGGGGTAGAATAGGTCTTCAGCAACCCATGCTTGCTGTAAAAGGTGACCATGCTTTTCGTTATAGGTGACTGACGGGATCAGGTGGTCAGCTTCGCTGCCTTGGTTGACGCATGTCATCGCATCTCAGTTGTGTAGATCGATGCTCATGATGTCAATCACTGAATGGTCTGGTCCAGGCTCGAATATTTACAGACCAATGTGATATAGCAGCAATATTGCTGAGTGCGGCATTAAACAACAAACAAAACATAATTCTCTACCAAACAAACCTGAAAGATATGCTCCCCTGAAATATATATAAATAAATGCCAATGAAAATGTCACAATAATTTATTGAGAAACATTAATGTGATATTAGCCGGCCATTGGGCACCGTAAAATGTTCGAACCCCCTGTTGAGATCCGGGATTCGAACCATTGGACTTCTCATCTGAGGTCAGGTGCCTTTTACACATGAAAGTAGAGTGAGTGAGGGAGTATGGTTTTACACTGCATTTAGCAATATTCCAGCAATATCACGGCGGGGGAACATCAGAAATGGGCTTCACACATTGTACCCATGTAGGGAATTGAACTCGGCTACCCCACCGCCCCCATGAAAGAAGAGGTTAAACCAGTGTGAGTAGGGTTTTGTTAGGGTACACAATATTTCAGTTATATCACAGCATGTCAGCTCATGTCTGAGGAAAGCTCTAAGTCTTAGACGGTTATCACTTTGCTGAAATATTTTAGCATGGGTGTTATGCTGACAAACAGGGAAACATCAGGGCATATCTGCAATTAGAACCCATGATTAGAGGATTCGGGGCAAACCTGAGGGATGCAACTCTATATAATTCATTGTGGCACACCGACTGGGCCACTTGCGCAGTGTTAAACCATAGCGTGAGTTGATTTTAATGCATCTTTGAACAGTATTCCAGTTACATCACTGCGTGTCCGCTTAATGAGGGAGGAAAGCCGGAAGTGATGCAGGTCTAGGATGTTTACCACTTTGGTGAAACCCATGAACATGGGTATAGTGTTGACAAAACTAAATTGATTGTTGAGTATGGTTTTACGCCACTTTTAGCAATATTCCAGCAATATCACGATGGGGGCACACCAGAAATGGACTTCACTCATTGTACCCATGTTCGGAATCGAACCTGGGCCTTCGGCATGACATGAGAACACTTTAACCACTCGGCTGCGCCACTGCCCCCGACAAACCTAGAAACATAATTGGGGTGAACCGGGACTCAAACCCAGCCAGCCATAAGTTTCTGGCACATACTGGTTTGTTAAATCTTTATTAGAAATAATAATGACTTTTTCAATATAATTACAATGTTTTTCATCTTATATTATTGAATATCTGAGAGTACCGGCACATGTCTTGCAGTCCAACTTCGCAATATTTTTTGCCTTTCACTTCCTGGTTTGGCTTATCTGCGGGTCATATCATTTTCTTTCATATTTCAATGGTCAAGTTAATACCTCGGCTTATCTACGGTCATATACGGTAAAAGATGCGTAACTCTTCACAGTGAATTGCGGCACCTTAGACAACTGGGCACCCGTGCAGTGTAAACCAAGAGAATAAAGATTTAAATTAGTTTGTTTTGTAGCAAGTCCTGTCTCATAAGAACACTTTATCCTTAAACATGTATATGATACTTGCCATCTCACCATACTGTTCATACTGTACCGGGGCGGTCGGGTAGCCTAGTGGTTAAAGCGTTCGCTCATCACGCCGAAGACCCGGGTTCGATTCCTGACATGGGTACAATGTGTGAAGCCCATTTCTGGTGATCCCCGCCGTGATATTGCTGGAATATTGCTAAAAGGGGCGTAAAATCAGACTCACTCACTCATACTGTACCCATCACTCGGCACAGAAACAACAAAGGCCTTATTTCAATCCCATTTTTTATTAATTTCTCATATAAAACTGTTACTCCCTGAATGATGTAGTTTGAAGGGGTGACTCATCAGTTGGAGCAAGAAGTGAACTATATCAAAATACATACATACGTACACACACACTTACACACTTACATGACCCCCAGCGCAGGAGTGCTGTCACCGTGGCTGTCAGGGGATTGGGCGTGTCGCTTGCATGGGAATCACAAAATAAGAAAATACACTGATATGTTGCAAAAATTTATCAGACAGCAAGCTCATAGTTTTCAAGTCTTGATAAGCCCATTTGTGATAACGGATATCCTCATGACCAATTGGAATCCAGTTATTTATTTCCAGAAACACTTTTTCTTTATGATAACATTGAGAATTCCTCATTTATATATCTGAATTTTTTTTCTCAAAATATTCTTAAATTCATGTTAAGAGAACCCAAATATTTCATGTTATTAGTTTTGGCTTATTAAGACTATCACAGAAAACATGGATCTTGGTACCGGGTCTCTGTGAGCTTGTCGTCATTCTCCCAAACCAAAGCTAAAATGTTGAGCGAACACTACACACCTAATGTGTGAAAATTAACACAATAATAAATAAATTAGAAACAAAATAAATAGATTTGTGAATTTGAGAACAATGACATACATAAATCCCTTAAAGCCATGGTAGATGGTAGTCAAGGAAATTATCAAAGTTATAATAATGGGTAACTAAAAATGTGTAGGTAATGCTCACTTGATTCTCATACATGACAATTTGTTTGCCTTGTAATGATGTTAGTATTGAGCAGTTTATAATCTTGATAAATAATTGAACATTAGAAAACAGGAATTTTATTATATCATGAAAATGTGTCATGAAAAAAAAGAAAGGTTTTTAACTTAAATGATTAATGTGTAAATAGATAAATAAATAAATAAATAAATAAATAAATAACAAACAAATCAATAAAAGCTTGGTGTTTTCTCCTGCTGTGTATCTACAATTAATGAAGGAACTATCACAAATGAGCTGTGTAACACAACAGTTGTCTCCCCTGGAACCCCTCAAGTGATTACATTTATTCTCCATGAGTTTTTCTTTACCTTGAGAGGAATATTTGTCATACACAGATTTTGATAACTGAGTTATCTATATCAGTCATATTGAAATAAAAGCAATGAAATCCGCATTTTACAGGAGCTGAGTGACTCTTAATGCACAAGCAGCATATAGGATTGAGTTTTATTTTGTCAGAAGCTGTTGTAAAAATATAACACCAAAACCCTTCTCTCTCTAGAAATGGTATTTTATCTGAAAGTGTTTTCTGAAGCAGTCTATTTCAGAAGTCTTAAAATTACTTAGCTAATAATAGTGAAATTCTACATCACTCTGAAAAGGAGCACTCTTCTCCAAGGCTAAAGTCCATTGTGTGTGTTCACAATGTAATTTGCTCCATGGATGAAATAATTAGTAACCAATAACTGTTTGATTATGTACAGTTTAAATTTGAGTTTGCAGACAGTGGTTTTTGAGGGACTTGACTCAAGCAATCAAAGGGGAGACAACTCACTTTTCATCCAATAAGTTAAAAACAATATTGCACTCGTCAACATATCACATGGTGTCTTCAAGGCTTAAAAAGTGGTGTAAAAGTAAAAACATTGAAATAAAAGGTCCACTATTCATATTTCTCTACATTAATCATAAGTCAACATTTTCAAAATGGAATTAATGAAAATTTCATGTACGATTCATATGGTCAGAAATATCCAAAATTTGGATCTTATTAAGTTAATGATTGTGGATAACTCTTGATTAACCCATTACCATTTAAATTAAAAAGATCTTAAAGGGAAAGGGACACAGTGGACATTTTACTTCCATTCATAAAGTCAACATGTGAACAGTAAATAATGGTCAGATCAACAAACAATAAATAAGTGTCCTAGTGCATGGGAACATTAATTCAATTGATAAAATAGTGGACATTTCTGTCCATTCAGTGAAATACCAAAAGTCCCGAAACCAGACATATTGTACTTTGGTACCATAAATAATGTATATGTATATAAATATCATCTTTCATCTACCATATTATCTAACAGTAGATATATCATACCTATAGGAAATTCCAATTAAAAAAACAAATATTTCTTACAGGTTTTAATATATACAATATCTTTTTTCAATAAGGTAAATTTGCAAAGAAACTTGTAATAATCAACTGGAAATTTAACAAATTCAAATATTAATATGAAAAGATATGTCAAATTCTCCAAAGAAGACTTCCAAATTCCTTGTGTCTCGGTACACTCAATAAAGAATTTATCGAGTAGGATGGAGCAATATGATTTTATACAGACGTTGAACCATAACTTAATATAGAAAGTGTTGATAGAGGATCATAAAATGACTTATGTCATTGTGATGTTCAAAGCAACTTGAAATATATATTGCATCTTTTTCATTCTTGTATCTAATGGACCATACATTCCATTTTGAAAACTTTACATAAATCAACTTTTAAGATGTAAATACTTTGTGAAACTGAGCTTTTTATCATTTTATAAAGTGTAAAAAAAGGTCTATGCTATACTACCCTACAGAGAGTGGTTAAAAGCTCATTTATACACACAACACAACAAGGTAGACAAAGTAGAAATTTACAAATGCATATTAAACTCTGCAAGGCAAAAAGGTGATAGGAAATTGTGAACAGTTTGGAACCAGGGTATATACCTAAAATACAGTTTCACAGAGCAAGAGATGATCTTTTCTACATATTTTGTCTCGCCACACTGTGACAAAGTCATTAAATAGTCTCCCTTTCATGTGAAGAGTTATGCTCCCTTTCATGTGAAGAGTTATGCCCCTTCACAACCCTAAAATGAATATCCAATGGAATTTTACAAAATTACTTTCCATAAAGACATTATTGAAATATTTACTGAAGTGTGGAAGTAATAATATAATTGGTGTTGTTATTCAGACTTGTAAGCCACACATTACAAAATAGTTATTAATTATTGTAATATTCTTGCAATATTGCTAAATCTTTTCTGGCATGTTTCCAAGTCTTTGACTGTTATTGTTTATACATATTTTCAGGTATTACCCTAGTTTCTCTGTGAGTGCTTGATAGTGATTAATGTGAAAGTGTTCAAGCCAAATAAAACCATATGTAACATATATCAAAATATTACAAAATGTTAGAAAAAATAAGAAGAGAAAATGAAGTTTAACTAATTTACTGACAAAATTTACATTTAAATCTCTTGCATATTTCCTCTTTTCATACCACAATAGGATGAGTCCTGTGCATACAAGACAATTAAAGATTGAAGGATTTGTTCATTTGAATTTAGATTACCAACATATTCATTTCCATTTGAATTAAGAAACCCTACCACAATTCAGTTGAAACCAACATTAAACCCATACCTGCTGGATATTTTTTTAAAGCTAATTCACGGAACTGAATGTTTAAAAAAAAAAGGTTAACCCAGACGATATAATAATGTTTTTCATGTAGTCATACCATAGAATCATTTTTTCAAATATTCCTACCTTAGAATCATTTTTTCAAGTAGTCCTACCTAAGAATCATTTCTTTCAAGTTGTCCTTCCATAGAATCATTTCTTTCAAGTTGTACTACCATAGAATCATTTTTTTCCCATGTAGTCCTACCATAGAATCATTAGTTTCAAGTAGTCCTACCATAGAATCATTTTTTCAAGTAGTCCTACCATAGAATCATTTCTTTCAAGTTGTCCTACCATAGAATCATTTCTTTCAAGTTGTCCTACCATAGAATCATTTCTTTCAAGTAGTCCTACCATAGAATCATTTCTTTCAAGTAGTCCTACCATAGATTCATGTCTTTCAAGTTGTCCTACCATAGAATCATTAGTTTCAACAAGTCCTACCACTAAATCAATATTTTTTGTAGTAGTCCTCTCACAGAGTCAATATTCTTCAATAGTCCTATCACTGAATTTCTTTCTCCCAGGAAAAAACAACATGTTTTATTTACCCCAACCCATTGGTGTTATCACATTTTCAGTTGATTAAATATGTTTTTTTAGACATTCATCCAGCATGTGAAGTAATTGCTTAGGTCATTATATAAGATAACAGGTAAGCTTCCACATTGACAAGCCACTACTACAAGAGACTGCTGAGACACAAGTGCCAATCATTCCCTTAGTGAACTTAACGACAGTATATACATCTGCTATTTGCCAGAAAATCTGATGATATAAAAGAATGCAATAATATAATGTAAGTTACGGTGGTTTACAAGATCTGAAGTTTGTGCAAACATCTGTGCTGACACAATTTAGGCATGAAATTAATTGGTAACAGTATTAAAGAAGTCACAAAAGCTCAAAAACTTGACGTGCATCAAGAGTCAATGAAATGTGAAAGATTGACCGGGAGTAACAATGGCCGATGATAATGAAACTGACGTGCATAATGTCGTCTATATACATATGTTACAAACATGTCATTATACATAGAGTGTAAAAATAATCTGTTCATAAGTGTGTTGGTGAAATGAATATTGGGCAGCTATACTGGTCAATTTTTCTGACGATTTGCTTCCTATTCAGGGAGGTGACTTATTTCCTGTTTAGCATCAAAATGTACGTTCACATTTGATATGAATTTGAATTATCAGTTAGGTCCATGAAAGAAAAAAGGCATGTTGTATTTTTGAACCATTTTTAGATTTTGATAACTCTGGATTGCATTAAGTTTCCATAGTGATTGGAATATCAGTTTGCAGTCAAGGCGCTATGGTGAAACTGGTTTGATGAAAATGTCTCATAAATTTTTACCATATATTGGAAAAAATATTGAAAACATCTTTCCCAAATATAGATCAATTTCAGGTGAAAATCAGAAAAATCATCCAGTATCATATAAATATGAATCTTACAAAAACCTCATTTTGTGGTTTTGGCAGAATTGCTCATATTTATGTACATAATTACAAGTTGCCATTATAAGATGCATTTCTAATGAGAACACAACAGACTTGTTCAAAACAGTTGTCAATAGCTGACATTTAAGTGTCAATTTCATTCAGATGATCACAATGTCATTAACATATCTGGGGCGGTGGGGTAGCCAAGTGGTTAAAGTGTTTTCTCGTCATGCCGAAGACCCGGGTTCGATTCCCCACATGGGCACAATGTGTAAAGCCCATTTCTGGTGTCCCCCGCCGTGATATTGCCGGAATATTGCTAAAAGCGGCGTAAAACCATACTCACTCACTCACTCATAACCATATCTACATACCTGTGAGACATAATGCTTTGTATATAAAAAACTGAGCTTAAGTAACATTTATACATTTAAATTTACCCCTACATTTGAATTACAAAGTGAGTGAGTGAATTGGGTTTAAATCCATTTTGAATATTTCACTTATATTGCAGCGTGTCAGTCTAATGAAGGCGTAAAGCCGTTAGGTCATTGGCCGCTACCACTTGGGTAAAACCCAAAACACTGTATGGTGCTGAAAAACTATGGATCCTAATTAGGGTGAATTTGGGATTCAGCCCTGATCAGCAGATCCTGGCACAGCTAAGGTTTGCAACTCTTGGATAATTGGATTACAAAGACACGGTGAAATACCAAGTGTTTTTAACAAGTCTGCTATCAATCACATAAGTAATCAATTGCAAATGTGTGTGCGAATATTGGGAGACAGCTGAAAGACATGTCGTGATTGTAACCACACTTAATTTATATTTCTTGTACATTGTTAATTTCACTGGCATCAATCAGGGTTATACATGACACATACGATTGTCCATTTCACATCGGAACTGATGCAACATCCACATCCAAGAAATTAAACATCAAAAAAAAAAATCAAAAAAAAAATCACACTGTTTGTACAAGGACAGTCATACAACCTTGAAACCGGAATCAAACATAATCATTTTCAGAACCGTCAAATGAACATAGCACACTGCTTCCTCCTTCGACCTTGTTTCAGAGTTAATCTCCATCGTTTTGAAAGAATGTATATATCTTCATAAACATAATGCCATGTGTATTTCAAATTCACACATTAATCACTCACTAAAACTGGCACACAAAAAAAACAAATTGGAGCTGACATTCGTCAAACATATTCATGATGTTCATAGCTCCCGCTGTGCTCGCACATTTCAGGTTCATTGCTATGTGACCTGTCACCAACGCGGTCATGTGACACCGAGGACAGGTCAGGAGTGTCAACAGTGGCGCCATCTAGCACGATCCTCGGAACGCATAACGTAGTTTCAGTACATTGAGACACGGAAGGCTCGTTGGGTGGACTAAGCGAACCCTCACCCAGTTCGAAACTGGAATTATCAATGCCTGGTTGGCACGTAGTCAAGTCAGGCATCTGTATATGGACCCCTGATAATGAGGCAATACCCACTAACGGGTCATCCTCTGTCTTAAAAGTGGAATGGCAACCGATCTGTTCACTGTCAGTCAATGGCGAGTCTTTTTCAGAGTCTGGGACTAAATTTGAACTTGAATTCGATGAATCAAATGGGTAACTGTCTTCTTGGCATTCAGATGCATAGGAACACGAGTTCAATGAAGTCAATGTTGGTCTGACGTCATCGTCGTCGTCATCTCCCGTAATTTTCATCACCTCCTCGTCACAAGCAGCCTCCAACTCCGCCCAATCGTTGATTAAAGAATCATCCAAGTCAGAACCAGTCTCACCACTACTCTGTTGTGTTTTCAGCTCATCCTTTGAGCGAGTGATATTTGTTTCTGATGTTTTTGTTGTTGAGGTCCGTATCAAGGGACTTGCCCCAGTGTCGGTTCCCGTTGTGTCCGAGCTGGATACTGCTCTGGGGAGATACTTGTCCCTGAACCGACTATACTTGGCACCACTACTTCTGCTTCTCAGCATGTGTTTTTTCAACAAGCGATGTTTTGGGGAATCAAACTCTGGCTCGGGACATTGCTGCAGTGAGTCCTGCTTCACGGGCAAAGTGGGATGAGACTGGGAGAAACCCTTGGGCTGGGCCTTCTTCACCTCGTCCTCGAATGTCTGCCAGACGGAGGGGACGCTACCATGAAGATGGTTCCCTGAACCGATGTCCACACTGTACTGCTTAACAAGTGGACGCCTGCCTTGTCGCGAAGATGTGGCGAGATTCCTCCCATCTGACAGCAACCGCCTGTCCATCCTCGACTCTGGAGGACTGGCGATCTTCATCTGCATCATTGGTGGTGACTCCAGCTTGTCTAGGATAGATCGGCGACTTGGTGAACAGGGATGCACAATGATGGGTGCGGGGACCGTCCCTACCTGGTGCTCCATGCTCACCACTGTGATGGCAATTTTAGCAGGGGACAAATTGTTGGCTGAAGAAAACCAAAACATAGATTATTAATCTTAAATAACCATAACCTACACCCCTTAACACATCAACATGAAGATTTCAATAACAAGGGACTAATCATTGGTCTTATAAAATACATTGGGAAATTAAGCCTAGAGTTGGTTTGAAGATTCAGAAATGTATGTATTTTTCAAAGACGGTTTTAATACCAATTTCCAAACTAGCATTTTAATCATCAAATCAAACAGATATGATTTATCATCAAACAGAAATATAACCATACAATATCTACTTGACAACCCCATGTTAAAATAAGTATGCCCCATCGTCCCTCCCTTCTTTGGAAACCCTCCTGTGATGACACCTCCATCCTCTTCAGCGCTCTATCAGTTCTATATAATAAATCATCAGTCTCCCACAAGAAGTTCACAAGGCAAACATTGACAAATCTACAAGCAAGTAGGCTACGTTTACCCAAGCAACAAACTGTCTCAGATGACAAAGCTTATTGTATATCTTACAAATTGTGAACTAAAAATCATCAATATTAAAACATCATTTCAAACAAAATGAATCTGGTGTAAAATTACTTACATTAAAATGACATTTCCAGCAATTTTTAAACCTTTACAAAAACGAACCTAATCTGCCTGCCCAGTGTCAGGGCACAGTGGGCTATTGTGTGTTAACACAGCTGATGTTACGTCACTGTGACAGACATGTTTAGACCAATCCCTGCCTGGAAGCACCCTGACATACATCCCCCCTGCATGCAATGCTGACATGTAAGATATTGATTAATTGATGAAAGCAGGGAGATTGACCTCGATAATGCAGGTTCTATGTAGAAAAAACCCTTAAAAGATCCTTCAACAGAACTGTTGCACCAAGGAAACCATTATAGATTGAGAATTTGTTTCTTGGAGATACACTGTCAGCACCTAGCTAGCAACGTTCTGGAGAGTCTGGAGACAAACACACAGCACTCTCTCATAACAGTTTCAAATGAGAATCAAATATTTGTTATGTAAATAAGGCTACAGTAAGTTTGCTGGTATAATCCAATAGAAAAATGGCAGTTTGGAATAAATACTTTTGACATTTATATGACCTGTTTCTTGCAATTATACGGTGCGGGAAGATTATATATATTGTTAAAATTTCATTTTCACATTTTTAGAATCTCAGCTTTTATATCTGGAATCAGTCAACTGCCTTCACATCAAGAGAAGACTCTGAATGTATTGACAATGAATTAGAAGAAAAGTGCAAGGTTACACATTTTACATGAATTAAATTAAAAATGGAAACTTTAGAGGTCATATGGGTTAAATATCGCCATTTTGCCATTAATGTTTAACTCACTCACTCATGTTTCTAGCTCTCTGGGATGGGAAGCCAAACGACTGGTTTTCATGCAATGGGTTAAAGAATCACTGGTTGTACAGGCATCTACATTAGTGTCGTATTTATAAACAGTAAATCTTTAAATTTATCAATATCAACCTTGCAATTCCATCAGCAAATTGGTGCACTGGATATAGGTGTGAATTGGTGCAGTTATCCCCACATAAACATACCTTACTGTACCTGTGTACTGATAAATGTTCCTTATATGACAGTCTGTATTGACTGTTCACTACTGCTATTTACCATAATTCTCCAAATAAGCAACAACAAATATATTATACAAACAACATTTCTTTAAAATTATGTAAGCATTCAATTTATAATTTGAAGGATGAAATACTATTGGTGATATACCGTATTCGACGTAATAAGCGCCCAGGGCGCTCTCAAAATTAGAAATAGGGGGCTCTTATTAGAATATTATTTTGGTGAAAAAAACAGAGTTGAAAGATAAATTTCGTGGTTTATGCTGACAGCCTGAAATGTTTATGTACGACAGATATATTTTTCCAAAATTTAATTCCCCATAATTAACGGTGCATATAACACACAAGTGTGTATTATACGCAAATAAATAAGTCTTGTGTACATTGATCAATCGGAAGGGGTGCTAATTGGGATTGTTACTTGCCAATATATTAGCAAATATCGCCATGGACGCTTTTTAGAGCGGGGCGCTTATTACGTCGAATACGTTAGCTTTTTTAGAAAACAGTCTTTGGTGTTTGTATAATATACATGTGAATAATGGAGACATTACGGTAATACGAAGCGTAACGGTCAAAGCCATGCATGATCCTTTCAACCAGATTACTTTGTTGACCTTGACTAAGCAATGTCTACATGGATTAGTAGTCCTGGAGATTAACTAATAATCTATGGGAAATCAATTATGTAACATCAAAGTTTGAATATGGAGCATGCGTGTACTAGTCGTCAATACTTCACGGGTTTGCATACACTTTATCACCTTGAATACATACGCATGTTACGCTGAGTAATAATGACGTGTATCTGATTCTAGTCTGCTAAAATGAGGTTGTGTATAACTCAAGAAGTCAAATGAGCCCTACTCTGCACAGGAGCCTTGCAAGGGTAAATGTGTAGAGAAGACGTCTGCAAGGTGCCTGTTGCACGAGGCATGTTGCTGATGTCATCCAGGAAGTATTGAAGATGGCGGGTACCTTTTGATACATTGTTCGCTGATATTATGGAATACACCAGGTATACAAAAACTTAACACAGAAGATACATTACCATGCTCTAAATGCTCTTGCTTTACAATATAACATTTTGTTAAATTGTTGAAAGAATAGTAGAGGGTCCTGATGGGGGGGTCCCATAAGCAGTAAGCAGTAAAATTTAGGGTACTTTTTCATTAAGCAGTAATTTTTCTTCTTTTTCAATAAATTCGTCGTGAAAAGGTTTTGGGGTCGCATATTTGTTTCACAAAAATGCCAAATGCATTTTTCAACAAATATTATCACCAGATTTATTTACGTTAAGCAGTTACTTTTTGGTATTTTCCATTAAGCATTTACCATAAAAAAAGATGAATTTTACGTTTACGATAGTGTTTGAAGGGTGTTTTACGTTAAGTATTAAAACCCATCAGGACCCTCATAGTACACCGCTGTTACATACTGAACCCAAAAAAGTTAGGGATCATGAATATTTTTGGGGATATTTTTATGAAATTGTGTGCTTCATCATAAAAAAGATACCCCCCAAATATCCATGATCACTTACTATGTTGTTCAGTACATATCCTTGCAGAAAGCAGTTATACGATGGGTGCTATTTCCTGATGATGGTGACATATACATTTTTTGTACATATCTACATGTGAGTGAGTGAGTGTGTTGGGTTTAACGCCGCTTTTAACAGTATTCCAGTTATATCACGGCGTGTCAGCTTAATGTGGGAGGAAAGCCCGAAGTGATGCAGGTCTCAGACGTTTACCGCTTCGTTGAAACCCACGAGCCTGGGTATGGTGCTGACAAACCTAGAAACATAATCGGGGCGAACCTGGATTCGAACCCACAATCATAGGTTTCTGGCGTGTCCAAGGGATGCAACTCTGCAAAGCGAATCGTGGCGCCTTAGACGACTGGGCCACCCGTGCCCCTCATATCTACATGTATAAGAACTTTAACAAATGGACTTGTGAGTGTAAGCAACAAGCTATAAGCAGATACTTGGGTTTGGAGTCAGTATCTTTCAAAGTGAGGGGAAGCTACACAACCTGTGCCCACAAAACTGCTTTTTTTGCTCATAAAGTTAAACTCATAAACTAATGGATATCTTTATGATAAATGAAACTACTGCATGGTATCTACAATTGGGTATCTATGTTTACTTCTTAGCGTGACTGCAGAAGAAGATTTGAAAACAAATATTCAGGCGAAGCACCTTTTTTGGACATGGACGTAAACTTTTGTTTTTTTCATGGGACAACAAATTTGATATGTTCTCTCTTGAACATTGGTGGACCAAATAATCAAACAAAGTACTTACATAAGTGTCATTTCTTACATCAGTTGTGAACCTAAACGTACAATTTGTATCTTCAAACCATCAGGGTAATGCATACACTACACTTGTTGTCTACATACAGTCAACTTGTTTGATAGGCATTACTTAGAAGTTGACGGGTGACAAGGTAGACACAGTTTTATGGATAACAACTTCTTTAATACTGCAGTCCTACTTGACAAAGGTATAAGGATCTATACCGAAACGTCGCTTTTCACAGTATTAAAGAAGTTATCCATACAATTGTGTCTACCTTCCACATACAGTCAATATGGGTTTCACTGTATACATATTTCATGTCTCAGCGAGAGGTTTGGTGCAATCTCATTAAAATCAGATCTTAGTTCTTGCTATCGCTAAACAAAGATCTGAGGACATCTCATTATGGGTCACGTCAGAACAACCTTTCACAAATTTTGACCGACTAATGAAATGACTGACAAGAAATCGACATTAGCCAATCAGAAGGCAGCTTTCTCGAGCTTTACGACACTATTTTCAAACTGGCGACTACGCCTCGAAACATATTTTGACGTATTCTCTATCAAAAAATTTAAAGCTGATAAGAAGATCATTCTGGAATGGCTAAAAGATGGCATAGATTGTAATGGATATAATCATAAAACCCGTAACTGTCTTTGGGAATACCCTGTGTTAAATATTTTGTGGTTGCACGGTCACAAAACACATTCCGACTGTCACTTTCATGATCTGGATGAAAGGTCGTTCTGACGTGACCCGTCATGGGATGTCCTCAGATCTTTGTTTAGCGATAGTGAGAACTAAAATCTGATTTTAATGAGATTGGGTTTCGTGCTGCTTTGAACAGTATTTCACACTTTAATCCATACTAGACTGTCCAGTCTATTATAATAAATACTCTGGACCCATTTGTAAAGATAGTTTTGTTTCAGAAGTGATGACACCCATGGGGTTTCTGGGTAGGAATCCAGGTCCCCAGCCACCTATGCCTGTCTTGTAAGGGCGACTAAATGGATTGGTGGTCAGGCTATGTGACTTGGTTGTCGACATGTCATTGTATCCCAATTGCTTGCATCAATGCTGATGATGTCAATGAGCTGGATATTGCTGAGCGCAGTGACGTCATCCCACACTCCAATCTCACAGAATTTTGCTCTGAAGGGACAATGGGTTTTGAGGTGTGCCATCTGAATCAAGCTATATATGAAGTGAGGCCACACATTTTTCATTGCTGCTCCTAATGAAAAGCAGTCAATCCAAGAAATATATTAAGCATAAAAATATTTATTTTATCATGTCTCCCACTAATAGCAAAAAAAACTATTTAAATAAGTTCCATGTCTACATCACTATCAAAAAGCCAGCTGAAGTCTTAAATCGACGGGAGAATGACTTTCAAATAAATAAATAAATAAATAAATAAATCACACAGTTGTCTATTTTTATTTTGTAGGGTGGAGTTATGTCTTAAAACTGAAATTAATTAATTTATCTTACATTGGACTTTGGAATTGCTCCCCTAATGTCAAAAGCCTGTTAAACCTGGAGGCTACCTGAGGAGGAATGGTGTATGCATACCTTGATGGACTGAGGATGTAAGGTGGGTCAGCCTGACTATCTATCAGCGGGAAATCAGTCATGCATAACATCATACTACCACTACAGATCCTCCAAGAGCTATATGATGGAGAAATAAAATGTGCCGCAGACTTAGAAGTAAATCTTAATTACACCAATGTTTGGGAATGTTGCCATGGAGTCTTCGTATAAGTCTTTGGATTCCTGTTGAGATTAATTGTCATGTATTTTCTTCATGATAACACAAAAACAGAACATGAAGAAGACACTTGCCTACAACATAACCGCTCCCTCCCTGATTCTCTTTCATCAACTTTCATCAAATAAAACCCCTATTGTCCCTTTCTGAGAATTCCCACTGATATCATAGCATCAATTTCATATTCAATTAAAAAACAAATAGTTACAGTATTCAGTGACTTTCTGTTTTAACAAACAAGAAATGATTCCAAATTTGACATTAATTTTTTATTTGTTGGACCATGAATATTTTTGGCCAAATCAGAAGTTGGTAGAGGGAAAAATGTTTTAAAAATGACATTATCCACCATATAGGTAGGTGCCTTTGATTTTTTATGAGTGAATATTATAATTTCTTGGATGACTAAGGGAGGTAATTTTGGTAGTGTTTGTGTATCATTGACAAGGGACAGAACTCTAGACTGATAATGCACTGGATCAGCTATGAACGATTCGTCCGTAAATGAATGATAAATTGATTATTGTATTAGTGTTGATTTTTCAAAACGCTGAGTAATCACAAATTATGCCAATGGTATGCCAATGTAAAAAAAAGGTGTAAAATAACGAAATATTCTTCCATGCAGGATCCAATAAATAAGAATATAATGGCCTCAGACATTTGAGTTGTGATCATATTGTAAGATAACAACTGTGACGTTACATACTGTCATCTTCCGCCTGTGACTGTTCCTCGCTGGGCGGCCGGACGCTAAAGGTAAAACTCGGGGCCACCTGGACTGTTGGGACGTCATCCGGGATCTTCACGGTCAGCCCTTCAATATCCTCCTCGGTCTGCGCTTCAGGGGACTGCAGCAGATTAAAATAGGAATCAATATGTGTGGTTGTGTGTGTGTGCTGTTTTCAATGCCACTTTGAACAGAAATTCATTGCTATCACAGATTGTCAGTTTAATGTGGGTGAATGTCACAGGTCATGTAACGCTGATGCATCAGGGATGATTATTTGAGAGAATCCGGTGTTGGAACCCATGATCAGTGGATTCTGACAAAGGGACAACTCTGTAACAATGGTGGATTCTGAGTACTTTTATACCTGGCAAACCAGTGATATAGTCATGGTAAATCTGGGATTCAAACCCACGATCAATGTAACCTGGCATGATTAAGGGACACACAGAGCTTCAGATAAGCTTTTGGTGTTGTGGGTATTTTACCCATGCATTTTAAAATCATTGGGTATCAGTAATTCTATCTGGGTATTCAAATTTCTGATACCCACTAGTTTTTACACATGTGGGTATTTAAGTTAAATATTTAAAAACACTATTCATCTAGTCCCTGCAAACTGTGTCGTGTGGGTTCAAGAGCTTTATAGGTCACAAGTTTTATTTTTGTAGCGTATCTGTAATGTTCGTTGCATATTTGATACACTTGGATTATATTTTACTGCCTATTTCTGCATTTCTGATGCGTATTTCACGCAGATACGCAGCTTATCTGGAGCTCTGGACACAACTCTGCTCTTAGGTCAATCTGGATTGTTTTTCTATCCAACATGGTTAATAGAAGCCTTGACCTCTACCTACAAACAAACACTTCTAGTTTATGCAGCCTTTACATGTTCATCGGATGACATAACAATGTATGTCAATGTGTCAACCATGGCTACCATGGTATGAAAGATTTCCACCCGTAACCCCTGCTTCAAGTTTCGCCTGGGTCAGGGCAGAAGCTCTACCTACCCCATGGTTCTTGGTTCATCAAAACAGTGAGTGAGTTGGGTTTAACGCTGCTTTTAACAGTATTCCAGTCATATCAGCTTAACGTGGGAGGAAAGCCCGAAGTGATGCAGGTCTCAGACGTTTACCACTTCGGTGAAACCCACGAGCATGGGTATGGTGCTGACAAACCTAGAAACATAATCGGGGCGAACCGGGATTCGAACCAACAATCATAGGTTTCTGGCGTGCCCAAGGGACACAACTCTGCGCAGCGAATTGCAGCACCTTAGACGACTGGGCCACCCGTGCTCCCTCATCAAAACAGGGGCTCTTTGAGACAACCAATGCTCACAGATATATTTCAAGTTAATTAGATTGAGATAACAGGATAACTTAGTGAGATGTCAAACTGGGACATGACTTCAATACTTTGAGAATGTCCCCATTTTCTAAAAAGGGTTGACTGGACAAGTGATCAAAGCAGCATGTCAGGGTTGCATTGGAAATGAGTTCTCTTCTATGCCGACGTTTTTAGTTTGATTATTCAGAGAAGTAAGTGAGGGAATTTGCTTTAACACTGCTTAGAACAGTATTTCATTTATATCACGGGTTGTCAGCTTGATGTAGGAAGAAAGCTCAAAGTGATGCAGGTCTTAGTGTTATACTATTTTGGTGAAGGCCAGGAGAGCAGGTATTAGAGAATTTGCTTTAACACTGCTTAGAACAGTATTTCATTTATATCACGGGTTGTCAGCTTGATGTAGGAAGAAAGCTCAAAGTGATGCAGGTCTTAGTGTTATACTATTTTGGTGAAGGCCAGGAGAGCAGGTATTTTGCAAACAAACCAAGAAACATAATCAGAGCTAATCTTGGATTCAAACCCATGTTTATATTTCTGACTAAGTGCAGCATCCTGGACTACTGGGTAACTCATAAGTCTGCACGAAACTAACACAGACACCCATTTACTGGCATGCAATGTTTAATTCCTGAAACTGTTTACATGTTGTTTCCTACATGTGCAGCAAAACAAAATTAATGACAAGGACTGGTTCCCTGCTGTCTTTGAGCTGTCCCTTTTTTTATGATAAAGATCCTTATTTCCTTTTGTTTAACAACCAATATATTTGCACAGAAATAAGTGTTTCCCAACATACATTTTATTGTTGACAAAAACAGACACAGGAAAGATACTATTCTCTTGGAAACTGAAAATTGATACTTGACAGTGTAGCAGATTTCTGTTGAAAATCTGATAATTATTTTAATGTGATGATGGCCATACTATGGGAATTATGACAGTGAGTATTCGCAAGAATTATTATATATGTCACTTATTTTTAATTTTCTCTAATTGACCATTGATGTCACCAAGATAGTTCTTTCTCCATGAATGCTTTAATGTAACAGGATTCATGTACCTCATTATTTTCTTGAGAGCTTTTTTCTGAGCTTTTCTTGTCACCATCTATCTCCTCATCCTCCAGCTTCTCATCTGACTGTCCACCCTCAGTGATGGCAGCAACTTCGTCATCATCCTCCGTAAAGTTGCGATGCGATTCCTGCAAATCAACTTGCACACTATACATTCCTTCTCCCTTTAGTTAACAGAAAGCAACCCAATGTCTGCCTCTTCTGAGAAGACAGTAGCCATAGACTGTTGCCTATATAGATAAATCTCTGAACAGGGCTCAGCCATATATCAAAGAGTACATATATATATATGATAAATATTGATAAATACTTTAAAAATGCATATATGATTATAACTGTAGTATATGAGTTGCAAAAGTCTCTATAAATGTAGGTAATACCTCTGATAAGTTTTTGATAGACATAATTTCCTCTTTACGTTTATCAATATTTAGTCAAGGTAATATTTTTGGTTGATCTGAATCTAAACCTGAAAGTCAACTATTGTTGTACTGAAATGAAACTATTTTCAACAATTGAACAATTACAATAAGTTAGGTCAATGTTAGCTTAATATCTTCTGATTTACTGAGCTGACATATCATCAGGCTGTCCCCTTCATTTTGGAGGAAAGCCCAACGTGTCACAGGTCAAATATGTTAACCACTTTGGTGAAAGCCACCATCTGGAATGTGAACCCATGATCATAAGATCCTGGCATGCCTAAGGGATGCAACTATGCACACCAACTCCCGTTAGACGACCAATACCATACAGATGAACTAATGACAGCCCAATACCACATTCGAAAAAGTGCAAATGTTCAGGTACATATATACAGGAAGTGCATGGTATTTGGTATGATGATGAACAATGTTTCAGTCACATCATGCCGCTAATCAAGGTGAGGTGAAATGGGGTTTAACGTGGCGTCCAAGATTACTGCACTTATAAAGGGACGTGCATGCACGTGTGTGTGTGTTTGTCTGGCTGCTTGTACTAGTCCGGACTGATGCCGATTTATAGTGCTAGCTCACTGAGATACCGTGCCGCAGTTTAACATGAATACCCCACTCAGACACAGTATACTGACTCCGAGCCGACCAGTCCTTGTTTTAGCCACTTAATGCCGAGTGCCAGACAGGGTAACAAGTACCATCTTTTAATGTCTTTTGGTATGACGCGTCCGGGGATGGAACCCCGGACCTTCTGCTCTCCAGGCAGACGCTCTACCTCTAGACCACGGAGGTGGTCCCGCTAATCAAGCATGGGCCAGATGAACCAGTGGTGGACACTGTCAGCAAGGATCAGGTGACGTCATCCCTGGTGGTCACAATCCAAGTTCATTATCAGTCGACATTCAGACCACCCAAGACCTACATTAGTTATTAGGGGTATTTTTTAATCCTCACGGGGGATTTAAGATCAGAAAAAGTTATGAAAAAGTATGAAATTTGGAGAAGGATCATAAACCAACAACCGCTTTGATAGAAGAAATCATTATCGTTTCTTGACAGAGTGAGTGAGTGAGTTCGGCTTAATACCACTTTTTACAGTATTCTGGTTATATCGCGGCGTGTCAGCTTAATGTGGGAGGAAAGCCAGAGGTGAGGTGAAATCGGGTTTAACGTCGCGTCCAAGATTATTGCACTTATATAGCGACGTGCATGTACGTGTATATATGTGTGTGTGTGTGTGGCTGCTTGTACTAGTCCGGACTGATGCCAATTTATAGTGCTAGCACACTGAGATACCATGCCGCAGTTTAACATGAATACCCCACTCAGACACAGTATACTGACTCCGAGCCAACCAGTCCTTGTTTTAGCCCCTTAATGCCGAGCGCCAGACAGGGTAACAACAAGTACCATCTTTTAACGTCTTTTGGTATGACGCGGCTGGGGATTGAAACCCGGACCTTCTGCTCTCCGGGCAGACGCTCTACCATTAGATCACGGAGGCGGTCAGGAAAGCCAGAAGTGATGCAGGTCTCAGATGTTTACCACTTCGGTGAAACCAAAGAGCATGGGTATGGTGCTGACAAACCCAGAGACGAAACTTAAGACAACTGGGCCACATGTGCCCTCCTCTTGATAGTCAAGAAGTGAGTACTTCGATATATACATGTCCAGCCACAGTCTGTTTATTTCTGCTGGACTGTTTTTAAACACAACATATTCGTGGTAGTTTATTGAAAGACTTCACAGTGGGAGTAATTGCTCATAAATAATATGGATCCTTTTAATTTTTCATCAAGCTGATCAAATGATGAAACATAAACACTGAAACATAAATGTTTCAACTGAAAATTATAATTAATCTTTATCTTTTAATTTTTATTATCAATATTGCAGCAGGTATCATTAACATGTCATAATATAATACATTGTAATTGATTAACTGATACAACTTACACTTATTAATAAAAGGCCTACATTTTTCATATTCATTTGTCTTATTAAAGGCTTCAACAACTTATGGATGACATGGAGGTTGTGCAATGGATCATGCTTTAAGGCAACAGGCATGCAATAATCCACATGCTTCTGCTAAACAGGTGGTATATCCCAGAGTACCCGAGTACAGCGATATACAATGTAAATCATATACAAAATATACAATTTGAAGAATACATCTGTGTAAAACTAAACACTAGATGAAAATATATTTCTGAAAATCTACCAAAAGTGAAAAATAGAGAAAAAGTAGTCAATCTGATTTTGTGCAGTTTGTGTCAGTGCAGCCATGCAATGTGGGAGAAAAGTGATTGAAAATGCTGAATTCAAATATGTGATGAAAAGAAAAAGGGTAAGAAGTACAAAATAAAATCCCTCAAATATTTTATTGATTGCTAATTAATAAAAAACTAAAATCAATACATGAAAAACAAAATGGCTACTAGACACCTGGGAGAAGTTTCCGACCTCCACAAAACAGGAGAGTTCTTATTAGATTTATCTCCCTTATCTCACCTTCATTTCTATCATTTCTGCCTGTTTTTCATTGCGTGCTGCCATCTCAAGGCGCAATTCCTCCTCAACCTCGTCATCCAACTCTTTATACTTGTACGTCTCCTAAACATGCCGTGCACAAGAGAAAGATATGCATGCCAGACGTCATTAGCAAGTGGGATAGGTAGACCAATAATCTAGTGACAGAGTTTTCAAACAGTGCATTTTCAAACAGTAAATATTCAAACGTGATGATTGTTTTGAGGTGTTAAATCACACACTTGGTGGGAACATAAAAAAATAATTCAAATTTTGAATTTCAATTTGAAAAATCTGTCATTTAACATCATGAAATGCTCTGGAAAAGAGGTGTAGATTACAAACAAATCACATAATCACTCTCAGAAGCTCAAACCCATTCCATACCTGAAGACATTACAATATAGGAGAGCAGAGCTTGTAGCGTCAGCATACAACAAGAGCCAAGTAACACGCTCAATAAGGGCACATAATTGGGGCAACAATATTCCAGCGCTTCACTATGTCAGACTGGGATAGGGGTCAAGGTCAGGTCAAATTGGTGTCAAGGTCAGATCAAATTGGGGTCATGGTTGTACAACAAATCCTTGGGAATCTGGGCCCTTGCATTCTGGTAAGACAAGCGTGAAGTTCTGAATTACAAACAATGACTTATGTTGAGGTGATGGACAGATGTATAGGTCATTTTGGGTCAAATTCATTCACAAATATATATTGGTCATATGTGAAGATAATAGATTTATGCAAGTGAAGGCACAGTCATTGTAGTTTCAAAATGTAAGAATTGAAAAAAAAAAGAAAGTTGCGGTGAAAAATATTTCAAACTGCAGATTGTGATAAGTCATGAAAAGAAATCAATGACTGATATGAAAACAGATCTTGTGTTATATGTGAAGATAAAGGATTTATTTAGCTGAATCAGCAATTGGTGCATATATATATATACACACACACACAAAAGTGCTCCTGTGTTGAAATGTTGTGAAGAAAGGTTGAAAACAGCACAGAGTAAAGGGATGTTTTTCTTGAAATCTTAAACATCTTTTTCAGGCAGTCAGGAAATATGTGGCAAAAAGCACTCAGAAATTTGAAATCTGATTAAAAAACAAAACAATCAAATTTTGACCTGTTCTTTATCAACATCATCATCATCATCATCATCATCATCATCATCATCATCATGGTCATCATCCAGAGAAAAAAAATCCTCATCATCCTCCAAGTCCGAGGGAGCGTATATTGGGAATCCTGTTCTCTGTGTTTCAGTGAAAATATCACAATCATAAATGTTTGTCACATCCAATCAGTATTTACTTTTGTAAGGACAGAAGTATAGCTGGTCAACTGTGAAGTATAGCTGGTCAACTGTGAAGTATACCAGAAGCAACTATTCATAGCACCTAGAGCTGAAAACCCTATCTTCACATCAAGTCAAACCTATTTCATATTATCTACAACATAAGGCCATACATATTTCTAATGGGGCTCATATCTTGTAACTACTTAACAAAACGATGAATCACAATTAGTCTGAAATACATGACCTGTTTCATATATGAGAACTAGATGCATTGGTTTGAATTGGGCATCTACGTGATCGTCATAATGTGATAGAGTCACTGCAAATGTAATATTCAATACACAAGCAAAACAGTCAATTCCTACGCTAGCTCAACTGGCAATGATGATGACACAGCACTCATTATCATGCTGCACAGCAAAATAGTTCCTCTATTGCTCTATTTCATTTCTAAATCCTATTGAATATACCTACCAAACAGTTTAATAATAAAATCAATATCAAACGTGATCACAATCTTAACAAACCATCACCACAAAATACATGTAACATATTTCAACAAATGTTCATAAAATCACAACAATTTTCAAATCCCACACCCAAGTGAATTAAAATGCATGAAACTCGTGAAGACAAACCAGAACCATCCATCTATCCTGAACCTCCACCATTTCTAACAAAACACACCTATATTGGCAAATGTTCTCTAGGAAACAGAAACATTAATCTCATACATAAACAATTACATTTAGACTTGCTTATGTATGCAAGTATGTAATTATAAATAATGTTTGTCGACTGTTATTTCAATGAGAAATGGATTTTGATTTGGTTAAATGGCCAAGGCTTGAAGTTTTTTACCAACTGAAATGTACACAATGTGAACATACCTCTAGGTGTTTCATCAGCACAGCCACCACGACATTGACGAGGACGAACTGGGCCATGAGTACAAACACGACAAAGTAGACGGGGGCGATGATGGGACTGACACAACAGTTCCTCAGACAGTTGTCCGTTGCGTCACAGTTGTCTCTCAATGTGTCCTGAAACAAACATACACTATGTTCTGACGTCTGGAGACAAAGGAAGGCTACTTCTCTGTTTCTGTCGCTCACCTATACATTTGTAAAATTATCTTGAGTGAGTTTGTTTTAATGTCACCTAGAACAGTATTTCAGTTGTATTACAGTATGTCAACTTGATGTGAGAGGAAAGCCCAAGGTGCTAAAATTATCTTGAGTGAGTGAGTGAGTGAGTGAGTGAGTTGGGTTCAACGCCGCTTTTAACAGTATTCCAGTTATATCACAGCGTGTCAGCTTAATATGGGATGAAAGCCTGAAGTGATGCAGGTCTCAGACATTTACCACTTCGGTGAAACCAACGAGCATGGGTATGGAGCTGACAAACCTACAAACATAATTGGGGTGAACCGGGATTCGAACCCACAATCATAGGTTTCTGGCGTGCCCAAGGGACGTAACTCTGCACAGCGAATCGTGGCGCCCTAGACGACTGGGCCACCAATGCCCCCAAATATCTTGAGTGAGTTTGTTTTAATGTCACCTAGAACAGTATTTCAGTTGTGTTACAGATGTCAACTTGATGCGAGAGGAAAGCCCAAGGTGCTAAAAGTATCTTGAATATTGATTCTGACATTGAGGAGAACAAAATGAGTATGGTGAAAATGTCAAGTCATCTCACAAGGTCACTTCCTAAACTCCATCTATCATCACATACAGGGGAGAAGGGGAAATCTATTTTCTGTCTGGAGGTCCTGATATATGAAACTGTAATTACTGTATTTAACATACAAGTCAGAACCGAACTGTCTTACCTTCATTATTCCATTCCAGTTATCACCCGTAGCCACACGGAACAGTGTCAGGAATGCCATACCAAAGTTGCGGAAGTGAGCATGCTCTCCAAGACCCTCACAAGGGTGGTATTGGGAGCACTCTGCCAAAGGAATTCAAAATGTCAACGCCCATGAATAATCAGTCTTGATTATCTCCCGAAACATTTTTAGGGGCTTAAAAAGCAAAACAGTGATGAAAATTATATGAATGGATCACTGAAAATCAGTGATGACACCAGGTGTTCCCTTTAAAGGGTAAGCATGTCCTGCTCTACCAGTAGCACCTGCCACAATTATAATTCATAACAAAAGTAAGTGTTTGGGTGATGCCCAGCGCTGCACCCAGCAATACTAAAGCCATATTTTGCAGCCTGTAAACAATCGGGTCTTGACCTGTCAATCCAGTGATCATTATCATGATTGATGTTGTTGGGAGTATGATACTGTAACAATCAATGAAGTTAACCAAGTCACCAAGCATGACCACCCAATCCATTGAAGTAAGTACCAAAGTGAGTGAGTGAGTTGGGATTAACACCGCTTTTAACAGTATTCCAGTTATATCACGGCGTGTCAGCTTAATGTGGGAGGAAAGCCCAAAGTGATGCATGTCTCAGACGTTTACCACTTCGGTGAAATCCATGAGCACGGGTATGGTGCTGACAAACCTAGAAACATAATCGGGGCGAACCGGGATTCGAATGCACAATTCGAATCCCTAGGGACGCAACTCTATACAGCGAATCGCGGCACCTTAGACGACTGGGCAACCCATGCCCCCATTAAGTACCAGAGAAATCACTCAATTTAATTCCATAATTTTCAAATATGAATGTGAGTGAACGTAATTCTATAGCAGCATAGACTATTACAGTTATTCATTAGTGGTTTTGTAATACACAGTCTGGACATGACAATCAAGTGGCTGATAGCATGAGCAAACACTTCATCAGGGGCCATAAAAGGAATAAGTCATAAAATAGAGTACACCAAGAACTGGCTTCACCTTGTTGTGATGGGAATCAAAACCTGGACCTTGTGTACAACAAGTAATGTGCACTAACCATTGTGCTATCCTACATAGCACAGTAGAGGCTTAAAACACTACCATAGTCCATTCACATGAAAACTTCGCTTTCGAATATTGATTACCTATGCCACCAACACATGGTACTTACCTAGCCTTCCAAAGAGCTCCACACCCAGCGCAGCAAATATGAAAAACAGTAGGAAGAACAACAGCCCTAGGTTGCCCACCTGAGGCAATGCTTGTATCACAGTATCTAGCAAGGCACGGATACCCTTGGCCATCTTCAGTAACTTCAACACTGCAAGAGAAAAGGGTAACATCATGAGTGAAGAACAAAAACTCTTTGGTTACTTCAACACAACAAGTCAAGGTAATAAATATCATTGGGACAGGTAAAACAATCTTCAGTCACATCAACTCTGCAAGACAAGATAACACCATTGGGACAGGTAAAACAATCTTCAGTCACATCAACTCTGCAAGACAAGATAACACCATTGGGACAGGTAAAACAATCTTCAGTCACTTCAACACTGTACAACAATAAAATAACATCAATGGTACAGGTAAAATAATCTTCAGTCACATCAACTCTGCAAGACAAGTTAACATCATTGGGACAGGTAAAACAATCTTCAGTCACATCAACTCTGCAAGACAAGTTAACATCATTGGGACAGGTAAACAATCTTCAGTCACATCAACTCTGCAAGACAAGTTAACATCATTGGGACAGGTAAAACAATCTTCAGTCACATCAACTCTGCAAGACAAGATAACATCATTGGGACAGGTAAACAATCTTTAGTCACATCAACTCTGCAAGACAAGTTAACATCATTGGGACAGGTAAACAATCTTCAGCCACATCAACTCTGCAAGACAAGGTAACATCATAGGGACATGTGCAATGCGGTTGATGTCACTGACTGATGTCTTACCTCTTGCAATGCGAAGTACTCGCATGACACGGATGATGGTAGGGTTGATTGGAATGATGTAGGTTTTCATCTCTTCCAGGATGATGCCAAATATGGACAGAATGACAATCAGCATATCCAGCTGGTTCCATCTGCAATAGGACACCCAGTTATGTAAATGTGTCTTCAGTCATACAGTCTCCGAAACACCAAGTAATGCTGTCCACATCCATAGATATGTCACTCCTTAAGTACTCATGAAGTACAGAACTATTGTCATTGAACATTATCTCAATATACCTACCACATCATAACCATACATTATCGCTTTGCATCTGATGAATCCAAAATATTATTAAAACATATCTGCATATCTAAAGTATCTCTTTCAGCAATGTACAAAACATAATCAAATGCTACAATTTTCACAAGTAGTATCGATATTGGTTTCAAATATATTTAAGAAATCTAAGTTTCTAGCAACTGATTTCCTTACCTATCTATCAGAGGAATCCGAGAGCTATTATTTTCCAGACAACTGATTTCTTAACCTGTCACTCATATATCGGAGGAATCCAAGTGCTACTATTTTCCAGGCAACTGATTTCCTTACCTATCTCTCATATATCAGAGGAATCCAAGAGCTACTATTTTTCAGACAACTGATTTCCTTACCTGTCTCTCATATATCGGAGGAATCAAAGAGCTATGTTCCAGGCAACTGATTTCCTTCCCTATCTCTCATATATCGGAGGGATCCAAGAGCTACACTTTTCCAGGCAACTGATTTCCTTACCTATCTTTCATATATCGGAGGAATCCAAGAGCTATCATTTTCCAGGCAACTTAGTTCTTTACCTGTCTCTCATATATCGGAGGAATCCAAGGGCTACTATTTTCATGATAGCTTCAAGGATGAAGACACTGGTGAAGAAGTAGTTGAAGATCTTCAGAGCGAACTCCAGCTCCTGTGGAAAACAACATCAATAGATAATCAAAGCTATCTTCTAGACAAGTCCCCTACTGCCTGTTCAGGGAGGTAATTAAGAAATACAACGTTCATTTTTGTGTCTAATGGTGCAGCAAAATCACGTTTAGCCTGTAGAAAGTTACAAAGCCTGGACAAAGCATACCAGTGACTGATAATGAAGCATACCAGTGACTGATAATGAAGCATACCAGTGACTGATAATGAAGCATACCAGTGACTGATAATGACACATACCAGTGACTGATAATGACACATACCAGTGACTGGTAATGAAGCATACCAGTGACTGATAATGAAGCATACCAGTGACTGATAATGACACATACCAGTGACTGATAATGAAGCATACCAGTGACTGATAATGACACATACCAGTGACTGGTAATGAAGCATACCAGTGACTGATAATGAAGCATACCAGTGACTGGTAATGAAGCGTACCAATGACTTATAATGAAGCATACCAGTGACTGATAATGACACATACCAGTGACTGGTAATGAAGCATACCAGTGACTGATAATGACACATACCAGTGACTGGTAATGAAGCATACCAGTCACTGGTAATGACACATACCAGTGACTGATAATGAAGCATACCAGTGACTGATAATGTGAATGCAACTGGAGTACAATGAGCACAAAGGTCATCATTCCAATATTTTACATATCCAGCAGCTATTGTAATCATCACATCAGAGTGAGTCAGTGAGTTGGTTGGTTTAATGCCGCCTTGAAGAGTATTTCACTTATATCATGTGTCAGCATAATGTGGAAGGAAAGCCCTTAATGATGCAGGTCTCTGATGGTTGCACCCTGATTAAGCTTCTAGGTTTGTCAGCACAATATCCGTGCTCGTAGGTTTCATCGAAGTAGTAAACGTCTGCAACCTGCATAACTTCGGGCTTTCCCCCCGACATTAAACTGACACACCGCAATATAACTGGAATACTGTTCAAAGCGGCGTTAAGCCCAACTCGCTCACTCTGATGGTTGTCACTTGGGGTGAAACCCGCGAGCACGGGGATGGTGTTGACAGAGCAAGAAACATTAATGGGGCAAACCATGATTCAAACCGACGATCATACGTGGCCAAAGGGACACAACTGTGCACATTGAATTGTGGCACCTTAGACAATCAAAATGTTTTATCTACTGACACATAAAGAGTTAATATATTGCAACTTTGCACTGAGGTATAAAATTAGGCTTAGAGGTTATAATTAGTTTGTATGAATGCATGAGTGAGTGACATTTTCAAGAAAAAAGTAACTTCTGCCTGAATGACAATGCTTTTACAAGCAGTTCACAATGCTGACGTCACACTTTGATACAACAGTTACTTAATCATTCATCTCAGACTGGTAATCAAAAGTTTCTCTGGATGCCCTCTTTAAACCATGCATCTGTATCCAATATTTACCTGGGGCATCATGTAATATTCCATTGCCATGGTGATGACATTGAGCCCAATGACCCCAGCAATGGCAAGGTCAAAGTATTTGCTGTTGATGACGGTATGAATGAGCAGACGTGGACGAGAGTAGGGAGCCCAGTACGGAGGTTCACTCAACTCTGAAGAAATAGTTAGGCAAAACAAAAATGAAAACCTGAACCATATCATCACAAAAAATCTTAATTTCTGAAATAAATTTGTATCCAATCATTTAAAGTACACATGAAATACTATCAGTATCTGTTATATACAGAAGAATAGACATCCAAACAAGAAAATCACATCTTTAAAAGATTGAATTAGTAAAAGAAATTGTTTGATAAAGACCATTAATATTTTTTCAGAAATTTGACACTACCATCCCTTCTTTAACAAATCACATGAACAGACCTGTAGATAAATGGGACTAGTATTGAATACTACACTGATAACTCTCCTGTGTGTTGCGATGTTTTTGCCACAGCACTGAAGCACAGGTGAAGAGTAAATGAAGCCGAGACGGAAGCTGCAGTATATATTTACATATGTATAAGAAGCACAGCTGCATAACAACTACATTTATTCTAAGAATTTAAAAAAGAAAAATAATTATATCTAACTCAAAAGCAGAATTTCAAAGTTTTAGAAAACATTTTTTCTGAAATATCAACAGAATCAAAATCAGATCTTTTTAGCATTTTGTAGAGAGCAATGAAAGTAATAATGAGAAAAGAAATGATGAATTTATGATTAAACGATATTCCTTACTGTTATGAAATCTACAATCACATTCACAAATAATCTACATGATGGTTGACAGATGCAATTCATACAAGTCCATGACACTACCACTACTAAACTATCATTTGTCTGTTTATCAGCATCATACAATACCACTTAACTATCCTAATCTTGCAATGTGTTTTATAAAAATGGCATTAACCCAAACACCATGCCAAATTTACATAGGACTAATAGCCCTTCCATAAAGCATTTATTCAAAAGACAAGAAATAGCACATTTCAACATACTACTTTTTTTCTTCAGTACATCACCTTCTTCCTGGTCACATGACATCTCCAGATCACATGACTTGTCAATCCAGGTCACATGACTCATCAATCCAGATCACATGACTCATCAATCCAGATCACATGACTCGTCACTTGACTATGGATTGCCAATTTGAACTACAATACAACACTAAACAACACTAAACTGAGTCTGGCTGGTTATTGTAACAATGCAAGAAACACTACTCACTATCTTCAAACAACATGCAGAATTAAGGGCCTCATAAACATCAAACCCTGATTGTGAAAGTGCAAAAATATCAAACCCCACACCAGTTGAGAGTACAATTTCCTGTAATTTTAAGCCATGCGTAGTTCCAAAAGGATCTTGGCAAAACAATATCTAACTGTTCAATTTAAAAAAACAAATATCTGTTAATTTCTTTTTACATTTTATCCTCCAAAATCAATCCATTGATGCATATGAAATCTACTAGCTATACTAATAGCTTTCAGGTGTAAATGGAGTATATCTATTGCATATTTGACATCAGACAGCTAGACTAGGGGTATTAGACACAAAAGGACGGGTTGCCTTAAATGCATAGCCACCATCACCATCAGAACCATTTATTACCAACACAATTCGTTTAAAAAAGATCCCCTCTTAAGAAAAGGAATGAAAGACTGTTCAGTGTAAAATTACATCTGCCACAGTATATTTTAAAAAACCCCTACAAAACCAGAAGAAAAATTCTTAACATTTACCAAAAATATTCCCTTCTTTGAACACCAGAAGAAATAAAGAATTGAAGTGTGAATTAGAAATGAGCTTGAAACTTCAAATAAAATCTGATAGAATTGGTGGTGCTGTTTTCCTGGCAACATTCTACACTACAATGATGCTGCACAAGGACATGTCAATGCAAGCTATCTAACAACACACTGGTATTGGTATGGGAGCAGTTGGGAAGAGCTGCATATTTGTGTACATTTCATGAAGACAAGGATGCTGTGGATGCTGAGAAAAAGGGATGGGTTGCGTCATAGGGAATGAACGAGGATACATGTCATTGGGAGGCGAGACACTTGGGGTCATTCCAGATAAATGCAGCTAGAGTAATATAACATATATCAAGAGTTGGCTAGGGATGCAAGCTTGAGCATCGTATATACAGGAGAACTTTCTTCAGTCCATGTGATGCATATAATATTAAGTACATGTTTTGAAATATACCCAGAGAAAAAGTAACGGTGATCATTTTTTTATTATCATATACTGAGATCTTTTGGAAGCATATATAACTCTTCTCTTCTCCTCTGTAGATAAAGCTAAATCAACAATTACTCTCATGCTTTAACATAGACGACAATATACCACACTGATGACTGTGTGGAACAGTGCTCAGGTGTTATAATTGGGCTGAATATGGATCCCCTAATAGGCTTTCAAAAGATTTCTTTTTCTTTGAATTTTTATTTAAAAAAATCCTATTTCAAATTCTGCCTGTAATTTATGTGCTCTTGATACAGTTTATATCTTGTTACTTTTATTCTCAATTAGAGTCGTACAGCTCTTAGTACCGGGTAATGACAGAAAATTTGACGTGTGACTTTCCATTTGACCCAAAACAAGGAAGAAAAGCTGTCTTGACTTGTCTTTATGGGTGGTTTGTTGTGTACCAAACTAGAACATTTATGAACCTGTATAACCATCCAGCCAAATCATGAATTTTCAGCCAAAAATAAATTCATATGATCAAAAGTTAATTCAGCCATTGAAATATTATACAATTTTAAATACTATCATTTTATATTGCTGGTATAAAAAATACTTTATCAGAATAATTTTTATTACCAAATTGAAATTTAGGTGAGGATATGTGAAGGGTATTTATTCTACCTGAGTATTTTTTTAGTTAGTTTATGGACTGACTGACCAAAAAAACTGTAAGACTTTTGACAATTTCTTGTTTTGTCCAAAAAGAAGTCCAAAAGAAGCTGATATATTCTCACCCCTGTTCATTGGGAACGGTGAATAAAATATACAAAAATCTTTATTTTTCACAAAAATCTCAATCAGTTATCTTTCTGTATCTTGCAATGTTAAAACTTGTTTGCTTTTCAATCATTCGTAGCAGTACTAATCTGAAAGTAGAAAATTACTTACATTGAATTTTAGGCTAAAGATTTTGTAAAACAACTAATAAAAAATAAAGAAAAGAAAAAATGTTTGATCAAATACACCTTTACGTACTTAAATGGTTAGTTTACTACTTGAACTTATGTGGAAATATAATGCCACTGAAAATATCTTGTTAAAAGAAGGGATTATGTAAATGTTGACATGAAATGCATTTGTAGAATATTATTTCCTATTTAGGGTTTGTGAAAGACAAACATATCCTCATTGCCCTTTCCAAAGACATGATAAGTTACATACACATAATCCTGTTCCCCACCATCCTCGATAATACAGGGTATGACATCTCCATTCTATTTTGATAAATACCCTTGGCCCATTCACAGCCATGGCTTTATTTCGGAAGTGAGGTCACCATCGCTCAGAATTTCTCTTGCTCATCATCTTGAAATCAATAAGCAATCGAAATGCTTCCTTCAAACTTGAGTTTGGCATAGATTCTACATTCTACATATCTACATTCAAAATCTTGACCACCCCTTGACAAATTGTATCGAATCAGAAGACTGCCATAAACGAACTGTTAGCTTGAAAAGATGTTTTCCTGAGAATGAAGAGGGAGGGGTGTCTACAAGCATTCCCAGATGTATCCAATGACTTTCCAATAGCCAACTTTCCCTTCATAAAGGGGAATTAAATTCAGGAAAAATATATCTGTCGTGTATAATATGCACAGACTTTTCTTTTGTATCATTTCAGGCTGTCAGCATAAACCACGAAAATTACGATCTTTCAACTCTTTCACCAAAATTATATTCTAATAAGAGCCCCCTATTTCTCATTTTGAGAGTGCCCTGGGCGCTTATTACGTCGAATACGGTATGTAATCACAGTATGAGATGATCAAGTTGTTATCTATGATGAGAATGAAATATTTATCCCAAGGAGATTACAATGGAAGCCAATCATATAGACTTGAAAACTATAAGATGCTACTAAAAATTCAATAAGTTAGATATAAAATAGCGAGGCTTTTGATCTAGTTAAATCTATAAAAAACTGGTCAACCTACGTCTAAACACAGTTAAGGAAAACACAATTCACAGATTTCAAGGGACGTAAGTTTGTGTGAAACCAGGAACTCACACCTGGATAACGCAATCGATTAGATAATGCGTTTTAGTCTGTGAAATGTTCTTTCAAATTTGAAATGTGAAACCAGACATCAGTTTCAAAGATGATTTTTTCTCCAGTAAAATTAACTAAATGTACGTCTCTCATGTACAATAAGCCACTTTATTTCTATAATGATTTGACTTCCATTGTACTCTCCTTAAAGTGACATGTTTGTATAAAGGTGAATGATGGATGTGATGTTACAACCAAAGAGGTGAAACACATGAACAAATACATCTCAGTGCCAATGTTAATAATCAAACAATGAAACGAACAAAAAGCCTGCTTCAAACAGAAAATGATGAAAACAAGTACCATGTGTTAAAACTGTTCATGTGATTTGTTAAAGAAAGAAGAGAGGATTAATCAAATAAAGTGCAACAAAACTCAATCATTTACAAAAATAAAAATCATAAAATCATGAAATAATGAACATGATGATTGGGTGATGTCCCTGAGTGTTAGTAATGCGAGCAAGTCAGCTTTCACAGATCATGTGTGCAATACCCCAACCTCATTAAAATAAGATGTTTTACTCCGAAATGATACCTCTCTGGGTGAAGATCTCACATCAAAACATGGAAGGCTGCGTCAGGTGAAACCCGAGCGAACTTTGACCCCCTCCTAAATGAAGGATGTGTGGGTTCTTGAGACAATCAGATGTCAACTTACAGAAACAATTCTGCTCCATTTCTTTATTTACTTTTAATTCGGAATTTTCAGTTTTAACAACAGAAGACACGCACAGAACACAAATATTCCTTTGAAGGTACTCCCTCAGGGGTGTAGATGCAATGGAGCTCAGAAATGACATAAAATACCCACAAGGGTATGATAGCGTGGAACATTTGGAACTTTTAGTTAAGTTCATTTTCAAAATACAGCAGTCTGATATGCTGGACTGAATGCTTCTGTCACTCTTACAGAGAATTTAGAAGCCTCGATGCTGAGAGGCTGATAAGAAAGTTCACCTGACAGGTTCTTCCATAGAGGACAAGTCAGATCTGCATGTATAGAGGTGTTGCATCACAGTAAAAAATCTTATTGTAATGAGATTGGGAATATCTCTCACTACACTACATCTATATCTTGCAGGGGTGGATTGGCCTTCAACTGACATGTCATACCGATTTCATTCATAAAACTTAACTTTTCAATACATATCTTCAATCAGATTGTCAAAATGTAAAAATTGTAATCAAATAAAATGAACTTGTACAACTTTAATAAAGATAAGATAAACACATGATTTGATAATTTGTGCTGCGAGAAAAGACAGCAACAGTTTTACAAATTAGAAAGATTGACATGTCCAGTTAAGATCTTTTCAGTTTAAAATAATATAGTGCTTTGAGCAGTATCCTATTTTGTGATAAAATTGTGCATTCCTAAAAATACATGTAATTTACTTCAGGCAAGCATTCATGTAGAACTAAAACACATAACAAGGCTTTGGTAAGGTCTGCATCAGCAAGTAAAAGAGAGGGACTCAGCACACAACTTTGCTGAAGACCATGCCGTAAGTCCAACTACATTTTAAATAGGATGTAAAGAGTAGCTGGAGCAACAGAGATAGTAGAAGAAAATATAATAGTGCTATAACTTGTCTAAGATTTTAGACAGACAAGTTATGACAAGAATTGGGAAATTAGTTTTTAGTCTTAAAGAAAAGGAAGGATATGGGATCGCTAGTAAAGTATCAGGTATTAGTTGAGAATTAGTAATGAATTGAAACTGTGTTATTGATGAAATATTCACATGAGAGAAAACTAGTTGTGTGCATGCAGCATTCAGTCTCATCATGAAATGGTGATGAAATTGAGTGAAATCAGCCTTGTTAATGTGGTCGCCAGACTCAGTAGGACAATACGAACCAGAGAGATTCTTAGGGTCCTCACTCTTTCGTTTACGTTCCAATTTCTGCTGGCGCTTTGCAGCTCGTACAGCTCGCTCTTCCATCTCTTGTGATTCTCGGCACTTGTGAAAGTTCTCTACCACAACGCCGACGAACATGTTCAAGACAAAGAATCCGACAAGCAGGAGGAAGGAAATGAAATACAATAATCGCCACTCGTTGTAGTTTTCTATTGGCTGCAATACAAAGTTAATGATATTTATGAATAACATCCCTAGAGAATAAAATGCAAAATTAGGTTAATTGAATTTGCTCCCTACTGTGACGTACATACAACATTAGATACAACTCGTCATGTCACTTTTTGTATAGATAAAACTGTTGTTCAGAATGGTATATATGCCACATATTATTGAAATACAACTGTAGAATGGTCATGTTTCACAAAGTCATCTATCGCTATGATTGCTTTGTTAAAATGGGCCCTGAACAGTTTTTAGCTTGCAAAATATTTATGATATTCTACAAATCAATTTGTCTTTAGAAATGTTAACAAAATATTTATCTTTTGTTTACTTACTTGTTCATCTATCCCAACAGCATCCAGTCCTGTATGCATGATACTAACCCAGCCATCTTTCGATGCCAGAACAAACAGGGCCATTAATGCCTGCAATGATGGTAATGCAATGAGTGAGAGACATAGGGTTGAACAAAACGGTCGACATCTACCAATATTGCTTTACCCTTTTCCAGAAGGGCACCATGACAATGACTACTCAATCTCATTAAAATCAGATCTTAGTTCTTGCTATCGTTAAACAAAGATCTGAGGACATCCCATTACGGGTCATGTCAGAACGACCTTTCATTCGACCATGAAAGCGTCGCTTACCAGATCATGAAAGTGACATTTGGAATGTGTTTTCTAGTCATGCAACCTCGAAAACGTTAACACGGGGTATTCCGAATGACAGTTACAACTGATTCCGTCAAAATTATCGTCTATCTCTCGTTTCCGTGGGATAAACATTTGAACGGGGGAGGCGTTGCACAGTACGCGGGAAGCACTGCCATACAATCTCAACCATATATTAGACATTCCGGAATGTTTGTTTGTTCAGTTTTCAAAATTTTAATCGAGAACTGTGTCAACATATTTTTCAAGCATAGTCTGAAATGGAAGTCGCCGGGTTGAAACGAGTGCCGTAAAGCTCTAGAAAGCTGCTTTCTAATTGGCTGATGTCGACTTCTTGTTAGTCATTTCAGTGACACCGTCGGTCAAAGTTTGCGAAAGGTCGTTCTGACGTGACCCGTAATGAGATGTCCTCAGATCTTTGTAGCGAGAACTTAGATCTGATTTTAATGAGATTGATGACTACTGTGTCAGTACCAAAGTGAAGGGTGGATTGCAACAACCAGTCTTGCTTACAATGTCTACCTATAGAGCACACTGGGCAGCAACAAAATGGCGGGTGAACTCTTTCACCCTGATAGGGTTTTACCCAACACATAATATTGTGTCCTATATACATACAAATCAAGAATGGATGCGAATAATATGTACTCTGAATCCCATTATGCCTGTTTGAATCATCAAAAGTAGTTCAATTGCAGAGATTGCCGGTCATGTTTAACCCACATTTCTATTCTCCTAACAAAACAATCAAAGTTCACAGTGTCCGTTTATGACTTTCTGCACTCAAATAATTGTTTTAAACAAGGAAATTACCTTTTGTCATTCCATTATCTGAGATTTTGTACACTGTTTTTGAGAATTTACGAGTAGATAAGTTAGAATGACTATACAGGAGTCTTGTTTGTACAATGCCAGGATGTGGTCTGTTTACCTGACCCAGGTTGTCAAAGTTGTATTTCCGATTGATCCAGATGAAGCGTGTGTCGTTTTGACACTGTGTCCGGTTCCTGATGTCCTTGACAAGCCCCGGTGGGCCTTTACAGTAGTAGAATGTGCCCTTGAACAGCTGAAACACAGACAACAGTCAACTGTCAAACAATGCCATACCAACACAGAGTTTCACATGACGTTTAAGACTACCACTGATTGATAACTATCAATGGTTCTACATCTTACTACTAGAGATTATGGATCGAATCATTAGAAATGTCTGCCAATGTTCACTGTATGATTTACAGCACACTTCTACATCTCTGATTGGCTAACAATTGTAAAAAAAACAAAACCTAAACACTTCTCTCTTCCTTAATCACTATTTTCTTCCAAAAATGTATACTTATTTTCATGGAAATATAGATTTAAGATTGAAAAGAAAAAATGTAATAGGTACTTGGAAACGAAATGACAGCCCCCACGAGACAGCTACCAGATTTAGTTTTTGATCTGGAATCTTATTCCAAGTTCCCTTTCAATGACATAATGCATGTTTAGAGAAATAACAACATCATCATAGTGAAACACCGATAATCCAGACCCTGAGAATGATATTGTCTGGATTAACAGGGTTATATATTCTCTGGCGCCAACGTTTTAAATAAATATCCTTGCCCTATTTCATAAATGCTGAGTACCATATTTGCTGTGGGTTATTGATATGTACATTGAGGTGATCCTCAGTTCTAAACCCTCCAGTTATGTACGAAGAAACATTCCAGCATTATGAGCTGTTCTTCAAATATCATCCAGCTTTTCAAGAGCTTAATGATGAAGTTAAATTTATATGTACTTGTATTTAGCAATGTTGATGGTCAAATGCCTTACTTGCACTCCAAGAATTCCGAAGATGATGAAAAATGTACAACAGATGAGAACAATGTTTCCGATGGGACGAAGTGATGATAGTAGTGTCTGTACAACTAGTTTCAGGCCAGGGGCTCGGCTGATGACTCTGAAATGAACCAACGATTATATTAATATCCTCTTCATCTTGAAACAGTGATAAAATTCAAAGAAAAAATAAATGATGCAGATGCATAACCGACAAAATAAGATAGGAGACAAGGTTTGGTGTTTGACAGTGAACTCAGCAATATTCCAGCTATATGATGGTGCCCTGTAAATAATTGAGTCTGGACCAGACGATCCAATGTTTGATATTTTGATATTGTGAGCAATGATACTTGCTGTCAACGATTGATTTAATTACCTTTTACCGACCTGCATAGTTTGCTGGTGGTCAGTTTAGTTCAGTTCAGTTCAGTTCAGTTCGGGGGGGGGGGAGGAAGAGAAAGGGTCGGTGGGAGGGAGATAAATAGTTAATTGAAATGAATAAATAAATAAAAAACAAAATAAAATAAATGGCTCCACAAATCATATTTGAATAGAAAAATGGATGGAAATACAATAATTAATCACTTCTAATGCCTTGCCTTTCATAAATTCAAACAGTGACAATTTTTTCAGTTGTTGGAAAACTGTATAACCATACATTCCAGCATGCTTCTGTAGTTCCTCTGATAGGATTGGGATAAAATGTTAATTTCTCACCTGGCCATTGGATTCTATCTAAATGTAAAGTTATTAATATATTTTCAATTTCTTAAATGATACTGGCACTGCCACCTTCTTGTCACACTAACCTGAGTGGTCTCAAAGTTCGGAGCAGCCTGAAGACTCGCAGGATGCCGAAGATTCTAGGACTGCTGTTAGCGACGAGAGAGATGAGGATATCGACAAGGGAGATAATCACCAGGAATCCATCCATCACGTTCCAACCACTCTTCAGATAGGCATGCTTACCCACAAAGAAACCCTTAGCTATAACCTGAAATGCAATTTATGTTTAATTCAGTTGCTGACAAAATATAAATCTTTCTAAATAGGAACACTTTTATTACATCTGCATCTAATCATAGAAAGAATAAACAAATACCTAAAAAACATGTAAAAATGTATTTATAGAAAAATACTCATTTTGATTTATAATAGCTAGATTTAAGTACTGTAGTATTAAGGAAGTATTGATTAAATCAATCAGAAGCTCATCTTAAATTTGAGCTATTTATCATTAAAAAAATAACCATCATCATCGTCATCATAGTAATAATGATAATAAGCGACAAAACTCTTTCCATATCCACTAGAAATCTCTGCATAAAGCAGAGTCGATTGTATGGTTCCGACTATATCATGAGCATGTGTTTATGTTCACTATCAAATAGTAATGATACCACAGGAAACAGGCTTTCACAGGACTTATCGCTTGCCTGAGATCAAGCGATGTCTCCCAAGAGATACAGCTTCAGTGAAATTGCATCACACTGCTTTGCAGACCACTGTGATGACACAATCAGTAGACATCACTAATTTCTCTGCCACTGAAGCTGGTGAGCTGTACTATTTACAATCAAGAAACTGGTTTTTACTGTTTACAAAATGGAAAGTTGGAAGAATGATTTTGTATGATAAACAGAATCTCATCATCATGTCTGCCAAGCCTAAATATATCAAAACTCATTGATAAAAGTAAAAATATCCTTTTCAAGCCTGAGATAAATTCAACTTTTATCAACTCGTCTTGATATATTTGATTTTGTAAGACACAAGAGTGAGAATCTCTATGTAATTAACAACGAAATTGACGATGAAATTAACGATGAAATTAACGATGAAATCAACATACCTTGAGCACCATTTCAATTGCAAATATGACAGTGAAGACATAGTTGGATATTGTGAGAAACTGACGCTCCTGAAGAAAAGAAGAAGACAGTTATTAATACATGACATAATATTCCTAAAGGATGTTAGAATAAGAGTAAATATCAGAATAATACAACAAGGCAAGGTTTATTTACTACACTATGATAGAGTAATGTTCATTTCATGTTCCACTGGTGAGAGTTTCTTTTCACATCACAAGAGTCTTATTCAAATAGTTACCATAGCAAGATTTAAAAAATATCTATAAATAATACCTTTGGTACTTTGATTTCATATTGACAAAATATAAAAGCATTCAAATTAGATTATTCTTAAAAATATGTGAACATTGGCACGCCAAAGGAGCACACATTTTCACAGAACTGGTAAAATGGAAAAAGTCCGTGCAAGAACCAAACCCAAAGGTTCCAGAAATCTCTGATGCACTTTTATCAGACAAAACATGACATATGGAGAGGCATTCCATTTGAGGTGGGGATTGAGGCAAGGCTTAAACCACTAGCTATTTGTGAACAACCACAATAAACCAAGTGAACTATTAATTAATTCATTGTATATGAATCTGTGGCCATTCCATCACGTCCGTAACCTGAGGTCACCCAGCTAGTCTACAGAAGCAATGGCAAATCTTACACATAGAAATAATGGTCAATGATGTCAACTTGTAAACATGCTTAACTACGGATAGTTGGTTGGTTGGTTTGTTGTTTCACACCGCACTCAGCAATATTCCAGCTATATGAAGGTGTTCTGAAAATAACCGAGTCCTGACCAGACAATCCAGTGATTGATATCATGAGCATCTATCCATGCAATTGGAATACGATGACATGTACAAACCTAGTCAGCGAGCCTGACCACCCGATTCCATTACTCGCCTCTTACAACAAGCATAGTCACCTTTTATGTCAAGCATGGGTTACTGAAGACCTATTCTAACCCGGATCTTCACGGGTCTTAACTACGGTCATTGTTCATAAGGTATGAGGACATAATCTCATCAGTAAATATTGTGAAATGATGCAGTCAGGAATCTTCCAGTAACATAATGGGGGCCTGTAAATAATCAAATATTCACCAGGCAAACCAGTGATGAAAAGCATGAGCAACATTCCAGATCAATGTGGTTGCGTAACACACAATTTGTCACAGAGCCTAACCTCATGATCAGTTTTACTTGGTTTCCATTCATTGTAAACAAAGAATCAACATTTCAATTGGCTCTCATAAAAAGCATATGGCTGATCTTTTGAATTTAATATTTTTGAGTTTGGAGATAACAACAAATTAACTGCCTATTTAAATCTCCAAAACCATTCCGAGTAATTGAGTAAGTAGTTATTGCCCAACGCCGCATCAACAATCTTGCAGCTATTTGTGGCGAGCTGTTACGAGTAAATACACAGATAAGAATAATCTTCGGGTACCAAAAGCACAACTTTCTGCTCAATTTTCCAAACTATAGAATATTCCAGGCAAACCATGCATGATCTTCAAGCTGTTTGCAAAATTAACAAAACAAATGACTTCAAACACTTCATAAAATCTGTCATCTAGCAAATGTTTACCTGATAAGAAACCTGAAAAGAGTTTAATACAGGGTGCAAAGTCAATAAAAACTCAAGCCCATAAAAGAAGTCATTTGAAGAGAACCAGATGCGAAAATTCAAGGGTTTCATATCAAATGTACATGTATGGTTAATAAAATTCTCTTAACTGGATACCAAAACAAGAGTGAGTGAGTGAGTATGTTTTACGCCGCTTTTAGCAATATTCCAGCAATATCACGGCAGGGGACACCAGAAATGGGCTTCACACATTGTACCCATGTCGGGAATCGAACCCGGGTCTTCGGCGTGACGAGTAAACGCTTGAACCACTAGGCTACCCGACCTCCCCCTCAAAACAAGAACATTTTACGAGGGACAGAAAAAAACAGACAAATAAAGGAAACAAAACTGACAGGAAAAAGAGTAAGTGAGTGAGTGAGTGAGTGAGTGAGTATGGTTTTATGCCGCTTTTAGCAATATTCCAGCAATATCATGGTGGGGGACACCAGAAATGGGCTTCACACATTGTACCCATGTTGGGAATCGAACCCAGGTCTTCAGTGTGACAAGCGAACACTTAAACCACTAGGCTACCTGACCGCCCGAGAGGAAAAAGAAAAAAGGTGAAATAGTTTATAAAAGAAAAGGCCTAGCCCAGGTTTCCTATCTCTGCTATTTTTCTTCTACCTCCACTCATATCATATTTCCACGAATTGTGACATTCTTTAGTTTACTCAATACCACAGCAAAAATTGACACAAATTAAAAAGTCTGTCCGTATGATAATTGCCCTTCTTTGAGAGGCATTTAGAAGTTTAGGAGTCCAAGTAAGGATAAGACTTGCTTGATAACGGTGTAAGAACCTACACCGAAACGTCGCTCCTAATTGTAATAAAGAAGTTGTTCATCCATAAATCTTAACCTTACTTACAAAGATAATGGCCCTGTTCGACATTTGTAAACATAAGCCCATTCCATTGTGGCACTGAGATCAGGCCTACACAAAACCTCTTTCATTACCTTTATGTACATATTTATATGGCCATCTGGATCCAGAAACAGGACTTTCAAAAAAATGTTTTTGTGTCACATTTCATCTCTTGATGATTTGGGATGTTGTATACTGGACATAAAAATGACTGGACTTATGAGTCAGTATTTAAACCCTATTTGTTTAAATTTCACTTACTTTATATATACCAGTGGAGGCATTGTTGGACTTCACACATATACTTAATTTGGGAATCGAACCTGGGACTTTTACATGACATTCAACACTTTAAAGGTTTAAGATGTGTGACAAAATTCAGATTATTGCATGACCCAAGATAACGGTCATCATAGTCAATAAGTGAGTTAGTGAGTGAGTTAAGTTTAGTGCTGCTTTTAGTAACATTCAAGCAGCAAGGGACACCAGATTGGGTTTTACACATTGTACCCATATTGGAAAGAGCTTTTGCTGGGAATGCTTTAACCACTATGCTTGCCAACCGTGCTGCATGGTCCATGAGATCTCCTCAGAGGTGGTAGAAGGATAGTAGAGTGTAGCAGAGTGGACATTGGATATAAGGTGTATTCCCTACCACTACTTACCACACTCTCGGGTGGAATGTCCGGTCTCTCCATGGCGAGCGTAATGCAGTTGAGAGCGATAAAGAACAACACAGAGTTGTCGAACCACTTCCGCGAGATCAGATGGTGACACACTTTCCTCAAGCTGAAACATAGGACTCTAATATTACCCACGCGGCACAGATACAGGTGGTGTTATTCTTGGCAATTCTCACTGAGCACCATAAGTTTCCCTGCACACTGATTGAGCTGATGTCTCAACTGGAGATGAGGAAACCCTCATTTTCTCAGAAAAAGAATGAGTAAAATAACAAATAACCTACTTGTAACTTGAAATTACAAATTACCTGTCCTTTGCAAATTAAAATTGAGAGTTCCTCGCCAAGGTTTAGAACTTAATTAACTTTGGATTGATATATCCATAATTCCTCAGAGCTTGTAGATTATTCTCTAACGAATGCGCCACAATAAATTAATTAGATTTTTTCCAAAGTTTTGAAAAATGCCAAGCAGGAAACCTGAAGCAAAAACCTTCTTTGGAAGAAGTACTTCACAGCATATGTTTATTAAGTACAGAAAGAATTGTTCCCAATTGCATACTTCTTCCAATGAAAGTGTATAAATCCAATTTCTGTAGAGCAGATTATAAGCTGTTACCTAAAACAGACATCATGTTGTATGCACTATATGCAGTGTGATCGGTCGTAACACGGTTTACAGTGAATTCATGTAACATCACGTCTAAATGTCTGCCCAGGTTTTCTGTAGCAAGTGGAATAAACCACACGGACCCGAGTGTACTTACAGGTTGTCCATGGACATGAGGTAGAGGCTGTATTCTTTTCGAGTTTTGAAACATCCTTTCGGCTCTGGTAACCATGAACAGTTCCAGTCCTGAAGAATACAAACACATAATGTCTAAATATACTGAACATTTCAACTAAAATGGGCTACAAATGGAACATGTCTTGTAAGCAGGAACAGTTTCAGACTTACGTACATGAAAGACTGAACATTTCAATTCCTGAAGTGTTGATTTATAATGCTTTCACATCCTTAATAGTCAACAGACTGATGAGTAAACTCAAATTGCAAATGACCCTTGGCCATCTTGCAATACGCCACAAGATGAGTGAGTGAGCATTGTTGAACGCTGCTCTGAACAATATTTCAGTTATTTGATATTATCATGGCATCTCACTTTATATAGGGAGATCGTAGCTGATACAGGTGTTAGATGTTTACCACTTTGTATGGTGCTTACAAACTAAGAAACAGAAACAGGTTAACTGTGATTCGAACCCATGATCATAGGTTATTGGCAAGCTGAGGAATGCAACTCTGCACAGTGATTTGTGTCGGCTTAGACGACTGGCTATCTGCTCTCAGTAGAGTGAGTGAGTGAGTGAGTTTGGTTTAACGCAGCTTTTAACAGTATTCCAGTTATATCGCGGCGTGTCAGCTTAATGTGGGAGGAAAGCCTGAAGTGATGCAGGTCTCAGACATTTACCACTTCGGCGAAACCCACGAGCACGGGTATGGTGCTGACAAACCTAGAAACATAATCGGGGTGACCAGGATTCGAACCCAGCTCCCAGTAGAGGGAGGCAGTGTGGGGAGTATACTTACTGTCTCATCTATGGCATCTGGATCCTCCTCTCCTTCAAAGTCTTCCTTATCACTGCTGACCTTGACCTCAGGGGGATCACTCAGGTTGTTAGGCTTATACTCCTCCTTGGATGCTCCACTCCCCATGGAGTTGAGAGTTCGGTGACTTGTGAACGAGTTCTGCCGACTGAGCTCAAAGGAGTTGCAAATACTGCGACTGCTAGTGACGGAGTTGTTGCGACTCCAGCTATGGTTGCTCTTGATGGAGTTCTTGGGCGTTAGCGCCTTGTGACCCTTGATTGAATTCTGGGGACTAAGTGTTCTTTGGTTGTTGAGGGGTGGGTGGCCATTACAATCACTGAAAACAATGATGTCATACTGTCATCAACCAAAAACCCCAAAATGAAAAAGACCACAAAAGATGTCGACAATCTATTACTATTGGTATAACTATGTTTCTTACCAGCTTAAGAACTTCTTAGATGTTTTCTGCAACATGACAGCCTATCTTGCTGATTTGCCACATTAAAGGCCTTTTTACTTTCAGCTAAGACTGTATCTGCGTTAAGTTAATTATCAGCACTATTTCAGCTATATATATTCTGCAATATTTCAGCTTCATATATGCTATCTGTTAGAATCCAATCTGTTTCAAACCATCTTACAAAAACATCAGGACACACATCTAGTGTCATCTAGTGACACTTAACCACCATTGTGCCCATCCAATACACATGGGTCAAATTTGTCCTGAATACCTATGATTATAAAGATGGAAATATGATTGATTAGCTTCAATATGAAACAATATGAGGATGTTAGCAGACGTAATAATTAGTATGGTTACATGCAAATCTGATATTAATGTTTTCATGCTTTGAAGAAATTCTTTTATTGCTTCCATTTCAGAATAAAGACACTAGGCAGTCAGGCTGAATAAGTAGTGGAACTAATCAGATTTTGTTTCTACAAATTCATGCCATTTGGAGGATTTAAACAGAGGGGGAGGGAGGGTCACACAAGACAATCCACCACAGAATTATGATTATCTACAACACAAGCCAGGACAACAATAGCACTTGGACATAAAATAATATCACTAGACAAATACAACACACACACACTAAACATAACTATTTTCTCATATTTCTTAAAATATCCAATTATTACTTTACTCATTTGCCCATCACTGAAACACAGGTTACTTAAACTTAGTTCCCAATATGCCTCTGTTCATACAGTAGTGAAAGGGTACCTTGTAATATGACAGCTTGGTTTGTATACTCCCCAGGGAGTTGGGAATTTATTTTTGAGATTGACCCAAAGACTGGGATAATAATGTAGTGACATCAGCATTCACTTGGAGAATGGAATCTGATATATCATAAACTTCATATAAAAATCATTGTATATTATTTAAAATGTTTGTTTGTTTGTCGTTGAATGCCGTACCCAGCAATATTCCAGCTATATGACGGCGGTCTGTAAATAATCAAGTCTGGACCAGGCAATCCTGAGATTGACATGAGCATCGATCCATGCAATTTGGATAAAATGACATGCATCAACCAAGTCAGTGAGCCTAACCACCTGATAGTCGCCTCTGACGACAAGCACAGTCGCCTTTTATGTCAAGCATGGGTTGCTGAAGACCTATTCTACCCCGGATCTTCACGGGTCTACTTGAAATGTTCTACTGCTACCTGATAATGAAACCTTCCACACTACAACTGATGAACAAAACTGGGAATGTGTCACTATGGGTGGGTCATGCTACCAACTGAACAACAGATGCATGCAGATTCAATACCTGAAGAAATATGTGACAGAGTAGCTGAAATGAACATATGACAGTTTGCAAGAGACAAGGCATTGATTGACATATACATTCTCTACAGTGATGACGAGAGTGAGGTGGCTACTGATGAGGATGAATATTGATACAGATATTTGCTTAGTCATCATCAGTCACTTATATACATAATAATAATCACACTCTAACAATAGATACATCAGATTTAGAATTTCTATAATTTCATTTCTGATATAACCTTTTTCACATTTATTCGTATCAAAGTACATTCTTCCTGATGATTGTTAATGTAAATAATAGATTATTATCAACATTTCAAAAGGGGTTGTTTTTATAAGTGTGAATGAAATTGTTCTACCCCATGAAAAATAAGACCTTTAGCATGAAAATCTAATCAGTAACTTGATAGAATTCTTCATAAAAATGAGGACTGGCATATAATTCAGTATTGCCAACGAAGGATATTTAGGGTTCACAACATTATCTTCCTTAAAAACATTTGAGTTTTTTCTATATGTGATGTGTGTGTGTGAACGCCACAGTCACTCGGCACTCTGTAAATATTTGAGGCTGGACCAGACAAACCAGTGACTAGAAGTATGAATAATGACCCATACCACAGGGGCAGGTGACACATAATTAGCCAGGTCAACCTGTCTGACCACCAAATCCTCATTTCAATGCCGCACTCAGCAATATTCCAGCTTTACAACAGCACTTATGGGTGAGTATGGTTTTACGCCTCTTTTAGCACTATTCCAGCAATATCACGGCGGGGGACACCAGAAATGGGCTTCACACATTGTACCCATGTCGGGAATTGAACCCGGGTCTTTGACGTGACGAGCGAACACTTTAACCACTAGGCTACCCGACCGCCCACAGCACTTATGACAAGCACGGGTTGCTGAAAACCAATTCTAACCCAGGACCTCACGGGGTCAGTTCTAATGGCAAGCATGAGGTACCCTGGGAACCACGTTTCCCTGCAAACCCAAAAGGATTGCCAGGGATTTGTGATTGTAGTTAATATTATTATGTATACTCTCTCTAAAAATGTTCTCAATTCAAACAAGGTTTGGCGAACAAGCAGGGACGTTACGTTGATGCGGACTAATTTCAAGTGTGTACAGTTGGAAAGTGACATTTACCCATGGTTGTTGGGGGTGCGGGGGGTTCCTGGTGTGTAGGTGGGGGACTGAGACTGATTCAGTGTAAACACATCGTCGTCGAGATCGTCGCCACTGTCGGACTGGCTGTCTACAACAAGACTGGTCTTCTCAGCATCACGGCGCCGATGTTTTAGGCGCCAACTGCTGCTGCGCTGACTTCCACGGCTACTGGTCCGGCGAAGTTTGGGGGAGGGTCGGGGAGAACCTCGGAAACTGAGGCTTGTCTGTGGAAGAGAGGCATCATGGTATATCTACATCACAATGGTTAATATTTCAAATGTAGCTCTTATGGATAAATAAATCACAATTGCGATGTTGTGTTCTGGATTTCTGAATTCTTTAAAACACATCTTCACCTCAAAATTTCCTGGCCTATCAGCTGCAGAACTGAGGAAATACATATTTATTTAATACCTACGAGCGCAAACATATCCAGATTCATAAAAATCATATGTGCCCTAGGGTCATATCACATCATGAGACAATAGTGTATAGTTTCCGTCATCTAAACAGTATTGTTGGCGTAATTCGAATCTTATTGTGGCACGGGTATGGTGCTGACAAACCTAGAAACATAATTGGGGCGAACCGGGATTCTAACCCACAATCATAGGTTTCTGGCGTGCCCAAGGGACGCAACTCTGCACAGCAAATCGCGGCGCCTAAGACGACTGGGCCACCCGTGCCCCCATGAAGATTTTGAAGTTGGCCAGGGGTGTGTATTGGAGCAGGGTGCTAAATGCAGTGATGTAGAAGTACCACAATGTAAGAAAAAATCCAATACTATCAACAACCAGCTTCTCACCGATGTTCGCTCTGATTCTACTGAAAGCGTGCTACGTTGAATACTACGGCCCATGGATACAGCAAGCTTGTTGTTGATATCTTTAAGAGCACTCTCATTGGGTGATCCCTGAGGCGTGGCCATGGGCGTGGCTGCGGTGTGTGTTATGATTGGTGGATTCAGTGGGCCATCTGGTTGTTGCGGCTGCGCCGTCAAAACCTGCGCTGTGTTGTCCTCCTTGGTGACTGCGACTGGAGGGGGAAGGGCAAGCATCTTCTTCTCTGAAAAAAACAAGGATTCGTGTCTTTACTTAAAATACAATATTTCATCTTGTTTAATACTATTCAAATTCAAACATATATTTTTATGGAGAGGAGAGGTGAAATGGGGTTTAACGTCACGTCCAAGATTATTACACTTATATAGCGACGTGCATGCATGTGTGTGTGGTACTAGTATGGAGTGATGCTGATTTACAGTGCTAGCTCACTGAGATAACATGCCGCAGTTTAACATGAATACCCCACTCAGACACAGTACACTGACTCCAGCTGACCAGTCCTTGTTTTTAGCCCCTTAATGTCAAGCACCAGACAGGGTAACAACAAGTACCATCTTTTAACATCTTTTGGTATGACCGAACCCCGAACCTTCCGCTCTCTGTGGGTAGACGCTCTACCACTAGACCATGGAGGCGGTCGTTTTTATGGAGAAATATCTTACAGATCACATGCAACTGTAGAACAAGATCAAAAGAAATAAAGTAACTGTGTTCCTTCCTAATTAAACATTTCATTGCAATACAACACTTATGTCATCAAACAACGGATGTTCCATAAACTGATAACTTAATCAAATAAAAATCAATAAAGATATTGCAATCAGCATTAAAATGTATATCAGTATTTCCAAATATAATATTCCTCCAAAACCCATTTACCTTCTATTCTGAAAGTGGATTAACAAATATATTCACTTGTGACTTTAAGAACTAAGCGACGAATGGGAGTTGTTTATCATACAATAAAACACTGCAGGGAGAATAAACAATGAGGGGTTCACATGAGGGGTGCAGCCCCGAGTGGTTTATTCTCCCTGCAGTGTTTTATTGTATGATAAACAACGACCACGAGTCGTCTATTTCTTATCTGAGATATCAACATTATGTACAGCTTCTTTAAGGATGTTGATAAAATGTACAAGCTTTAAAAATATTTACCCAAATTTTAATAATGATGACACCCTGAAAAGAATCCGACTTGGATAAGTCCATTTTGCGAACAGGTGGGTTAAGTCTTGGTATTTACCGCATATTCTCACGATCCTCTTGTTGATTATCTGTACCCATTTCCCTAATACCGATTGTCATATCTCTCCTGTGCTTGGATGCTATCTTTCAACCACTGCGTTTATCTGCGTAGCCCAGTTACATCTATAGGGAACAAATTACCAGACACTTCCCTCTCAAAACAAACGTCGTTAAACATATGACGTCATTGAAAAACGAACCCGAGGGAAGAAGTCTTGAAGTCTTCAAACAGGGAAAAGTGGAAAAGAGAAAAGCCAAAAAGGACTGTCTTGCGAGAGCATGTCACCACACTGTTGTGATCAGAAAGAGAATGAGTTGGCTGGGGAAATCACATGTCCAGTGTGTTTAGAGAAAGTCCGAAATGATGCAGGTCTGATGTTTATCACTTTGGTGAAACCCACGAGCACGGGTATGGTGCTGACAAACCTAGAAACATAACCCGGATTCGAACCCACAATCATAGGTTTGTGGTGTGCCCAAGAGATGCAAATCTGCACAGCGAATTGCGGCGCCTCAGACGACTGGGCCACCCGAGCCACCGAATCAAAGGAAGAATGAGAAATGAATAGTGTGAATTAGGATAAGTTTACATATTTACCTTTCTCTTTATTATTCTTGACATCAACCTCACTACTGTTGAGTTTTTCTTTTTCCTTTTGAGCATCGTCAATGTTGTTATTTTCTGCCAATCTTTGCTTCTCCTTCTCCTCCAGTTCTTGTTCCTCCATTTCCTTCACTTTCTCCTTCTTTTTCTCATCGTCCTGAACAACAAAATGGCAGCCAGTAAATAAGAGTTCTGACAAAACCAACAAGTGGTCGAGAGCATGATCATCCAGGTGACATTGTACCACCCAATACCCATTTTAGGCAGCCCTTATGCTGATTATGGGGTATCAGAGGCCTATTCAATAGTGAATTTGAAACTTGGTTGTTGAAAAAGCGCATGCAAGTATGGAAGCTACTGTCTTCCTTGGAAAAGTGGGATACCTGTTTGTCCAAAGTATCGACATCCTCGATTATCCAGTGTATCACACCTCCAAATTATAATCACAAATACCCATGCCATACCCATAGCTTTGAGTCCAATTTGAATTGTGCTAAGTTAGAGATGGAGTGATAGAGGTGGTGACATCACTTCCACAATGAAGCCATGGTGATGAATTTGCCCAGAGTATTTTGTATAGGATAAAACACGTCCGAGGGTTGTTATGATATTTAAAACCCGCATCCCGGGGGATTTTCCGAGGGAAAGGGTTTTAAATATCATAACAACCCGAGGGGAAGTGTTTTATCTTACTTATAAACCGAAAAAAGAAACCTTTAAACAACATTTATCAACATTTTTATGTTTCGAACATACTTTCCATGAACATTAGGAAATGGGCGTAAAATATCTGTTGCTGGCATACGGATCTTGAAAAGGACATTCTAAAAAGCAGTGCGACTTATCAACGCCTCTCTAACCTAGTGCTACACTCACTGGGCTACAGATACGAAGGTTGCACGTTCGATCCTCGGGAATATAAAGAAAATATTTGTCATTTGATTTTACATTTCATTACATGTTACAATCTGAACGGAAGTTATATTAATAAAATACCCAGGATATTATATAAAATCTCTGGGATATTATAACACATGATATAGCAAATATGACTTGAATATCCTATAAAATCCCAGGGACATTACAACGTCCCTGTTTATGAGATTTAACCCGACTTGAGAACAATAGGATGACGTCACCGGAGGTTTATAAAATAAAAATAGAGGTGATGTGAAATGTGGTTAAATGTCATGTTCCAAGATTATTCCACTTAAATAGCGATGTAGCATGAGCTGGTCCTAGCCAGGACTAATGTTGCTTTTGTAGTGCTAGCCAAATGTGATACCAGCCACAGTATACTGACTCCAAGCTGACCGGTCTTTGTTTCATCATCTTGTGCCAGGCACCAGGCAGGCAAACAACAAGTAGGGGTGTCACAATAAATCAAAATCTCGATATATTGCTATTGGTAAGCACTTAAAGTCAATAAATCGATTGTTAAATGAGTTTCCGATCAATAGTACCGATTTCAGTTAGGAATATCAACAGTTTCGATTGTATTTACCATATCAACAAAATACATGCAATGCTGTTCAAATTTGTTTTTCTTTTTTTTGATCATGAGTGGTAGTAATTTACACATGGTAATGTGGAAGTTTCTTTTTCTTAAATTAGTAGGGTAAAGAAAACAAATCAGTCATATCTCAAACTTTACTTTTTATTTGTTGTTTTGGTTACTTCAAAGGAAACTTCACTTCCAAGGTTTAATTCAACTCTAAATCCATCTATAATGATACACTGAAAACTATCGATATTTATTGCAATAGTTGCTTGCAATATCAATAGTTATTGCAATAATTTCTTTCAATATCAATAGTTATTGCATTGGTGATTTCCAGACCAATAGTCACCCCTAACAACAAGTATAAACTTTTAACATCATTTGGTATGACGTGGCTAGGAATTGAATACCCGTTCTTCCACTCTCCTGGGAGAAGTTCTATACACTAGACCACTAGGGTGGCCATCAAAATAGAATGGAGATATTATACACTGGACAATCGAGGATGAAGTACCGATTGTCATTTCAAAGCAGAAGTCGCTATATGGCTGAAATAAAGCCGATGTGATGCTAAATTTTAACTCACTCACTCAAAGCAGAAATAAAATGCTGTCAATCGATTATCCTAAAGTAGGTAGTGACATAGTCAAAGAATATGTAGTCAATCGCTTATTATTTATTCAGAGTAAGGGCTGTGTTCAAGAAGCACTTTGCCCTCATTATGGTTTGGTCGTCTCTATTATCTCACCTCTGTTGAAAATCCCTCCACCAAGATGGCAACAAGAAGATTGAAAAGTACATAGTTTCCGAATGTCATTAATGCAATGAAGTATAGTGAGGCCCATGGCGATGTTTTGGCCATGCCGTTATATAACACAGTGTTCCAGTCTTCCTGTGTCAACACCTGAAATGTACAACAATGTCAACAAGGCATACCAAAGGTAAGGGTTCAAAATTGAAATAGATCAATCATTACGTTTCTGTATACTTCTGTATCCTTACATACATGTAGCTAAAATGTCACACTATACTACATTACTATCACTTACAATAATTAAAATGTCAGTGTAACTTTTACCCTTCCTAACAATGTAACTCACATATCACTATATACTGTTTTACTATTACTTACAATGTAACTAAAATGTAACCCAAATTCTTTTGCAAATTTCCACATAAAGTTTTACATATTACTTAACAGATATATTTTAAATTTTTGCAAAATACAATTACAAATTATTAGAAATCTGATTAGTATCAGGTATTAATATATTAACAGTTACTTCCATAACAAAACACTGTATGAGTTAACAGGGGTGTGTGAACAGTTTGAAACTACATAGCAAACACACATGTTCAGTACGTTTTGTTACAGAGGCCTCAACACCATGCAGTTTGTGGTTACAGATATGCAGTAACGAGGACTTCGAGGACTTCACATACTCTAACACTAACATCTGTAACTTAACCGTTTCATAATTCCTGTATTCATAGTCACATATTATTTGTTACACACATCATGAAATATACAACTTATAATAAAACATAGTTATAATACATTTTCCACAGATGAATAATATTTCTTTGATTAATAGATTCTTAATTGAAAATTTGTTATAATAGTGAACTTTAAACATTAAAAGAAAACCAGATCATGATTTATTTGCCATCTACTGAAGATAGTTAAAATTTACCACAATTTATATCATATTTGATGGCAATAAGTCATTAATAATGTAATTGATAGTTGTTAATTTGGAAAAATACTCTACCTGAAACACAGTGACAAGTGACCACAGAGTTGAGTCAAAGTTGACCCGATCACAAAAGCAAGTTACGTTATTGCTGCGTAGATCTGCACATGTGCAGGAAGATCCGTCCTCACGCTCACAAAATTTACCACCAAACAGATTCATTCCTAGGATACTGCATGCGGTAACGGGGAGAAACGGGAATTAAACACACACCATGGAGAGGTTTCACAGGGCTAAATATGTCGTCATTGTCACAGAGACGACACCACACTGATAGGGACTTTCTGGGATGTAAGACGTCAATTTCAAGAAATTTGAAATGGACATGAAATGGTCAAATGCTTGAAGGTTTTACTTTTGTGGCTTTTGAATTTTGGTAATTTTTCTGTTGAAAAAACACTAACAGTTTGGCGAAGTCTATATGAAAATGACAGTTATAACAATTTCTGTCATATTGTCATAGTGACTTGAAATGTTCACATGTTTTTTTTGTCACGTGACAAATATAGACAGATATCAAACTTAAGACTGTCAGTAGCTTCATATTCCGAATAAATCTCATGACAGACTCCGATGTGTTAATAAAACAAATTTCGAAATAAGCATCTTGGGATCACACCTGGGACTGGACGAGAAATGGTGTAGTTTGACGTGAGTTGTAAGGGTGACATTTTCAACAGCGGGGATGATCACATGACTCGGCGATAGTTCATTCACTCGCTGACAAATACTTGGACGCAAATTGGACAAAACGTCAGTTTAGGGACAAGGACGTACATTTCACATGTATTACAATCAATCATGCACTGTCCTAGTTCTAGCCCTATGTACACACACTAATATATGGTTTCACAGACTTGAGGAATGACATTTTACCATTTAAGCCAGGATTAGTACCAGCAGCTTGTCATACATGCTAAAGTTAAGTCCAATATACAATCACATCACAAAAATCTACAAGGCCAAATTTTCAACAATTCTTTTTCTCAAAAACACTTGTGTCATTTTTTTTCACTTGTGTGTACAAACATTAACAACACATATTATAGTTATATGATATGCATGCTCTATATGTGAGGCGTTTACAGTATTAATACTAAAAGTTAAAATAGATACGAACTAAAACAGGCAAACAAGCATTTGATTGGTTATGATGAAAAACGCAAATGAAATGCATTTATGTATTAAATATATAACAAGCTAGAGTACATCGGATATATCATGCAGTGAGCATTATTTGCATAAAATTGAGAAAACAAAAGTTACTTCATACAACTCAACTACAGATCAAATTACTGCAGCATAGTGGAACATTTTGCACAAATCGCCACATAAAATCAGGCACAGCTAAGACACTAAGAACTTAAAATACCATTCCTCAAAATCTTATGAAACCATATTGACGAGGATCATTTCAGCTTCATGCTGGTTAAGCCTACAAACTACCTCTGCAATAAAAGAGTTGAAAGTTTGACTACACTACTGCCATTTTAGTAAAGCTGCCAATGGCAGAACAGAATAGCTAGGTACTCTCTAGGAATTGAGGAATAAAACTGGGCTAACGGAACAGGGTTCAAGGGTTAGTTGGGAGATAATTTGGGCATGCTAACATGTCTCACCATACCTGAAAGACAGTAATAATTGCCCAGAGAAGGGAATCAAAATTCCGGCGATCACATTTTCGCCTGCCGTGTTTTTCAGTACAGAACTTACAGCCAAACAAGTTCATTCCCAAGATGCTAAAGTCGTAAATTTTTCAGGAGCAGAAAAATAAAAAAAGAAATAATTTATGAAAAATCCTTGTTAAAAAGGCATAGATATGAGTATGACATGATCAACAGATTAAATAAATTACACTTTTTATAACATGTTACAGAGCATAAAATTCAGAATCTAGAAATAATGTACAATCCTGTCAAGTAATTTTTTTTCTGTATAAATATATATAAAAATGTTACATAATTTGTCATAAAATTTCAACATTACTTCTTAAAATTTTCTTTATAGCATTTTCAGAAAATGAATGTAAAGGGATTAAATACCTGAATATGAACATAAAGAGAAGAAGAAGAGCGAAGAAAGTGGCCACATTGTCCATAGTACGTAGCATGACCACCAACTGGCGGCGGAGTGCCGGCAAGAAGCGCACTAGCTTGAGGATACGTAACAAACGGAATGTACGAAGAACAGACAGTCCACTGGCACCACCCTGGGCAAGTTCCACGATACTGCAAAAGACAAGACATTGTTTTACTTTGATGGGATTGTTATTAACCCCACTTCATACACTGTCATAAGTGTTTCGGCAAACAAATGGACGTCTTAACAACTGGATTATATCACTGCCCCAATTATTAAAAAGGAAACTTGACAGATCTCAAATGAAACTTCTGGCAGCTTACCTGAGTATGACTATGAAGCCGTCGAAGACGTTGAAGCCGTCGCTGATGTAGCCATACAGGCCATAGGCCAACAGCTTGGAGAGCATCTCGGCACCAAAGAGGACGCTGAATGCGACGTTGCTGTACTCGAGTATCAGTGTTAGCTCATCAGGCTGGAAAACAGAAATACTGTCATCGTTAACTGTCTGGTGACATTGGAATATAGAAATGGGAATGTGTCAATTGACCCCATTACCTACTGTCCAAGTATATACGACTCAAAAGAAGTTAAGGACCACCCATTTCTTTTTTATACTAGCATAAGTTTTTTTGAGATATATACTGGTTATACTTATACTGAGATCCCTTCCTTCTACAGTTGGTTGCTGTGTTTCATTGTCTATGTAAACTTTCACATGAATTAAATGCTGCTTTTCAAGCCTGAAGCATTGTAGAAAAACCTCAAAAGAAACATGTAAAACTTGAAAGTAATGTATTGAAGAATATGAACAATACCTTCCTCTTGCATGACCTAATAACTCAAATACACACTCACTGATCTATTCCCTCACACACACACACACTCACTTACCTATCCACTAACATACACACAGATTTATTCACTCTCATACACGCACACTTATCTATTCCCTCACACACACACACACTCACTTACCTATCCACTCACATACACACGGATTCATTCACTCTCATACACGCACACTGATCTATTCCCTCACACGCTCACTCACTTACCTATCCACTCACATACACACTCACTGATCTATTCACTCACACACACACTCACTTACCTATTCATTCACATACACACTCACTGATCTATTCACTCACACACACACTCACTTACCTATTCATTCACATACACACTCACTGATCTATTCACTCACATACACACTCACTTACCTATCCACTCACATACACACTCACTTACCTATCCACTCACATACACACTCACTTACCTATTCACTCACACACACACTCACTTACCTATTCATTCACATACACACTCACTTACCTATCCACTCACATACACACTCACTGATCTATTCACTCTCACTCACACACACACACACACACACACACACACACACACACACACACACACACACACACACACACACACACACACACACCACACCACACCACACCACACCACACCACACCACACCACACACCACACACCACACACCACACACACACACACACACACACACACCTGCTTGTGATACTCCACTCCCATGCTGAGGGTGTTGAGCAAGATCGCCCCAAGGATGCCGCGCTGGAAGAATTTGCTTTCCACTATCTTCACCATGAAACTGGTGAATTTGTTAATACAATCTGAAACAAAGGATTATCGGATTATGAAGCTATAATTTAACAAAGATTAACAATTAATTCATTTACAAAATATATATATTGGATGAATGTATGACCTCATAGAATGAGATGAGATTATTAATGCCTGCACTTACTTCAGAAATTTCAGAAAAAAAAAGGATTTCCGAAATGTGGCATTATATTAAGATAGCTATTCAATATTATTATCATTACAAAGGGGTGAATGTGACTAAACCAACATGAAACACTAATCAATGGGAGATCACTGATACAAAGGTGATCATGAGTTCTTTCCCTTTAAAAGAGACAGCCATATTTGACGAAGTTCACCATATTATTCACAAAATTTCTTCACATGTATGTGTCATTAATTCGGGCGAAACTCCTGATAAACATATGCAGACTACTGCAATGACTCTTGCTATGACTTCTGTAAGCTGTTCATTTGTAAATAATTATAAAGTGAATATCAAATTTACTTGATGCAACTGTACAACAAAACATGCATGTTTCATATAAAAAACCACCATGTGATTGCACCTATGGTTCCCCGGTCACTTGACTAGAACAAACATGTTCTACATAATGTAACTGCAGTCAAAATCAACAGGTAACATATTAATAAACCTTACAGATATATCATACTATGCTACCTAAACTATCTATGTACAATACAAGGTAACAACAAGAGATCTGTCTACATAGGCTTTGGTTGGACATTTGCATAGCCAGAGTTGGGAATTTTTTGGAAGTGTTTGGAACATTGAGTGGCTACAGCAATGGACCTGAGGCTTGGATACAAGATCCTGAGGTGGGATTGGGTAGAGGAGATTCTGCTGGAGAAGCTATCATGTTGCAGAGGTGGAATATAAGATACTGATCTCTAGGATTGGGAAGAGGGACATACTGAGAAGCTAGTATACTTATTGGGGTGGAGTACAAGATACTGATCTAGGATTGGGAAGAGGGGCATACTCACTGAGAAGCTAGTATACTTGTGGGGGTGGAGTACAAGATACTGATCTAGGATCGGGAAGAGGGACATACTGAGAAGCTAGTATACTTGTGGGGGTGGAATACAAGATACTGACATCAAGGATTTGGAAGAGGGACATACTGAGAAGCTAGTATACTTGTGGGGGTGGAGTACAAGATACTGATCTAGGATTGGGCAGAGGGACATACTGAGAAGCTAGTATACTTGTGGGGGTGGAGTACAAGATACTGATCTAGGATTGGGCAGAGGGACATACTGAGAAGCTAGTATACTTGTGGGGGTGGAGTACAAGATACTGATCTAGGATTGGGAAGAGGGACATACTGAGAAGCTAGTATACTTGTGGGGGTGGAGTACAAGATACTGATCTAGGATTGGGAAGAGGGACATACTGAGAAGCTAGTATACTTGTGGGGGTGGAGTACAAGATACTGATCTAGGATTGGGCAGAGGGACATACTGAGAAGCTAGTATAATTGTGGGGGTGGAGTACAAGATACTGATCTAGGATTGGGCAGAGGGACATACTGAGAAGCTAGTATACTTGTGGGGGAGGAGTACAAGATACTGATCTAGAATTTGGAAGGGGAGGTTTTTGTGGGAGCATGAGGTATTGAGTACAAAGCTTGCCTTAACTATATACGAAAAATACAGCAGGCTGGTAATGTTTGGGTTAAAAAGGCAATGAGACTGGAGGGTTAGGGGAGGCAATGGGGACAAAAAGTATATTGACTTGAGTCATCACAATTATCACGAAGTTGAAAACTGCACCAGCACCATGTCACTGTACACCGACCATACTCTCAACACATACAGGGCAGTCCAGGCCTTTACTTCAGTCTGAGTGGAGTAGTACTGGAGATTTAGGCTAAATCAATCATATCACACGCCTAGCAAATTGGTAAGTTCCTAAATTTCAACAAGAGCCTTGTCAAGTCTGCCCACTTCACCAAGACACTTTGAACACATATGAAATGTGGGATTGTGCTGTTTGAATGTACAGTCCAGTCTGACACACACCAACACTGCAGTACATATAACTATGTGATTCAAAGAAGGAACCATTATTACATAAAATATTGGTTTCATTTTTAAAATATATAGATATATATTTCTGTAATTCATATAAAACATATAATAAATGTTTGCTGTCCTGGCATCGTGACTATAAGAAGCTTGCTTGTGAGTTTCTGCAGAAGACTTGAAAGTTAATTTTCAATATGACACATGCTTCTCTAGGACATGTTAATATGAGCCTGTACAAAACCACAGATAGTGATGAAAAGCATTTCAAGGCAACCAAAGCAATATTGTTACATATATCCATATATACCATCTAGCCATTCATTATTCTAGTATCATGCTGCATATGTGTGATCTTCCTAGATTTGTCATTTGAGTCAGTTGTCACAAAAATGTTTTCCTTTTTTATTTTGATTGGCTGGTGTCAAATTGCTACAGCTTTCATATCTGGTGGGTACATGAGACCTTTTGTTCACAGAAAGCATTTGTGTGTTCCAATGACAACTATTGCATAAAGGCCTGGAGAGTGGATAAAAGAGATGGACAAACTCACGTGCAATGCAAGATAGGTTGCATTTCCTCTTATCTATAGGAAATAAATTGAAACGGAACATTGACATTGGGTTATAAGTGCCTTATCACTGGGGGCCATGGTGATAAGTGAAACTGATTGGAAAAACATAAAATCCATAAAATGAACATATTTTGAAGGTGATATTTTTTAATGTATATTTAGTGTCATGTTTAGACTATGTGTACCCAGTTTATTTAACATGAACTAAAGAAACTTTAAATACAAACTTGAAATCAGCATTTGCAGAAATTTCCTTGGAAATGAGAATATAAAGATATAACGTACAAAGGAATCGGTGACTAATAACAACAAAAGGAAAAAAAATGACTAAAGAAAATATGAAAAAATAATTTTGCCTCACACAATATATTATTTTATTGCTTTCCTAAATATTTTTATTTTTCATTATTTATAATGATAGAAAAAAACAGGATAAAAAAGATGAATCTTTCATTCACTAAATATATTTAATACCGCTACAATAACTTGCAAGCATATTCCTGTTTAAAGCATGAGTTGGGTACAATGTGTGTAGCCCATTTCTGGTGTCTGGGGCTGTGATATTGCTGGAATATTGCTAAAAGCAGCATAAAACAATACTCACTCAGTAAAGCATGAGTTGTCTGCTTAACAGGGGGGGATGCAAGTGGAGATGTGCTGAGTCTAACTAAAACCAACTCATTTCTAGAAAACCAGGCACACAGGAGACATACACACAGCTGCCTGTAGTCACAACCTCAAACCTCATCCGCGTTGGGGGTTATGTATGTCAAATCAGAATATCATTGTTCAAGTAAACAATGAAAATGATCATAAGCAATGTCCAACAATTTTTACTGAAACCTTGCAGACACATGTTATTTATGTCATGCTATTGCATTTATAAAATTGAAGTGTTGCATTGGTGGTATGAAGGTTTGTTCTCAACAACTAACCTAAACCCATCACTAACATCACACTAACCTGACACTACTACCACTTACCCTACCCTATACCCAACACTAACATAACACTTACCTGAAACAACCACTGACCCTACCCTATTCCCAACACTAACAGAACATTAACATAACACTACCACTAACCTATTCCCAACACTAACGGAACATTAACATAACACTAACCCTAGCCATACCCAACACTAATGGAACATTACATAAAACACTAACCCTAGCCATAACCAAAACTAACATATACCCAACATGAATGTAACACTAACCTGACACTACCACTAACCTGACACTACCACTAACCAATACCCAACACTAATGTAACACTAACCTGACACTACCAATAACCTATACCCACCACAAATGTAACACTAACCTGACACTACCACTAACCTATACCCACCACAAATGTAACACTAACCTGACACTACCACTAACCTATACCCAACACTAATGTAACATTAACCTGACACTACCACTAACCTATACCCAACACTAATGTAACCTTAACCTGACACTACCACTAACCAATACCCAACACTAATGTAACACTAATCTGACACTACCACTAACCCTAACCCCAGGTTGATGAGATGATCAATGAACCACAGAGGATGTTAAGATTCCAACATACTTGATCTACCGAGAGGTATGAGGTTGTGACAGCAACAATATGCAAATCAGCAGGTGAAGGTTTTACACAAAATGATGTTAGTAAAACATCACATCACAAATGCTTCATTTATTTTCTACATACAACAAAACAAAGAATCACCATTCTTAACATTTGCAGTATGGAAAATGCATAAAACAATCTGTTAATGTCACTTAATCCATTTAAGACGATTTGCAATACTTAGACAAAGTTTTACTGATGAAAACTGATGAAAACACTAACCTAACATTACACCTGTAACATATTTTGACATCTTCTCTGAACCCTCCACCAAAGATAGACACATAAACTAGACAAGTTTAAAATAGTCTTACTTTATATTTATATGAATGAATATGGATATTATCACCTTTATTACAATAATTATCACAAACCAAAGCAAACAGTTTAAGAAAGTAGTTGAACTACAGAAAGTCGATACAAGGAGATCCTGGAAATACTGCATCAATGGCTGTACTTACTTGTCGGCTTTTTTGTTGGTTCAGATTCTTCTTTCCAATCAAAATCAGAATCGCTGTCGTTATTTTTGTCGCTGTCACTCAACTCATACTCTGAGTGTGTATGGCTGTTATGGGTGGTATCACACTCACTCTGAGATACGCATGACACTCTTTTCTCGCCCACGATATCCACAAGCAGATGATCTGCAAATAGGCCTGTGAATGAAGATCACAGTTCAAATATGATTTTCAGTGACACAAAAAACAAACCAAAGCCAAGGAAAAGCACCGAAAACCATCTGCCTCTCTGTATGCACTATTCTTAATCGAATGCTTTCTTCATACTTTTTTTTCAAAAACTTCAGTTTGTTTACATACATCCATCAAGCCTGAAGAAAGATTTCTTTTCACAAAGTCAGACAAAAAAATAGGATATTTATTTTATTTCTTCTATCCTGCTTTTTCCACAGCATCAGTTGGTAAAGGTCCATTCCATTTTAGTGATTTCATTTCCATGTTTAAGTGCACATATTTCTTTTTAAAGATTTGGCTTAGATTAATAGACTTCTACTCTCACCGAACATTTACTTCCTTCGAGGAGAAAGACTTTGAAATAAGGATAAAAAAGACAGATGAAAATACACATCAGTTATGATGAAAACTTGAATTCAAATCTTAAAGAACATGCATCATTTTCAAATAAAAAATTAAACATCCTGCCTAATAAAAGGCATTGATGATACAGGTCATATTAAAATTTGAAAGAAAAAAAATACACTGACGGACAGTCGATTTTTTCACAAAGAACACTTCATACCCCTTTTAAGCTGATATGTACCAGTATCGAGAAAAAAGTTAAAAATTTACAGAACTAAATACAATATACAAGAGATATCCACAAGTTAACTTAACACCAAACTGAAAATGATGCATGCTCCATACCTCTTCATACAAAAAGACAATAGTTAACTTTGAGAATATTCTGCAAATAAGTACAAATAGCATACCAGATCACATTACACATAAATGCCATATTTCTTCCAGAAAATGAACTTAAATAAATAGATTGATTTTACCCATAAACAACTCCATACTTCGAAAAAAAGATGCCACAGGCATTTCCATTATTATAAAATAATTTAAATTATTCAATTATTTATACTATATGAATGAATGGAAGAAGTATGGCATCTACAATATAATATCAGCAAACAAGAATTAATCACAAAGTCATCACAACTCCTGTTTCTTTTTTTACTCAATATATGATTTTTATTTTTGATTGAAATAAGCTTGTTTGCTGATGCATCTTTGTAAAAGCAAGAATCATTAGAAATATCAATCATGAAATGTTGTTCTCTTGTTTTCGTACATGTAGTAACTAAACAGAAATTTTAAATTGTTGGATTTTGTTTTTCTTTAAGTTCACGAAAGAGATAAAAATGTTTTTCATTGAATCAACCAAAACAAGGTTTGCAACATTTCCACATATGAGAGCTCTTAACTAGGAGTTGTTCTTCTGCTGGCCAGAACTTTCAAAATTTGACAATTAATCCAAATAATTAACATATTATTCATAAATTTACCATTGTAGGCTTCATATTTTGAAATCACAGTTAAAAGATCTGATCAGCATGGGAGATGTAAGGAGAAATTAAAACGGTACCAAACTGGTAATATTAGAAAAATATACAGGACTTTACAAGATCAATACTTTTATGAAGACAACCAGATAGAAAAATGCACGCATCGAGAAATAAACGACAGGAAATTCGACATCGTTCGAGGTCTACGGTGAGGCTTCGGAGTTGTAGAGAAGTTGTAGTGTAAACGTTATCTGCCCTCACTGCTTGTCATGTGACGTGAATCAAGCCACTGGATTGGCCAAAAAGCTTAGGAAAGCATGCTGTGCACAAACAAAAAGCAGTGTAGGAAAAGATACAGTGCTCCCAATTCATGAAATTAAAAACTAAAGAATCAATTGAATTGATAATTTGAAATTGGACTTTCCAAAGTGATACAAACAGTATTAAAGAAGTTAATTCTAATGTGACTGAAATTACAAAAAAGACAAAAGAATTCACAATTCAAGGGAGCACGGTAAATGTCTAGAAAATACAGATTGAACTATGAATATACATCAAAACTACTTCTAAAACTAATGTCCACTAACAAAGAGAGTGACATGTATCAACCAATCCACAAATGGTAAAAAAGAAACAATTTGGAAAAAATGATTTGAAAGAAACATAAATGTTGTCTATGATTTCTGGTAAACCTGAAAAGTGGGGTTATATGTTTCTCATCTGTGGTAAAAGCAGGATAAAAGACAAAAATGTGAATGACATGAACTGAGACTGTGTTTAAAAAAAATTAGGTAAAATTCAATTCAATTGTCATAATACCTAAAACTATATTCGTGATCTAGGAAATGCATATATATGTGTCATTATAAAAGAAATCTCTAATGGATATATGAGAAAGCAGCAGACAGACAGCCATGTTGATGCCATACCCCAATAAATATAGAGAAACCAGTCTATCCAGGCATATATACTAGGAACAGCACACTGGGTTTTGGAGAGAAAATGTCCCCCATCCCTCATATCATCATTGAGTTTTCTCTTAGTTGATGATGCTACTGTGGTTTAGGTAAATTTAATCTATCTTTTAATGTGTGGCAATGGATTTCTTCACAAAATATATTACAGGTTAATTGTATCATCATGTTAATTTTTATCTTAAGTTGATGTTGAACAAAAAGAAAATATTTTATCCTTGTGATAAAACTCCAGAACCCAGTGGTACCGTTTTTGAAATTTACCTGTTGTGTCACAGTGACCTGTCAATCACTTATGTATACTTGTGCAGCAACTCAGTGCTTGTGTGTATATCACATACAATGACCTTCCAAAGACCGACAGTGAGATAATACATCCACGTGTCTGACAAGTTTCACATGAACTCGGGTCAATTATTGTTGATAGGTATGATCAGGAAAGACATAAAAAACATCTTCCTTATTCTGATTATTATGAAATAATATTATTATATTGTCATTATGAAATATGATACGTCTTTGGAAAACCTTTGCACTGCAGAACAGACACTAACTTCAGAGTTTGTCTTAGAAAATTATTTGAGAGCATAACAATGGTTTAATTTGGCGACAATGTAGAAATTAACAATTACACTTATGAGGAATAGGAGATAAAATGCTTAGCTCGTTTAATCTTAAAATGTGAAGAATACATATTCGTTAACATACTTAGAAAGCTATTGTTATATACGCCTCCATCACTTAAAAAAATGTTGTTTCTGTATATGGAAAGCACTAGAACAAATAAATATGAAATGAATCCTTATACATCATACATATATGAAGTCAATGTCTGCTCCAAATATTACTAAAAGAAATGGGAAATGTAGAACTGTTTCTGACCAAGATTTTCTACTAACTACCGAAATCAACTATTTCATAGCTACATATGACCATGTTTCTTCACATGACATATAGAAATTCTGAAGAAATTCTAAAGCACAAACACTAATATTTTGGGAAAATTTCTATATTCAACATTCTAAGACCTGAACATTCCAAAACAGTTCCAAATCTAAAATGAGATAATGCTAATTCCATGCAGTATCTAAAATCTGCTTTGCAAAAATTTCAATGGATTTCCACAAACTTCCATTTCTTTCTGTGTGGTCATGTGATGTGGCTGGAGCAGGAGGGGAGATAACTCACCTTTATCTACTAGCGATTGGAGTTTATTGGTATCAGTGTCGACATTCAGCAGTAAATTTGAGGCGGCAAGGGCAGCGTTCTTTGCGCCATGCGCAGCGAGAACCTCAGGGAGAGAGGGCATATTTTTGGCACTACCCATAGCCCCGCAATTAAAGGATGAGGTTCGACTCAAAGAGTAATTTGCAGTGAGATGGTTGGGCGAGGGTAGGGGTTTGAACAACGTCGGTGTCAAAGCCTCTGCTGCATACGGCAATGTGTTTAAGGATTCCGAAGAAGGATTAAGACTATTGTTGTTACTCGGTAACATTAAGAAGTTTGGTCGTCTTGGCGATGATATAGGATCCACATCCGAAGCCTCAGGACTGGCGCGCGGAGCTTGTGCACTATCCAAAGAAGCGGCCCGAGACGGGAAGATATCCGGTGTCACAATGTTCAAGTGGTGGTGATGATGATGTTGATGATGAGGTTGATGTAAATACACTGTTTGAATACCTTTCTTCCTGTTTTTCTTCTTTCGTAAAGATATAGCTTTTTCTGGGTTAACTTTTCGCTGCCTTTTGCCTCTATGTCTAAAATAATATCGTATAAGTTTCCGTTTTGCTCTCCTGGCGTAATGCACAAGAAGTTTCAAGAGCTCCGAGTAACAGCCTCCTGGCTCGGAGTTGCTTGCTATAGTACTTGAAGACTGGTAACGCTTTCTCTCCTGAAGCATTCGCTCAGTCTCTCGTTTCTTAGTTTCAGAAAATTGAGTTGCTATGACAACTAAACACAGGTTGATCATAAAAAATGAGCCAATCTGGAATAAAAATAGAAGATGATATATTAAAGAAAGTCATAAATGTAATCCATAATATCAAAATCACAATAGTAGTATTTCTGTACATCGGAATAGTAGGCAATGGCAAGAACAAGCAAAACAATATTGAATTTCAGCAACTATCTATGCCTACAATTGGAAATCTTTGCCCACAAATTGAAATCCCAACTATCTTTGCCTACAATGGGAAATCCCAACTATCTAGGCCTACAATTGGAAATCCCAACTATCTAGGCGTACAATTGGAAATCCAAATGATCTAGGCCTACAATTGGAAATCCCAACTATCTAGGCCTACAATTGGAAATCCCAACGATCTAGGCGTACAATTGGAAATCCCAGCTATCTCGGCCTACAATTGGAAATCCCAACTATCTAGGCCGACAATTGGAAACCTATCAGCTAGAAAGGTTATTCATCTGATTGTTTCAAAAGGGATGACCTTGATTGAAGTGCATAATATTTCACAAAATATTTACCCCAGTGAGTGAGGTGGATAACCCAGCAGGGGCATGGTGCTGACAAACCAAACATCATAATCAGAGCAAATTTGAGTTTGAACCCAAGATTCGGTGAGCATGGTAAAACTAAGGGGGTGGTATTTAGACCAACCAACCCCCTCCCATCAACCAACTGGCTTTTCAGGCCAGTCATGGCTTTGACCAGATGTCATCACTGAAGGAAGACACTTTTGAACATTCCAAATGCCACACTTACCACAATGAGAGCAACGAAGTAGGTCCAGTCCCAGAAGGAATGAGCATCTTGAACATAGTACATAATATTCACCCAGCTTTCTAAACTTATCACCTGAAACATACAATACGCACACACTTGAAACATACAGTGAACACATAGGAGAGGGGACTTGAAGCAATTATAGAGTGTCATGAGAAATTATCAGGTGGTGTCATGAACAATTATGAGGGTGTCATGAGAAATTATTAGGGGCTGTCATGAACAATTACCAGGGGCGTCATGAACAAATATCTGGGGTGTCGTGAACAATTAATTATCAGGTGGTGTCATGAACAATTATTAGGGTGTCATGAGAAATTATTAGGGGTATCATATGAAATTATTAGGGGCTGTCATGAACAATTATCAGGGGTGTCATGAACAATTATCTGGGGTGTCGTGAACAATTAATTATCTGGGGTGTCATGAAAATTATCAGGGATGTCATGAACAATTATCAGGGGTGTCATGAACAATTACCAGGGGTGTCATGAACAATTATCAGGGGTGTCATGAACCATAATAAGGGGTATCACAGGTAGATGTTAGGGCACAGGCATTTAGATAGTACCAACAGCAGTGCACTTCCAGAGACAAGAGACCCTTTAAAATGTTAATAAATTTGTAAAACTGACACATAACCTGATGTTTCATGCAAAAACACCGGAAATTAAGTGTCGTAATACATAACATATCATAACTAAAGTATCATGCTATGTATTCTCAAATGGAGTAGGTCATCACGACACCCTCAGCAAATTATGTCACAAAAATAATAACGAAGTAATAATGAAGAAAACCTGATTCACTCTTAGCAGTTAGCACAGAAAAACTATATGCTGCCCTTAATATATTGCACTACATTTCAATGGTGAATACTTATTGCAGCATTTATCAGGTGGCAAGTCCTACTGACTGACAGCTGAATATCTGCACTCAATTAAATTATAAACAGTTTAGATACAAAAGATAGGCCAGTCAGCCATATTCTGCATGAAATAGGTGAGTAAGTGAGTATGGTTTTACGCCGCTTTTAGCAATATTCCAGCAATATCACGGCGGGGGACACCAGAAATGGGCTTCACACATTGTACCCATGTCGGGAATCGAACCCGGGTCTTCGGCGTGACGAGCTAACGCTTTAACCACTAGGCTACCCGACCGCCCCGCATGAAATAGGGAAAATGAAAGATTTCATAAACATTATGTCAGTCTATCTTGTGTTTTACATTGCTACATGATGCATTTATGAAAAAGAAAAACTTTGTCTTCACCATCCTCTTTGTATTGTCTCACCTGAAAAATAGCTACCCATGCTAATCCTATATTGTCAAACGATATAGCTCCCCGGAATGGATTCCTGTCTCCAGGCTGACATGTCGAATAATACTGATTCCAATTGACGCAGGACTCTGATGTGGGAGTGTTATTGCTGTATTCCTTGGCACTACCGTTGCACTTAAATCCTTCAAATTCAAATGGAGGTATGTTGCCACATGTCCGCATCCCTGACATCCCCTCCTGACTACAGATGTAATCCCCCTTCTTAGGCTGGTAAAACCAAGGCAGATTATGTCTGAAATGGAGTAGAAAACATACGGACTAATTACGATTTAACATCTCAGCGAGCGAGTAATGGGTCTTACTCTGCTTTGATGTTTCTTTGTCTGGTGTTAACACCACAATCATGGTGTCCTGGAAAAATCAGATCTGGACCAGACAAACATGTGCTTGATATTATGATCACTAGCAGGGTACAATGGCATGTAAATCAGCACAGTCACCTCGCCTGATGACCTGATCCAGGTAGAGCCTCTCAACGATAAAGGAATGTTACGTCATATCACTTCAACTGACCAATCAGGATTGATAACCATATGCACATGTACAAATATCAAAGAGATATTATGCTCAATATTTCTTTACAACCAATATTCATTCTCAATGTCTGGGGAGTTATGACAGTTTCAGCATAAGGAAAGCTTCGTTTACCAAGACCCTGGCAAACAATTGTCTAATTGCATGGTCAATGAAATATATAATCAGGGTACTGTCACACACAATCAGCCATGGCACACACTGTGACCATGTGTCCTAACTTTGGAGGCTTCTTATAGAAAAGCATGAGGTACAGGGGACCCGTCATCAGCTGATGTAGCATATGTACTGCTTGTCAATATGTTTCTTCCAAATCCTCATTTACTTATGCAGGGTGTTATCTAGAATTCCAAACTTGGCAGACAAACTGGAGAATTTGTTTAATTTTGATTTAAGTACAGAAATGTTTATAGTTCATTTTTTAAGACTGCATTCAATGACATTAATTTAAAACTAATAACTAAGCATCTGTTAAGTTTATGCGAATACTATACCACAACTATTTGTTTGTTTGTTTGTTTGTTGTTTAGCGCCGCACTCAGCAATATTCCAGCTATATGACGGCAGTCTGTAAATAATCAAGTCTGGACCAGACAATCCAGTGATTGACATCATGAACATCAATCCACACAATTGGGATCCCATTAGTGCTTTTTACGACAAGCATAGTCACCTCTTACGTCAAGCATAGTCGCCTCTTACGACAAGCATAGTCGCCTTTACGTCAAGCATTGGTTGCTGAAGACCTATTCTACCCCGGATTTTCACGGTATACTACTAATAATAATAGTCCATTTGTGTGGCACTTTTCCATGCTGACATCATGTTCAAAGCCGATATACAACCCATGCTGCCTAAGAGGCACATTACCATCTCATCCTACTGGATACCCTCTCAAGGCCATTTCACAATTGTGACACTCATGAGATGAGAGTTTTGAAATAAAAGATTAAAAAATAAAATGACAAAATAACCAGTGATATACTTACACATATGAAATATTTTCCCCAATATCTAAAAAACATCTGTTTCGTAGAACCCCTGCCCATAACTGTACACCGATGATCCCGAATATAAAAAAGACGAAGAAACACAACAAGAGAACATTCCCCAGCATGGGGAGGGTGTCGAGGAGGAGCATCACCAGGATACGCATGCCTGAAACAGAAAGAAGGGAGTGAGTCATTGGGGTTTGATGCCACTTTAAATACAATTTCAGTTATAAAATGTCTTATCAGCAAAATATGCCAGGGAAGCCATAAGAAACATAGGTCCAAGGTGTTATCACATTGGTGATCACAATCAGGTTGAATGTTGGATTCAAACCCTCAAACAACAGACCCCAGCAATATTCCACCTATATGATGAAAGCCTGTAAATAATTGAGTCTGACCTAGATAATGCACTGACTGATATTACAAGCAACGATCCAGACATTGGCATGTGTTGACATGTAATTAACCAAGTCACCAAGCCTGACCACCCGATGTATTTACTGCTCTTACTACCAGCAGGGGGCATGGTTGGCCCAGTCGCTGTGCAGAGTTGCATCCCTTGGACACGCCAGAAACCAATGATTGTGGGTTCGAATCCCGGTTCGCCCAGATTAGGTTTCTAGGTTTGTCAGCACCATACCTGTGCTCGTGGGTTTCACTGAAGTGGTAAACGTCTGAGACCTGCATCACTTCGGGCTTTCCTCCCACATTAAGCTGACATGGTGTGATATAACTGGAATACTGTTAAAACCGGCGTTAAACCCAACTCACTCACTCACTTACTACCAGCAAAGGTTTCTGGGCACCAATTCTAACGGGGTGACCCGAGCCAGTACTGAGAGAAACAACCAGTAAATAACAGGGAGTTATGGACAACTGGGCCACTGATGCTCCCAATGGTTATATCAAATCAAGCAGCTGGATCAGAGGTCACAGTTGTATAGCTGTTTGACTGTATATACTGTTTGAGAGAATGTTTTTTAGCAGTGAGCAGGGATTCGAACCCATAATCATAGGTTTCTGGAATGCCCAAGGGCTGCAACTCTGAACAGTGAACTGTGGCACCTTAGACGACGGCCAACCATGACTCCTTGCACACTGTAACCATCATACCTCATATTTAGTTACCTGTTGCCAAGGCATTCTGAACTTTGTTTATTGTTTAATGACATATAATATTCCAGCAAAATTCCAGCAGCCTGTAAATATTCAATCCAGTGATTGATAATATGAGCAACGATCCATACATAGGGTACGATGACACACCATCAACCAGGTCACCAAGCCTGACCACCCAATCCATGAAGTTGCATCTTACAAACAACATAGATGGCTAGGGAGCAATTCCAGCATGGAATCCCCACAAGGCATACCAGTATTCTGAAGAATTTGTATGCCACAATGACATTATTCTAAAATGTGTGTGGTCAATACAGATATGGTGTTGCTACAAGTACATATTTGAAAGCTAAATATCATTTTGTGGTCCTACGTGTGTCAGGTATTTCCAATAAAGGTAGGTTTGATAGTTCCTGCCACCTTGCATAGGGCGAGCATTGCTCACAACCTGGTTTAAATTTACCATAAACTTATTATTTTTCATAATAATTGCCCGGTGGTCAATAACCCTTCAACAGTGACTGACTATGACAAATAGTTTTCTGTTGACTGTCGCCTCTCCAAATATTATGTAAAAGGGAGTATCACGTCTGAGCAATACATTTAGTAGTGGCTGGCAACTCTCAATAGCCTTTTATACAATGTCTTGAATCTCTTCAAGATTCAATGCTGGCTGTCATCCTTAACATCATTGGCTGACATCTCTCACAAACTGGTTCATTAGTAACTTGCATCTCTCACAAACTGGTTCAACATTGACTTGCATCTCTCGCCAACTGGTTCATTAGTAGCTTGCATTTTCCATAAACTGGTTCAACATTGATTTGCATCTTCTACAAACTGGATCAATAGTGACTTGCTTTTTCCACAAACTGGTTCAACACTGACTTGCATCTTCCACTAACTGGATCAATAGTGACTTGCATCTTTCACAAACTGGTTCAACATTGACTTGCATCTTCCACAAACTGGTTCAACATTGACTTGCATCTTTCACAAGCTGGTTCATTAGTAGCTTGCATCTTCCACAAACTGGTTCAACATTGACTTGCATCTTCAAGAGTGACTTGCACCTCTCACTCACTGGTGTAAGAATTGCTGATATTATCTAGTGCTGAATAGTGATAGCCATGTGTCAGTTGTCATAAGGGTTATATGTATCCGTCTAACAGTCTGACACAAGTGAACAGGTAGTGATGGATACTGCACCCTCACCAGGCAAACAAACGTAACGCTGGCTTGTCGAAATACAATGCCAGATTGCTGTGCTTAAATTCAGATGTAAATCTGCAGGTTTAACAGGAGTGCCCGAGGGAACAGAGAGTATTTGCATTTTTTGTGTGTGCATTAATTAAAACAAACTGTTAAGCACATTGTAACATTACTTCTTCTTCTTGTTGCTCAATTCTTTCAATGTCCCTTTTCACAAACATTGTCTCATGCATTGATCCATGATTGGATGGAGATATTCAGGAGATTTCACATTGGTGTTCTCCATCCCTGTCAGTAATTGAAGCACAGTAAAATATTCCTGCTTCTCCCACTGATGTCCAATAGAGGCTGATGTGGACATCCCTGTAGCTCCACACTATCTGACAGCAAGTCCCTGGCTGAACAGGGGGCTGAACAGGGGCTTCAACTTGATGGAGAGATATTGTTTAAACTCAGACCCATAGGAGGAGGATCCAATGTAGCACCCAGGTGCCTAGGTATAATTTGGCAGGCTTTTGGTTTCAAAAAGGTAAGCATATATATATATATCCAGCCATATCCATACCACTAGTCTGTCTCCCAGACCCAAGAGAATAAATTAAGAAAGGAATCCAACTCAAGTCTAGAATGATATGGCAAGTCTAGATTGCCTCGCTCCTGAAAATAAGCATTGTTCTGGGCTCCATTTGGAATTCATTCAATATTTTTTAGATATATATTTTAAGATGACTATTTCTGGTACTAAAAGTTAGTCTACTGTACCATCATCATCATCATCATCATCATCATCTACTCACTGGGTATTCTGTTGATGGCCCTCAATGGACGAAGCACACGGATTGTTCTTATTGCAGATATGCTGAGGTTTTCTGTATCTATGCCATACTCCACAGCTCTGAAATAGACGATGTGTTTCATCAGTGGTATGAAATATACATGCTATCCACATTGTATTGTTGACACCTCTGTCATCAGATTCCTGTGAAACAAACATGTCAGTGTTATGTCCTCTACAGAATGGAATAGAAATGGAAGAATTAACTAGCATGTATCAATAAACATTGGATAAAAGTTTATCTAAGCTGGTTTACAAATGGAAGACGCAACAAAGGTTTGCTATAATTGATGTCCTGTATGTACTTGCAGCAACTTATTACCATTTCATAAAGCTACTTTCAAAGGTATTTGACTGTTTTAGATAAAAGATCTTAGACTGTCATAACATGAAACACCTACATAACACACTGTCTTAAAATTTGCATGGTTTGAAAGTTTTAAGTGAGAGGAAATGAATTTAACATATACATATTTTTAACTAAAATGCTTTGACCACAAAAACTACATATTCATTTAATTGCTTTCTTAACAAATACAAATACCTCTGTTACAGCAGTTACCTCCCTTACACCATTATCTGCAAAATTAACTTCAAATCACCTTCTTAAACATTTGCAAACATTGTGAAATATTTCAAACAAACACTCATGACAGTCAGCAATCGGCATGTTTTGCCCATCAACCCTCTGACCCAATAGTTAAACACTCTGACCCAATAGTTAAACCCTCTGACCCTATAATTAAACCTTCTGACCCTGTACATTAAGAAAACACTGACCATGATCTTTCCCTGAGCAATTGAGAAGAGTTACCTATAAATTACATACCCTTTCCTACATCTGTCTTCTCCAACAACACCTGAAAATCTTGTGTACTGGTGTTGAACACCCTTGACCAACATATCTCAGATTGAGAAATGGAAGGTAAGGGTGTTACCTTCCATCCTCCAACCTTGCATTAAACATCCTTTGTCAAGAAGCCTGACAAAGCCATGAACCCCTGTCTCAGTGAACACCCTCTCTCACAAGCCCTGACTCAGTGAACGCCCTCTCTAACAAGCCCTGTCTCAGTGAACGCCCTCTCTCAAAAGCCCTGACTCAGTGAACGCCCTCTCTAAATTGCCCTGTCTCAGTGAACGCCCTCTCTCACAAGCCCTGACTCAGTGAACACCTTCTCCCACAAGCCCTGACTCAGTGAAAACCCTCTCTCATAAGCCCTGACTCAGTGAACGCCCTCTCTCACAAGCCCTGACTTAGTGGTGAACACCTTGTCCCACAAGCCCTGACTCAGTGAACACCCTCTCTCACAAGCCCTGACTCAGTGAACACCCTCTCTCACAAGTCCTGACTTAGTGGTGAACACCTTGTCCCACAAGCCCTGACTCAGTGAACACCCTCTCTCATAAGCCCTGACTCAGTGAACACCTTCTCTCACAAGCCCTGACTCAGTGAACACCCTCTCCCACAAGCCCTGACTCAGTGAATGCCCTCTCTCACAAGCCCTGACTCAGTGAACGCCCTCTCTCACAAGCCCTGACTCAGTGAACACCTTGTCCCACAAGCCCTGACTCAGTGAACGCCCTCTCTCACAAGCCCTGACTCAGTGAACGCCCTCTCTCACAAACCCTGACTCAGTGGTGAACACCTTGTCCCACAAACCCTGACTCAGTGAACACCCTCTCTCATAAGCCCTGACTCAGTGAACACCCTCTCTCACAAACCCTGACCCAATGAACACCTCCCACAAGCCCTGACTCAGTGATTACCACTTTGTTACCACAACTTCTGATCCAAATGTGAACACCCTCTCCCTCGATTTCCTACCCTGGGTTGAACACCCTCTCATACACAACCCCTGACCTTGGGATGAACACATTTTGACACAAACCCAAACACCAACCCCAAACCATTTAAAGCATTCCAAAACAACCCTTTTCAATATCTGCAGCAGTTGCAGTGCCTTCTATTTCAGTACCTTCAAGGAATTACAATCATTTCTAAACATACTGAACAAATCTGGCCTGAAATCAAGATTTCTAATAATTACTCTGAATTACTGTGTCTGAAAATAACCAGCAAATGTGTACAAGATAATGACATGCACTTTATCGATGACATGAGAGAGCACACAAAAAACAAATCTGTAATTGTAAAACTAAACGGCCTTGTGCTCATTTGATGAGTTTGGCAATTCCCTCTAAACAGTCGATTACTCAGAAAATAAACACAGTTTGAACTTTGTGCCGCGATGGCATTCACCTATCATTCCTGATTTAACCAGCAGCAAAATGCCACAGGAATTTAATGACAAACACGTTAACACCTTGCTATTGAATCAGCTGAAGATCAACAGGCGATAATACTCCTGTGAAGAATGCATGCACCAAGTTGCATCTCTCATATTGGAACACAGTGAAAATCCACACTAAATTCAGTTGTGTGATTGTTAATTTTCTGTTACTAGGCAACAGACATCATGCAAAGCGCATGCAAAGCATTGTCAAGGCAACAGGGGACTGGTCATTCAAATTCAACATGATTCTGTCAATCACATCATGCAGAGAGTAGATGGCATAATGGTTTTATAGCAATGGCATAATCACAATAAGCCTTGTTCTCAATGGAACTATGATTGTCTCTTGTAAATGCGTCATCAAATGTTAATTCCTCCTATCATCAAAGTTCACAAATGGTAGACACTGAAATCAACTCAATATGCCCATCCCCTAACATACTTTAGCACAATTTAATAGCAGATTAAACTTCGCATCATGAATAGAAAACATTTTGGTAAGAAACCACATGAAACATTGCGTTCATCACACAAGACATATATTGAATATCATTTCATGATGTTTAAGTCTCAGGATCTCCTCTTCAAGAAATCACCCATACCAATATGGTTGCCAGTCAATACATGCCCTATTTTCCCCAGTTACATTTGTGTAATACTACTTTCTCAATGACTGATTAAAACGCCCATCTTATGAACCTGTATTGATTAATATGTTCAAATATTGACTGTACTTAGAATAAAAGGAAATACTAGGAAATATTATTTCTGAAAACCTGTTTGAAAAATATCTCCTGAAACTGTTTCATTACAAACCAATAAAAGCATATTTACGCAATCCTCCGAGTATATGTGAAGGATACCTTATCTGGTTCAAGCTCTGTAGGATTGATTTTGTCTGTGGAAAGTTTTTATTCAAATGTCGGTCTATTGAACATCAATGGAGCAGGTCTTTGTTAGACCTTAATTATGCATCATTCCATTGTGAAGTAAATCATGACTTTAAACCACCTTCGTCCAGAAGGATCTTATGTAGCAAGCATTATTCAATTACAATTAAAGATTTGCAATTAACTTTCCGGTTGCTTGAAGGGAAGGAAAAAACTACATGTGTATAACATCACACTTTGTAATGCCATTCAAACATTCATAAACATTGATCAGGATGCAGAGAGGGAAATTAGAAATGATGCAGTTGCAGACAGTTGTGTATATGGGTGGGAACTGGTTGGATAGCGAGCTGCAGAACATATTGAACACTGAGACCTGGATGGGCACTGCATGGCAACAGTTTGGAGGCTTTGGATGTAGGAGGGGTTCAGTCCAGATTGGGGTTATGAAGCTCATTAATTTATTGCAATTGGATTGAGCTGGGCCATGCAGAATAAAATAACACCTTCTTCACCCACGAAGTTTTGGGAAGGCTTGAATCTGATTTGTTGAAAGAGGTTTCAAATCTCAATAACATGACTCTAATACATGCATTGTGGAAAGGCACTTTCTCAAACCTGTATGACAGACAGTATCAAATAGTGATATTCTATGACTGCTTGTGATCACTCATGAACAATCAATGTTTGAGTAGATATTTGTTTGAAAGACCATAATAAATGATTCTTTACTAAAGCTGGCATCCAACTAAAGGCCTCAGACTTGACAACTTCATTTCTATATTTGCTACCATCAAAGAATTGAAATTAGTTCTGTCATGGTAGAATAGGATAAACATACTTTGTAAACGGAAGTAAGGTTGACAGAACGATCACTCAAAGGTTGACAACCTTTACATCTCAAGTAGGTGGAATATAGGTAGATGAAACTTTACATGTCGACAGAAAATTATGTCAGAGGTCAACATGACATTGCATCAAATGTAGATGACCTAGCATCAAATGTACACAGAAAAAAATTCAAATGATTAAAGAAAACTTAACTTCAGGAGTCAAGATAACATTACATCAAAAGTAGATGAACATAGCGTCAAATGTAGAGAGAACAAAATGTCAAATGATTAAGGAACGCTTAACTTCACAAGTAAAGATAACAAAAGTAGGTTGAACATAGCATCAAATGTAGAGGACAAAATTTGAAAGGATGAAAGAAAACATAACTTCATAAGTCAATAGAACACTGAATCAGAGGTTGACAGAACACAGTGTCAGAGGTCAACAGAGGATAACATTGTGGGTTGATGGAAAAAAATAATCAGAGTAGGTGGAAAATACATCCAGGATTGACAGACAATACATCTGAAGTAGAATGAACATTAACTCCAATTAAGAAGGAACATTAACTCCAAGGTAGAATGAACATTAACTCCAAGGTAGAATGAACATTAACTCTAAGGTAGAAGGAACATTAACTCCAAGGTAGAAGGAACATTAACTCCAAGGTAGAAGGAACATTAACTCCAAGGTAGAAGGAACATTAACTCCAAGGTAGAATGAACATTAACTCCAAGGTAGAATGAACATTAACTCTAAGGTAGAAGGAACATTAACTCTAAGGTAAAAGGAACATTAACTCCAAGGTAGAAGGAACATTAACTCCAATTAAGAAGGAACATTAACTCCAAGGTAGAAGGAACATTAACTCTAAGGTAGAAGGAACATTAACTCTAAGGTAAAAGGAACATTAACTCCAAGGTAGAAGGAACATTAACTCTAAGGTAGAAGGAACATTAACTCCAAGGTAGAAGGAACATTAACTCCAAGGTAGAAAGAACATTAACTCCAAGGTAGAAGGAACATTGACTCCAAGGTAGAAGGAACATTAACTCTAAGGTAGAAGGAACATTGTATCAGAAATAGACAGAACAGTACACCTGAGTGGAATGAATGTTGTTTTGTGTTGCAGATGGCAATATTTCTGTTGTATCATGGTGACCTGTAAATAATGAAGACTGGTCCAACCAAACCAGTGGTTGATAACATGAACAAAGTTCCATGCCATTGGAGTCATACACAGAGAGCCAGTAACCACTCTTTCCTCATTAGGTAGGCCCGAATACGAGCCCTTACACAGGGGAGAGACAGACAGAACATAATTTTCCTGCGGTAGTTATGTCCAAGGTAGACATAACATCAAATCCGATGTTGACATAACATTACATCTGAGAGGAGGACGAGTTAATGAATGTTGTTTTGTGCCAAGACAGCAATATTTCAGCTATATCATATCACCTGGAAATGACCAAGACTGGGAAAACCAAACCAGGGGTTGATAACACAAACATGATCCTATTTTGAGGCATAGTCATACACAACCAGCCAGGTCACACACTGTAACCTCCCTATCCTCATCACAGGGCTCCTACTATGACAGACACTGAGGTAATGGGACCCAATCTGTAAGGGAATCCCCAACAGGAACAGGTACACAGAGCATGATTTTCCTGAGGTAAATAGAACATATTGAGTAAATGTGAGTATGGTTTTACGCCGCATTTAGCAATATTCCAGCAATATCATGGCGGGGGACACCAGAAATGGGCTTCACACATTGTACCCATGTCGGGAATCAAACCTGGGTCTTCAGAGTGACGGGCGAACGCTTTAACCACTGGGCTACCCGACTGCCCCAAATAGAACATAAGGCTACATGAATACAGAGCATTAAATCAGAGGCAGACAGATAACTAAAATTGAGGACTACTTTTCGCCAACTATTCACCCATTCATGCACTTTTAGATACAATACCCAATTTCTTTCACTTTGATCAAAGGACAATGTTGCATGTCACTCTTAGTTTGCTTCCAAAACATAAAAAAACAAAAGCTCACATTTTGAAACATGCATCAACCAAGTCAGCGAGCATGACCATCCGATCCCATTAGTCGCCTCTTTAGACAAGCATAGTCATCTTGCATAGTTGCCTTTTACGGTAAGCATGGGTTGCTGAAGACCTATTTTACCCCAGATCTTTACATGTCTCAATTCATGTAACGGCAATGGAAGATTAACTGTTTCACTCAAGATAACATTCTGTACATTTTGTTAGAGAAACTTTTACAGTCTGGTTGAACTTTAGAAAGAAATGGAAAATCAAGCAATTCAGTGAGTATGATTTTCAATCACACCAGAATTGACTAAGCAGACAATGAGACTGAGACAGTGTTGAGATATCCTGTGTCATCTCTAACACACTCATTAATACTTGCAATCTATGTCTTAAAAAATGAACAAACACAGACAGTTCCTCATGTAAATGATAAAAGCTGTACTATTATATTGTTGAGGATATGTCATACACCCTGTCGTTTCATGCCATGGCATATACACAAAAAGGGACCACAGACCTGTATAAATGCATTCTGTGTTAGTTTGATTTTTTTTAAGATTGAAATTTCAAGACGGTAAGAAAATGAAGCTGAAGAGATTAAGTAAAATATCTGATTTGAATAAGATTGTGATACTGTGTCTGTTGGTTATAAAAGGAGTCTGTAACAGAATACATACCAGGGTAACGAGCCATGTATAGTTTCACTATCTATGGTGCAACTGCATTGGTTCAAATTGTGGATTTTTAACTCTATCATTGCAGTGGACAAATTAACTCACCTTCTGAGGTATGGTATGACTGTTAACATTGAAGTTTCATGGTTAGCTTACAAAAAACAAAAGACAGCATCATTATTATTTCTGTTTCCCAGAGAACGGCCTCCACACATCATGCTCAAGTGGGGAAATTAACCCAGGCCTCAAATAACCACCGCCCTACACAAGCTCAGAATGATGGTGCACATCTATCACCATGAGCGTGGAATAAAAATAAACCTGTTTCACGTTATGGTGTATCTCATTAATATGCCGTGATGAACAGCTTTAACAAAAAACATCCAACAGAAGCACTTGGCTATGTCAGTCTAAACGATAAAGGAACATTAAGTTCTTGCCATGGGTGCCTAAGTTAATGAAATTCACTTTTTTTGCCCTAGTCTGGATAAGTATATTGTTTAATGCCGCACTCGGCAATTTTCCATCTATATGACAGCCACACTCAGCAATATTTCTTCGCTATGACTGTGGCCTGTAAATAATCAAATCTGGACCAAACAATCCATTGACTGATATTGTCACAATCTCATTAAAATCAGACCTCAGTTCTCGCTACCGCTAAAAGAAGATCTGAGGACATCCCATTTTGGGTCATGTCAGAATGTTCTTTTGTTCAGGTTTCAAATTTGTAATCGAGAAATTGTCAAAATATGTTTCGAAGCGTAGTTGCCAATTTGAAATTAGTGCCGTAAAGCACGAGAAAGCTGCCTTCTGATTGGTCATTCCTTGGGTCGGTCAAAGTTCGCGAAAGGTCGGTCTGACGTGACCCGTTATGGGATGTCCTCAGATCTTTGTTTAGCGGTAGCGAGAACTAAGATCTGATTTTAATGAGATTGATATTGTCAGCAACTGATCCATTCCGTTGGGGTAAGGTGACATGCTATCAACAAAGTCATTGAACCTGACAACCAGTTCCACTCAGTCTCCTCTTCAAACTTGCATAGGTTAACAGGAACCTGTTCTAACCTGGAATCTCTACAAGGTAGGTTCTTGAAGTCCAATCCCACCAGGATAGCAAATATACATGAAGCCTCACATATATCTCAAATGAACACTCCAATGCACGAGGAAGTAGTGCCATGGCACTGTAGCTCACTCGTGCCACCCCAAAAACAATCTATGTAGGCCAACCATCTTTGAGGTAAGGAATGGTAAATATTCCGTAAAAATGGACAAAATTTGACATTCATAAAACTTATATTAAAACCTGATTTTTAACCATAGTTAAATGTTGCTTGCCTTGAAGAAAATTCTTCAAACAGCATGTTCCCTATGTTCACAGGATATTGTTTATTTGTTTGTTTGTTGTTAAACGCTGCGCTGCACTGCACTGCACAAATATTCTTTTCTTGATAATATTTCTATCTTTTGTCTAGCCCATATGACAATAATAACGTATGTAGTGGGGAAATATTCCTATCTTTTGCTTAGTCCATACGACAATGCTAACATCTGTGGTGGGGAAATATTCCTATCTTTTGTCTAGCCCATATGGACATGAAAACAAAAAAATATGTTGAAAATAAAAGCAAGAAATTGACATCATTCCATGTTGCCTGAAATATGCAAAAGGAATACCTTGCTGTAGAAAATATATTTTGGAAAAAGAAATACCCATAACCATACAACCCGAAAGTGAGCAGAAAGAGAGTGAACCACAACTATGTGCAAATCAAGAGTTGTTTCAAATTAAACTCAGTGACAAAACTCAGTAAGAAATAAAACCTCATTGATTTATTACTTTATATTTTGATAAACTTTCAATATTTACCATATTTCAGTCTTCGCCAATCTCCAAGGTGAACCATTAGCAATTTACACATTTTTTGTTTTTTAACTTAATATTAACATAAAATTATGTTATTTTCCGCATGAATGCACCTGCAAGCAAGTATTACTTAACACTTAATAGCTGACCTTGCCAATTTAACATGAAACAAACAAGTCAAAGGCCAAAGTTCACATTAATAGGTACAGGAATTCCCATAAATTCTTAAACAGTCATTAAGATAATAATTTCATCATCACTTGCACCAGGTTCGTTGATGCAGCTGCTTTCTCAAGCACTGTAGTCTTCATGGGTGCAGTGTTTACTGGGTGCAAAGTGCTAATTTGCATCTTCGTCGCCTGGGGATCTATTCTGGCTTAATGAGACGATAAAAATTGTCATTATGTATAAAGCTCTTTAAAGTTTTAAAATTAGCTCCTAGAATACGTTGTACAGACTATTCATATCATTAAACCTACATGTGTTCATTTTGTTTTTTGTTTCACAACCTTCAAACATGCTACATAACATATCCCCAAGTACAAAAGACTTGAAGCATCCTGTTTTGCCATTGAGGTAGAATATGGCACCATAAAGCTCAGGGACTTACTTGTGAAAAGAAATGGCTTCAGCAGGCCCAACAGAACAGCTTGTCACTGAGTTTGGGGGATCACTGAATTTATTGTTCTAAGAATTATAGAGTTAATCCTGATATTCCAAGAACTTTCAAATATTGGTATTCTAAACAGTACTGCCTTTTATATTCTGAAAGTTTTGTTATTGATGCTACATCCTACTTATGTCAGAGATTTCAATTAGACATTGAAATGAAATTGACAAGAAATAAGTGAAGAGAAGGACTAAAAACATTGCTATCTAGTTTTATTGTGTTTGTATTTTATAACTTGTTGTAATACAAGGAAAACAAACTCCGTTCTTTCGGGACTGTAAGGTTGAAATGATTTTCTTAACTTTCATACAGAGCATGTTCATGAAACAAAATGAAAGAAAGTCAATACTAAAGAAGTATCACCATGTGTAATTTTGTCTTCAGAGAAGTTAAAAGAACATGTATATTTGTTTGTTTCACCTACTGAAATGAACCATCAGTGAGCATGCAGGACAATGCAATATACAACACATGCAATAAATGAAATATACACCCCATTCCTTCATGCAATATACCACAGCAACCTAAGTGTCAATCACATTCCATCTGGTCAAATTGGTTTTGTATTAATCAAAAAATTAATCAACTGAACATTATATTTAAATGAAAGGAAAGATTATAATAAATGCAACTAAAGAACTAATAATGATTGATTAATAAAAGAGAAAGAAAGGACATTGTACCGTTACCTGTTAGAGAGCATAACAAAATCTAAAAGAACAATACTGTAATAAACATATGTTAATTTCAATTTAAGGTTAAAATAAATTTCTTACTAATCTGAGAACATTAAAGAGTTGAAAGTTTTTAAATAACTAAATGTTAGATGTTAAACTGCAAGTGATAATTCTATCATGCATATACACTCAAAAGCAGAGTCTCTGGTAGCAAAAAAAGGCTTTTTGCTGATAAAACATAAAAGAAGATAAATAAAAATGCCAAGAATTGAAAAAGAATTAATGTATCAGAGAATCACTTGATAAGGCAGCCAAAGCAACAATATCAGGACCTGAATAAACTCATTTTGAACTGTGTTTTCAAATTAACCCATGTAGTTCATTGCTTTTTGTCAAAGGATTAGAATAGGTTGCATTTGGAAAGAATAGTATTTGAAATATTTGAACCTATGATTTTGATTTAAGACATTTTCTTTTCATAAGAACTAAACTTTGGTGTTGGTGTTTCAGTAAATTAGCAAAGTGCACTTTCTACATATATTGTGAAATGTATACCAAACATAATTTGGGTTGCCATGGTAAGTTGAACATGCAAAACAGAAACAGCCAATGAAATGCAAAGGCATTCAGCTCCAGCCAATCAAATGCAAGACATGCAAATAACAAAGTGTGGATTAACTGTAAACATGAGTAATCATATGAGGGTCAGGATAGGGGGTATGATATGAATGATAAAATAAATCTTAATTTGAAATAAAATAAAATAATCTCAAACAGAACTTGTCAGACCTGTTAGTGCCACAATTGATAACACACGAAAAGATAAATATTTTCACGCAAAATTATGAAAATGGAAAAGTTAAAAACATGTTTATTCTAAAAAAACATCGGCCTACCCCCAATCCAGACCTTCAATAAACACAAGAAATAGGCAAAAGGCTTACTTGTTAACACTATATTCAGCAATGCTATTCGGTCATGGAACATGTAAAAAACATAAGACAAAATTTGATAAGCATATTCGATGACTTAAACAAACTTCATACATAAATGTAAAACAAGGATGACTAGTTTTACCAGTGGAATTGGTGGAAAGCAAACAGGATTGGTCTGAACTAGAACTGAAAATACTCAGTCAAAACATCAATGGTAACCGCATTCTACATCCGTTACTAATGTACAATGTATGATTACATTACAACAGAACAATATGGTCATTTCCTTTGATGGAACAGGAATGATGCATTTTGGGATATATATTTATCACGAAAGGTTAATTACATCACATGATGAAGATGGCAACAGGAGGTTCGTGTGTCCATGGTAACACAAAGCAGTGAGATGTCTATTTCATCACATCAAATAGTTGACACATTTGCGTACAGCTAGGTGTGGACAGTGGCATGGGATATATAGACAATTTGCATCGCGACAACATTTCGCACAAGACGTTGGTGGGAGACATTGACATGGTGTATAGGTATATCTAGGTCTATATACACAACCAGAGTTTTACAGGGAGGATGGGGGAAAGAGACACTGACAGAAGAGTCTGGAGTCAGAAGCTGCTGGTTTGTAAACGAGTAAACAATTTGCATTTCTTGTTGATTTTCTGTTCATATTGAAGGCATGTCATTCAGTGCCAATGTGCTCAGCTTGACCATCGATGCAGAAATATTTCAACTGCAGTCACACCATGAACAATTGATTGAATTTGTTTTGGACCCTATTACCTACATGTTTCCCATTTACTTTTGATTCTCAGATGAAACACAAATTGAGGTCATTTATCCCAAGTGATTGGTCACGTGAAGTAGATCCGAGGTTATATTTAGATATACCTTTGAGCGTCTTCTTAAGTATTGCAGGGAACAGAATTAAATCATAATCTTTTAAAAAAGCAGTTTTTCCTACTGTAATTATCTCTTTCATTGCCTATCAGTCATATTTCATATTTGATAATATTGACGTTAAATCAAATCACAAATTCCTTTCTTCTGAGAGGTCAATGATTTATATTCAGCTGTCATATTGTTCCTTAGGTTGAACCTTAGTCCTCCATTTATAGCATCGGTACCTTGTAGGATTGAAATTGGACTGGCATTATAACACTAAACATGAACCAATTTTAACTATAATGATGTCAATGTCAAATTAATAATTATTTTGATAGTTGTTTTGAGTAAGTGTTACCATTAGTAAGAAAAGTTTGCATAACCTACGTAGTCTTATTCAAATCAGTTCAAAGTTGCAGATTTGGGACTGTATGTATATCTAGCATTCCACTTATATTTTATTCCGGTTCTGGTTATGCTGATGATTCAAAGTCCATTGCAATGGATGAAAGCACTTTAAAATGTCATGAAAGGGTGCTATGGTTAATAAGTTGAAGAGCATCTCTCTAACAATGCTACACTTAGCTGCAGCTCTTGGTGAAAGTCACCAAATGCATTTTATCCCAGTGTATTTTTCAACGTTTCAGGGTCTCAAATTGAACCTATTTGACATTCAACCTCCTTACACCTTCAAGAATAGGTTCAAACTTTCCACCCCCTTGGATGAGCTCAAGGAGAGAGCAGCTATTACCTTCACACATAAAACCTTTCAACACAGTTAGTTCAAATGTTCCTCTGAGATGGGGACAGATACTTCAGGAAATGAACAAGTCGTGATATTCTGAACAAGTTAATTATCCAACATTGCCATTCATTACTACTTTGCTACTCAGAAATGTACTACTTTCTTGTCAGCTGATCATATTTGTTGAGCTTATGGTAAGTGTGTTCACTCTTAAATCATCCTACCCTTTTGAAATAATAACATTTTCTTGTCAAAGGATGAGACTCTTTAAGACATCTTTTTATCTGAAGCACTCAGTCTCTACAATGTCCATCTGAAGGACACTGACTCAATAATGAACTTTTGTCTATCTTCTTTTGCTATTGACACTTGTGTAATGATTAACTTAAACTATGAATAAAAACTCTTGTAGTTTTTATTAAGTAATTAGTTTTCTTGATTACTTTGAATCACTGTAATTGAGTTATCAAAAACATCCTTGTTGCGAAGTACATTTCTGAAATTTTCAAATTTGAATTTAATTTCAGCAATCTGCTTTTCCTGCCTTTCTTTTTACATAGAATGTTTTAACTTTTTGGTAGAGTTGCTTGTGGGTGGCTGTCAGTATCATTTGTATATTAATCATTAATGGGCATTCAAAAACTTAATACGAAGTTGCACGAAAAACATTTTGTTTATAAATGTTACCTACACGACTTCTCTGTACAACTGAGTGTGTTTGAACATTCCCATTATGAGAAATACCGATTCTTTATCTGACAATATACGTATACAAACCTTGGCTAGGAAAATCTCACAACATGATTCCCCTCAACAAAACCATGAAAAAAAATATATTTGTAAATATATTTCAGTAAACTCTTGATTTGCACATGATGCAACTAAAATCATCCATATCACTTACCTGTGGAGGAAAATGAAAGCAAAGTGTCTTTAAAAAAATAGCAAGATAGGTGAAATTTGGGATCTTATCATAAAACTGAAATATCACAGAGTCAATCAGCTCCACAATAGCCACAGGGACCATGCTGAAATGTGGCCACAGATATAAAAGCTTTGGAACATGCAGTGTCATAAAAACTTGGTCAAGTGCATAGGGACATGAAAACTTGGTCAAGGGCATAGGGACATGAAAACTTGGTCAAGGGCATAGGGACATGAAAACTTGGTCAAGGGCATAGGGACATGAAAACTTGGTCAAGGGCATAGGGACATGAAAACTTGGTCACGGCCATCATGTAAATGAGGATTGGGACATGGATATAGGGACATGACACATGGGGCACTTATGGACACCATTGGCATAGGGAAATGGACATAGAAACATAAAACTGGATCATTAACATAACTATGGATCATGGACACAGGGGCATGAAAACTTGGACAAAGCCATAATGGAAATGAGGATTGGGACATGGATATATAAGGACAGGAAAATTGGGACATTTAGGGACATTTTGGAACATTTACTTATTTATTTATTGGCATAGGGACATTAACATGAAACATAAAAATGGTTCATGGACATAGGGACATGAAAGGTTGGTCACGGACATAAACACTCAGAATAGACATTTCAATATGAGAGTTGGAGCATGGACATTTGGAAATGGAGTTTAGTTTGGTCACAGATAAAGAGAAATTAGAAACATACTTCATACAAATGATAAGGATGGAGATTCATAAGGAGACGAGGCTTTGGGAAACAATGTAGGGACGTCTTTGACCCTCAACATGAAGACAATAAACATTCTAACCGTGAACATATAAAGCCCCAAGCATATGAAGACATCACGCTAACCTAATTTTGGGGTAATTTTCACTGTTGAATTTCTTGATCTTTCAGTATCCTATTTTCACTTCAACATATTTTGCGTTGCATGAAAGAGGTTGAATTCTCTTGATCTATAATTCATTTATGAGAAAGCAATTTCCTCTCTTCATATTTAAACAACAATCAACATATGGCTGAAATATTTAGTACCCAAATCACTAAATTAAACACTGCAGGGATTTTCTGAACTCTTGCAACTGAATATTCAACGATTCAAATGATCATTTCCTTCCCTCAGTTATTAGTGTAGATTCCTTACGAAGCTGAATGCCTGATTCCTGAAATTTGAACACAATTTAATTTCCTTATCTCACTTGGCAAACCAAATTCATGCACCTCTGACTAAGATAGGTTGGGGCATATAGCAATGGAGAAGAAACAGTTGATCTTGACACATACATCTGAAAAATGAAGACACATGCATTGCAACGTAAAATGTGGACAGACGCAACATGAACACTGCATTTGCTGTTGCTATATCCTAGATCCTTCTCCACCTGTTGGAGAACATGCAAGTGCTTCATGGTAAACACCTTATTATAACAACAACGGTACAGTCTGTTATAGGCCTTCAGTAGTCTGAAGAGTCAATGATTCTCATGCAGTTGAAATTGTTATAACAAAGTACCACATATAATGTCAGAATGTCAGTACATATCAGTCTCTCATAAAAAGATTTTCATATTCATATTTCATATCTTCACATTCATAAAACATGCAAACATCAGTTCCTCGAGATCATTTCCCATAAATCTCTAAGTACAAATTGTACAATAGTTTTGATAAAAATATGTCATAAAATTTATATTCTACTGGTATAATATTACACATTTGAATGTGAATCAAATTCTTTTTATGAAACAATGGTGATGTGTACTATAAAGAATTCACATCTATATGAAATTGTGATATTTGAAAATAATGCATGCTTGATTGTGAATTTACTTTAGATGAAAGTGTGCAGTCTTATGAATATCAAAATGTTGACTGAAAAAAACGTGTTTTCCTTTTCTTGTGTTTTTCAAATGTATTTGTGAATGAAACATATTTACAACAACAATATATCAATCAAATTTCAAATTGATGTTAAGTGCTGTGTCTCATCATGCTTGATGTGTTTCACTCAAACAGGAATTAATACGTGGAGATGTCATATGAATTAACCTAAGCAAGGACAGTTTGTTCAGAAATGAAAATGATACATACACTATTACGCCATTCATTCTCTGAAATGATCTGATAAAGATTTCCAGATAAATACAAATAATTCACAAATATTTCAATACCAGGGGCCCGTTCCAAAAAGCGATCTTAGCGCTAAGACTGTCGTAGGTCAGTGTTTGAATACGGGAGTTACAATCATCTTAGCACTAAGATTGCTTCATGGAATGGGACCAGATGACAACTGTGGACTCTATTGACAATTAAACTTTCACCAAACTCAATACAATATGAAACTGAGTCAAAATCAGACAGGTCTAATTCTAAATTTCAAGATACTGACAGACTGACAATTGACGAGACATTGATTACAGTGATTAATTTCAACCACTGCCGATGACGTGGCTGGCATGCAATAGCACTGGGAACGAACATGCAAGAAGCTGAAAGTAATGGCAGTTACAAAGTCAAAGACATCTAATTCACATATATAACATGGGATCCATAACTCATGTCAATCATATTCACAAAATTCCACAATCTTAAGTTTCAAAACCATTTTGTAATCTTGAAAACTAGTAGGACAATGAAAATAGCTTTTTTTTTTCATTTCACATCCCACCATACTGATATGATTCATTGATAATCAATTATGCTACTCAAAAGAAGTTAAGGATCCCTCGATTTTTTTCATAATACTATACCTAATCCGTCATGGTGGAAAAAATTTTCCATAGTGATATGAAAGAATCAGGTGATCATTAACTTTTTTTAATAGTATATGTTCTAAATGTAATTAAACATTTCGAATTTCTTTACAATTTTAATAATACTTAAATTTGTCTTTCTAAGGATAACTAAATGAGTTTGACATGAGTTTTCAAAGATGTGAAGCTCTTAATGCCTTCTCTCCATGCAATTATCATCTTTGGTCAAGTATAACTATGTACATGCCAGGTCTTCAGTAATTACACAAAGTCATACTTTTTATCTAAAGAAAAAGAATTTCAAATAAAATTTGTCATGAAACATTAAGTTCTTCACATCTTCACAACATATCAGTTGCATTCTCACTTGATTTTTAATATTATGGAGCACATACCGTCAAATAATTATTTTTTATGATTATCGTTTTCATTCATGCTCCTCTAAAAATCAGATGATTTGCGTCAATACATACAAGCAGACAGAGGGAAATACAAGATAGATCCTATTGCCTAACTTAAAATGATTAATGACATGAACTCTCTTCAAAAACCCTGAAAAATAGATTTGGAAATGAGTTTCTAAAAAATGAAAATAGAAAACCAAACCTTACCCAGCCAGAACGATAAAGCAGTCCAACTTGTTCCAGGAATCAGCAAGGTAGGTATCCTTTCCGCAAATACCCATTGCAATCATTTTGATTACCATTTCCACGGCAAAAAATGCGAATATGAAATGGTCAAATCCCTCCAGAACACGACACCTGGTGGTGGAGCACACTTGGTCATCGCAGGGCTTGTACATTCCAAGGGTCAGACAGTTGAGGAGAATCACCATCATGCTGCATCGCTCAAACCATGTGATCAGAGTTAAGGACAATAATGTTCATTTGATTACAAATACCGTATTCGACGTAATAAGCGCCCAGGGCGCTCTCAAAATAAAAAATAGGGGGCTCTTGTTAGAATATTATTTTGGTGAAAAAAACAGAGATGAAAGATAAATTCCGTGGTTTATGCTGACAGCCTGAATTGTTTATATACGACAGATATATTTTTCCAGAATTTAACTGCCCATAATTAAGGGTGTATATTACACACGAGTGCGTATTATACGCGAATAAATAAGTCTTGTGTACATTGATCAATCGGGAGGAGTGCTAATTGAGATTGTTCACTAGCCAATATATTAGCAAATATTGCCGTCGGCGCTTATTAAGTCGAATACGGTACATGTATATAGATTTGATAAAGAAATGACAATATGGTAATGTTATGAAATAATGCTGAACTGTTGAAATAAGGCTAACTTGATTTTGTTTGTTTGTTTGTTTAACACCACACTTAGCAGTATTCCAGCTATATGAAGGCAGTCTGTGATTAATTCAGTCAAGACCAGACAAACCAGTGACTGATATTATGAGCAACCCATGCCATCAAGGTATGACTTGCAGTCAACAATAAATATGATACAATGATACAAACATAAAAAATGGTTGATTGTAATAAACATTCAACTGTTAACTTATGAATTTTATACACATCATGAAAATATTCCAAATATATGAAAATAATGAATTATGGTAAAACGTATATATCAAACTTATAATAAGGTAAATGCAAGTGACTTGCTGGAAATATATTAATACATTCTCATAAATTTAATGAAATAACAATATGGAGACAGTTTAATTCAAATATCAGCTTGATATTATGAAAACATAAAAAGAAATGAGACAAAATACATTGGTAATAGTTTCATAGTTTTCATTTCTTTTCAACGAAATGAACAAACTGACAGCAGACCACAGCCTCTTCTGGCTGACCAACACTATGGATATGATGCATATATAGTTCATGGGAAAGTTTCGGGCCTCATGCCAACAGTTAAGATGTATTTCATAACTGAATATTCTACTGGGTTGAATCTCCGAGAAAGCTTTTGTTCTTAAAGTGTGAGCAGGTGAGTTCAATTTTTCAACATGATGCCAAAAATAACACATACTTCTTTAAATATTTGGCTTTCTTTCAAAGTAAAACCATGTGACCAGGTATCCAAATGCGAAATATACAACATTGAAATTAACGCTTAACAATTTCACACCAACTAACTCAGCAAAGTAAGTAAGGTGAGAACATTCTGATGATAATCTCTCTTTCAAAGGACATTTGGCACATTTTAGTTATATTTTGGCAGCTGTTTGTGGCAAAAGCTAACCTAAATCAGGAATTACGACTGAAGGTTTTGGGAAAGAAATTCAATCTGTTACACCTCAATGTACATGAGATACAGGTTGTCCATATCAGAAACACATTAAGAAACTTGTGAGTAATGCACGGCTTGAGTGGAGCTCTGGTGCGTTCACAATGAAGACCCTCCAGTGATGATATGGAGAGGGGCTTCATGGCTAAATACGTTAAATACACCTGGGAATAAAGTATGCACAACTTTCTAAATAATTCCATATATAATAGCCATTTCAATAAATCCTATCTTGTATTAATTTTCTCATGCAATACATTTGTTTTTAATTACACAGTGTAATACTCACACTGAAATACAGATACCAAAATTGATTTTCTAATGTTTTGCAACTCTTTCATGGCATTAGTTTTGTTGTTTGTTTGTTTGTTTGTTGTTCTCAGCAATATTCCATCTGTATGTCGGCGGTCAGTGAATAATCAAGTCTGGACCAGACAATCCAGTTATTGACATCATGACATGATGACATGCATCAACCAAGTCAGCTAGCCTGAACAACTGATCCCGTTATTCGCCGCTTACGACAAGCATAGTCGCCTTTTACGGGAAGCATGGGTTGCTGAAGACCTATTCTACCCCGGATCTACAATTTGAGTGAGTGAATGAGTTCAGTACTTCAGTTATATCCCGGCAGGTCAGTTTGATGTGGGAGGAAAGCCAGAGATCATGCAGGTCCTAGACGTTTACCAGTTTGGTGAAACCCACAAGCATGGGTATGGTGCCGACAAACCTAGATACTTAGTCAGGACGAAACCAGGATTCAAACCACTGGTTTCTTGCTGACCTTGCTGACACATCTCTGTCCACTGGATTGCACTGTCTTAGATGACAGGACTATCTGTGCCCTGTTTGCTGTTTGAGGATATGCAATTGTTATGTGATGTTTTGAATACTCTATCAGTGTCTGCTGCTTGAAATATTCAACAAGAAAAACAAGATAGAGGATTTGTCAAAGAACTTTGTCAGAAGATTCTTTGACTGCCTTAAATAGTTCTGGTTAGGTGTGAAGATCAGACAGTTTATTCCAATGTTGGTCTGACCTATTTCCTGCTGTTGTTCATACAAGCTACACATATAATCAACTTCACCTGTTTGGAAATTGGATGGAACTATTAGTTGAGAATATTTCACCTTGTAAAAGTCCGAACATTATTGTCATTATGGAATGAATGTCAGTAACGAAGTCACCCTAAGCGAAAACAATCTATAATTACCAACTTCAATCTAATCTTTGCCCACTGGTAATTAGTGTTGCTGCTGATGCGAGTAATGAACCCTTGATAGAGACCACTCACTTGGAAGTCAATCAGTGAATGACCCTGACACGTGTTGCAGTAGACTTGGTGATGGGGACAACAGTACTGTATTCCTGTTCACTAACAACTATCACATCCTTTCAGTTACAGCTCCCAACCCACCCTCTCAGTGACAACATCCTCCCCAACCCCTCAGTGACAACATCCTCCCCATCCCTTTCAGTTACAACCCCCATCCCTACCCCTCCCTTTCCAACTTCTACCGAACCAACTTGAGTTACAATTCCTTCTCACCCGCTTCATTTAAAACTCTAGCAGCACCCTTTTAAGTTACAATCCCCATCCACCCCAACAGTTAGTGATTTTGACATAAAAAGCTGTACATAGGTCAATGACTTAGACCCAAGAAAAGTAGTAAGTCACTGGCAAAAGTCAAAAAGTCAAATAAACGAAATGATGGACGAACCATAACAGCAAATCCATACAAAATCATTCATGATTGGATGAATGTATGATCTGGCCAATGAACGTCATAAGAAAATTTTAAAGCAGTTGACTAAGTCACTATAGCTCCTTTCCCTATGGTACAGAAAGTATGATGCAAAGACATGAACTGCTCAGCATTTCGATTATGATTTTTTATGGCTGTGTATTGTTTTATTAAATTGAAATTATGGAAAAAGTGATGCCTTGCTTAGAATTTCTATTGGTCAAAAGTCTGACTACTTCAACCAACTATCTGTCAAATTGAAATTATATCGGTCTATGACTGGTGACCGTAGGCCATCTAAAACTCTGAGTTACAACATCCATACCGCCACCTTCAATTACAACTCCTCGACACCAGTCACTACTTCCTAACCCCTTCATCTGTCTACAATAATTCAGCCACGATTCACATCTCCCTGCTTCAAAACAACCCCACAAGAACATCCCACTGTTTTCAAAGCATGCCTCCCATACATCCACCCCACTAACTCTCCCCTCAGAAAAACACAACCTCATCACGAGAAGGGCCTTGCCTCCCTGACCACATTCCAAACTGACCGTGGTGTGTGACTAAAGCCAACTGTTGGCCAGGTAGACCAAGTCTGACTGGGACCATCAAAAGCCACTACAGTGTAGAGCAACTTGACCCAACATCAAGCAGGCTGTCCAGATTCCATACTGCTAACCCAATCTGCCAATTGTAAAGGTTGCCCCTCACAAAAATCGGTTCAGTCCTGCCAGATGCCATACTCATGTTGAGAAGTAGGTTTCTTGGCCCACAAACCTGGATGTAAACATTCCAGTGCTTTCCAAAATGGTCAGGGGTGTTTAGCTGAGTTTGTTTAACACTGTCGACAAGGCAAGATTAGACGATGTATACACCTGCCTGTCATCGCCGTGGTGGCCATTTTTTATGCGTCTTACCTTTATAACAGTGCAAAAGATATATGAGTTTTTTTAGAGTAGCTAAAAGCATTCAGACATTCTGCTTACAACTGTCTGGAAGTTGACTAGAAGGAGCATTTATCTTGCAATCAGACTTTCTAGGCTTTGGTCCACTTATTACAACCATTTCATTATCTGGGCCCCGTTCCACAAAGCGATCTTAGCACTAAGACTGTCGTAAGTCTTAAATCATCATAAATCTTGACAAAAAAATAATAATCTCATGAAGAAGTCATAGACCATTCGACAGAAAAGTGATAGACCATTCCATGAAGAATCAACAGACCATTTGAGGGAGAACTACAGACAATGCCATGAAGGAAAAAGACCATTCCATGGAGTAGCAAAAGACCATTCTATGGAGAGGTAAAAGACTATTCCAATAAGAAGTAAAAGACCATTCCATGAAGAAGTAAAAGACCATTCCGTGAAGAAGTAAAAGATCATTCCATGGAAAAGCAAAAGACTATTCCATGAAGAAGTAAAAAAACATTCCAAGGATAAGTAAAAGACCATTCCATGAAGAAGCAGAAGACCATTGCACAAAGACGTAAAAGACCATTCCAAGGAGAAGTAAAAGACCATTCCATGAAGAAGTAAAAGATCATTCTATGGAGACGCAAATGACCGTTCTTGGGAAAAGTAACAGAACACCAGAATGATATTCCTTGAGGGTAAACATACGCACTAAAACAGCAAAAAATTCCTTAGAGAATGAACATATATTTTCTCCCCTGGAGATACATGTCAAATGTAATACAGCAATTCATCCACAGACAAGTGTGTACACACTGACCTCTCACAGTGATGTACCACATGCACTTTGATATCACGTTATCACACTGTCTTCCCTGGGCAATATTTCACTTGGAACAGCATTTCAACGACTGATGTTGTCTTGTGAAGACTCATTTTGTAGCCATAACAAAATCAGATATTCACATAAACTACTTTCTCCCATATGCCTACATGCATTACCTCGTTTTCATGACAGTCCTGAAGTCTCAAGACGAAGATAAGCAAGGCTTCCTAGCATGTTTAAGTCTCAAAGTATGACATTACGTTAACAGTTATTCAACACAGGCATAACCTTATTCAAGAGCCATCTTAGTCCCGGTGTTTGTTCAGCGATTTACGACCAGATCTGAGAAGGTTTTACTATTGCCTTCAGTTTCCATTATCTGTTTTGCCAGTTACATCCTATTCCTCATGACGGAGCAGTAGCCTGTCCAATATCCTACATATTTCGTCTTTGATCATCTTCATTACGCCTCTCTGCTCCCAAAAGGCAAATTCTGGCAGCCTGCTTCGTTCCACACTTGGCAAATATGTGCATTGGTTTTGAAAACATGATAACACTCTGCGAATGCTTTTGTTCCAATTTGTCAACAGTCCAGGATACAAGGCATATAAATTCATTTGATTAGGCCTTCAAACATTTTTCATCATTGACATGGAATCTGATTAATCATTTTATGGACATGAATTCTTACAATTGATCGATCACAGGTGACTATTTTTAATTTTTACAAGAACTTTTTTTTATTACAAGGCGAATGTTGCATCACTTGGGAAATTTCTGTCTTAAGCATAACTTTCGTATTTCGAGTGTTATTGAGAAGTTGAACAAAGGTCAGTCAATTTAATTATGTTCTCTGCAGTTAGGGCCTATGATCAAAATAACAGAATGAACAAAACCACCTCAAAATGCTGTCATGTTTCCGTCCTATTCCTGTAGCGCTGTGATTTAACAAAAATATAAAATGTCTTTCGCCAAGATAAGGTGTCTTTAACCTAAAACATTTAGCTTCAATAAATAATTAAATAAAAACATCTCAAAAAGCATCCTTTGTAATCTTTCGCCTTTAATTATTAATCAAACAATTTGTATTTGCTGCCAAAAACTTAGCAATGCTCACCAATTGGCAAGTGAGTCTTACTGGGTGCAAAAGATATTTTAGGATACAATTTCTGACTTTAAATGAAATTGTATCTGAAAATTATCAAAAAGGCTTTTCGATGCACAATATCAGTTGTCAAGGTAATGGTTGAAAATATAATCAGTCATTTTGTTCCTAAGAGCAAAGACAGTCTTATTTTCAAATAATGACAGTGATCCACATCTGAACAGTGCCATTGTAATAACTGCCATCACTTTACCCAAATGGTTCTTATGTTAACTACAAAGTGTCTCAAATATCTCGGGATTTGAAATAATGTATTAACCAACATATTTATCTTCCAACATGGTCATCATATGTTTCAGATTGTTCTGATCCCAGCATCATCAACCTTCAATCTCTTCTGACCATTGCCCACTCAAGGGCTTTTGGCCAATCATGGGTTGTAAAATTGCCAATTTCACTAAAAGCCTTGTCAAATCACTTAGCTGATAAAATATATTTCTGTCAATTTACCATGGTGTCATTTTTCAGAATACAAAGTAAATTACACCATTTTTTTATTAGGAAATGGACTGTCAATCAGCTAGGTGTATTTACTTGAGTCCAACCTTCTGACTTTGATATATGTAATGTTGATTTCATATGAAATCTACATGAACTGTATCTGTGTGTGGAAAATGATACTATGTTTACAGTGAAGATCATGTTCATTACATTTCTTATCACTGCCAGTTGCAGCAACGTGTGTCAATCATGCTTAGAGCAATGGGATTTTTTTCAGCTGAAAACAATGAAATCTCTTTCTAACTTTATGTTATAGCAAAACTTTTAAAACTGTCAAAAGTCTTTTTTCACACATCAAACAAAGGTATCTTTTTGGGATTCATATACAATTTGCAGAAACAATATCATTGAAAAATCCATATGCATGTCAAATTTTGACAAATAATAATTTTCAATTTCAAACGGGGATATATCTTTCACAGACCCTCCAACAATTTGTGAACAGACATTTCAATCACTTCGTTGTGACAAAATGGTCAGTATGTGAGAAATCGATGAGGAAATTGACGAGTAAATGGAACAACCCTGAAGAACAATCAGCTAGGTTTTTCCTGATTGAATATCTTGCCTCATCCACTCCCACATCCAGAGTGCAACTAAATTTTGACACTCATTTCTACTTAATATCACTGCCAGCAGGGGTCTCTTTTTCTGCCATTGATTTTTGTCACCTTCAAAATGAGTAGTGTTGCGCCAAGTTGATTTTGATGGGTTTCGTAATAATTAGTGTCAGCTTAAGATTTAGTAATGATTTTTCTCAACACTTTCAAATTTCTGACATAATTGCTTATTGATGGTTTTCAGGCTTGTCAAGTTTACATCTCTCTACATAGATTGATTTTTGTAAGCCTTTTAAAAAAATGGTCGGTCTCAAGCTCTTAGCATATACAGATGCCATCAGCATCCAAATTCAGCCATGCTCTATGCTTGAACTTCCTGAGAATCACTATAAACTACCTGCTTAGATGACATCTCTTATCTAGAAAGGTATTGTTGACAAAATACCCACACCACTAATGAGGAACACCAATGTATCCTAGCTTATTATATACCTTCATACATACAAATTCCTTTTTTGATGTCAATCTAAATATGTTGAAAAAACTCTTGCTTAAACCTGTGGTTAGGAAAAAATATATTTTTATAGAGTTCTAATTCACTATACAGAATCCTTTAATAGGTGTTTAGAGGGTATATGTCATATTATTAATATTGCAATAGGATTGGGTGGTCTTTTCTACCTCAGTTGCTGTTCACAAACATAATTATCCTAACAATATTTTACATCCATCAGTTGAAGAGACAGGTATTTGACAATTATACAGCTCTTTAAGGGGACTACACTCGGGCCAGTTGGCAGGCCAAGCATGTTGAATTCAAGTCAGTCAAAACCCATGTTTGTCTGCCAACTAATATCTAATGATATATACTTAATGGATAGGGATAATAAATTACTACAAATAAATATCCCCAGAAATATTCATGATCCCTTACATCTTTTGCATAGTATATATTTATCAATCTAGCAGTTAATCATTACCCATAATTATTACACAGAGATGTTTCCTCCCACAATACCCCACCCACCAAAGATCTGGGTTAGAATTGGTCTTTAGCAATCCATGCTTGTTGTGAGAGGCAACTAATGGGATTAGGTGGTCAGTTGATGTATGTCATCATATCACAATCGTGTACATCAACGATGTCAATCACGAGATTATTTCCAGACCTACGTCATATATCTGGAATATTGTTGAGTGTGACTTTAAACAACAAGCAGAGACTATTCAGTTTCACACAGGGCCCTAATACAATGTCTGGAAATTGGAAATGGCTCAGCAGAGACCTTCTTGAACTGTAACAGCTTTCTGCGAAAATTCCATTATTTCATAAAAATATCACAAAATACATGTAGTTGCATTAATCAATAATTTTTACATTTTCAGGTTAAAATATATATTAACTCTTTTTATATGATTCCAGAGTCAAAATTATTTCACAGATTATTTTTATGAACTACAGCTCAATTTGTAGTCAAAAAGATTGTGAATGTGTATTTCTTTTTCAAATCACCTTTTCAGCAAAGCTTGTAATATCTTATGCTGTAATGTGTCCAACATTGATATCATTTAATGCTTTGAAACTGTGTCAGCTGACTTGAAGCAATAAGAAGAATCAATATAGCATGGATTGTTTTATTGACTTAACATGGAAATGAAAATGCATTTATGCCAAGTCGGAAGGATGCCATTAGATCAGTACAGATATGGGAAAATTTGCAGCCCCAAAACCCCAACTGTGTGCATGTATCAGTGCTGTGAAATACACGACACATCATGTCAATTTCGCTATTGATGCCATGAATCCACACAGGGCAAGGCAGGATCAATACCTCCTTGGTCCTCTGTCATGTTATTTATCTACGTAGTGTATAAATTTGCAAATGTTGTATTTGTATTGCCCATGAGGTACACTTACATTGGGCTACCACATTATTAGAATACAGGTCACATTGTAGCCTTTTGTCTCAATGCATATTGTGTAATAGGAAATGATCCATTGTCAATTTTTGATTTTAGTTACAATTTGTTTCACCTCATTTGGATTGCTCAGCATTCAATTGGCCAAACAAATTGCAAACATGTTGACAGAATTGCAGTTTTATCACAAAAATTTCATTCAAGCGAATTGTTTCTGTTTGTTGAAAATTTAGAAATAGGTAAAGGCCGATTTTATTATATACACAAGCAGAAAATTAATTGTTATCATGAAGAAGAACCACACAAAAACAGTTGAAAACAGTAAAGTCAAATGTAACAGATTCGCTCCTTTGTCAAATCTAATTGGATGTTTCACATTTATACCATCATATTTATCCATATTTAATCAATTAGAAACTTTCTCAGTCATGTCGTTAAAATGATTTCAGAACCCTAAGCTATTACAGCACAAGAACATCAAAAAAACAGAATATGTACCGGTAGATACAAGCCCCTGCAAAATGATCAAGAATGATATTCTGACATAGAATAGTTGAAACACACGAATTAAATTATGTAATAAATACATTAAAGTTGAATCCTTTCCTTTTAATTCTCTAAAGCGCTGAACCATCACTGGTCAGACAATGCCCTGAAAACCTCCTTTGCAACTGCATCTTTCAGGACCAAAAGAACCACCATTGCCGCCAACATCCTCCAAGAAGGCAATAACAAGTGATGCTAGTTGCGCACTTACAGATGACCATGGAGGACAATGTCCAGTGGTGTTAGGCACCTGATGGACAGTGGGAAGGCTATTGCCAACAAGCACCTGATGTCTCCAGTGACCACAACGGGGAAAAGGTCTCTTCTAATCATCAGACTGCTGGATCAATGAAATGTGGTACAAAATGGCTGACCCCAACTGATCGAAGAAACATCGGGATAAAAGCCATGGTTTGGTCAGTGGTTTGCAACTATCAACAATGTCCATTTTCTTTACCGTGTCAATATTGACCATGGTTGTAGAAGGTCTCATGATTAGCTTACCGATTCTTATCACTGGACAGCAAACCATACAAAGTAGGGGTAACTTTCTGGTGCTAATCTCATCAACCTAGCTCAACCTTTCAAATTTAGTACCGGTAATAGACTAAAACTCATAGATGAAGGTAATTAAAATTCCCTATTCATCCCTTCATCAAAAACAAGGTTTTTGAACTTCCATTGTCAAAGAACCTTGCACAAACTTTTAACATGTTACCGCAGCTACTTAGTCTTGATTTAAATATCCATATGTTTTTTTCAAGTACTTCAAAATGAATTTCTTAAGATCCAGAAGTGATGAATAAACCCAGGAAAGTGTTTTCCAGGACTCGTATTGTCTAGCTGAAGAAAATCATTTACAAAGGAGTTTCATGTGAGGGATTTTGAAAAGTCAATACTAGCAATTTTATAACTGATAGTTCAATAAGTTTGCAATGTCACAAAAAAAGCTATTTGATGTTCAACTGTCTGAAACACTCAGGCTGTGTTGTCACATCTTATCCATGTATTTAGGCTTCAACATTTGAATAAATATGTCGAACTGTCTGTCTGTCTTTTTGACTTCAGGTATCTAATATTTTCAAACCTACTACCTTTCAAAACTTTATATGCTGGATATTTTAGGAACAATAGTTCATATGGCTTCAATATCATGAATTATAACTGAAATAGATTCGACACAAAATATCCCACGTTGGGGAACATTAACACATTACAAATACCATGTGGCTTAAATTGAAGTTAGTCAGGAAGAATGACAATTGTACACGATATAAAATCTAAACAAACTTTTATAACTGCTCACAATGTTGCTCAGAAAGAATGAGAATTGTAATGAATTTGAAATCTAAATGTAAGCTTTTCAAATAGCTCACATTATGTCACTAAGTAAGAATGAGAATTGTACAGAATTTGATATCCAATGTACATCTTCTATACAAGCTCCATGCTGTTACCAGTAGTCCTGTCCCAGGTGGAGGAGTACAATCTGCTACTGGAGATCTCTGTTGTTTGTAAGCACCCTGATCTACTTATGTATATCTATCAGAAGGTTCAGTAGTCTATCTCAACATGGTAACACACCATTTTGCAGTCTTTACTAGCTTCAGGTTTCTTCAAGATGGCTGCCAAATGGTTAGGAGTTGGCTCAAGCTGGTTCCCAACGCAACTCTTGATATTTACAACTACCAGAATGTCGATTGCAGTCGTTAGTAGCAGTTGGTCATGTGTACAGTTTCATAGTATTGCTTGAATGGGGTAATGATGTTTTAATGCTTTCACTCTGTTCCTGGTGGTTTGATTCCAAGATGAAGATCTCAAACAGACTTCAAGGGAATTGATGCTTTACATGCATACAAGGCAAATTTTCAAAATATTAACCCGAATTTACATGAAATACAGTCAGTCAAAGAGACAATTCTCAAAATCAGTGAATAGATATTTCCCTATATACAATCCATCAGTTGACCTATTGAAATTTGTTCAAACTTGTTGAATAAACAAGACAAACTGACAACTTTAGAACATTCAAGGGAGGCAACTCTGAAAAGTGTTATCTTCCACTACAGATATCTACGGCATGTAAAAACATGTTTGTTTGTATTGTTTACATATTAAACAATGTCTTTAAATATTCGACAACAAATCTTCACGAATTACATATTTCCAACAGAAGCCCTTTAATGTTGGAATGCAATGATTAAAAGCATATGCTGGTCATTCTTCATGTAACATATAAAAATTCTGAAATCAGATATTATATAGTATAGTTAAATAGTATATTTTTCTTCAACTTTCATGTGTACATATCACAAGGCAACTGTTCATTAACATGTTTAGCATGTTCAGATACAGAAGAAAACTCCATACGCCCAAACTCAGGTGCGCTAAACCCAAGCAAATTGTCAACTTCAAGAGCACCAAACATGAAAGAAGAGAAAATCAGAAGCAACGCATGACTTTTTACGTCATACCATCTATATATAGACTTCTCGGACAATCTTTAAAGTCTCGCTAATGTTAAATCATAGTGGCTTCGGTGGCCACATGATGGAAGCTAGTATTGGGAAAATCAATGCATTGTGTATGCTTTGTGGACAGGGAAAGTGTCTTCCATACAACCGGTCCTCAACAGCAGGTAGCCTTATATTGGAACAATCATTGCTATTAATGAGCCTTTGTACATGAAAACTGAAACTGCTTCCAAACTTGAGACAGTATCTATGATACTGCGAACTAAACTAAACACATATTTTTTTAAGCATGTGTTCAGAATGGAAAATGTGTCCTGATTTGATTATAATCATCATCATTATATCATTACATAACATATAACAATCATTGATAGCCAATTCAAAACAACATTTTTTTAATGGTATCCGACGCATGTACTGGAAAGTCATTTTAATGAAACCACATGAAAAATCAATATATCCTGAATATTTCATGAATACTATATTAAATTCATCAAATGAAATGTACACGGAAAGTAAGCAGGGAAAAATTAGCATTGTTGCTGTGAAGGTTATCTTTCTTCCATGTTATCAGAACTGAAGGAATGGCCAAGCTATTTTGATGTCACATATAGAAATAGAGAATTAACTGATATGATTAACTGTGTTCTCAAGAAAGTAGTATTCAGTGGGTAAATACAGCTGCCAGCCTGAGAACTGTCATGGATTGTCGTTTTTATCATTTTATTGATGTATGCAGTGTTCAATCCTTTTCTAATGAAGCCATAATGTTCTCAATTCATAATTAGGAAAATGTGACACGAATTAGCACATACTCATAATGCGTTTCAGACAAAGTCATGTATGTCTTATAATGACACTTGTTTGAAAAGCAGATAACCTCCATCAATGAGCTTTCATCCAATGTAAATGAACACAAAGCTATTTCCATGTCAATTTTATGGGCGCACATTTATTTCACAGTTAATTAATCAGGATTCATTATTAAAGGCAGCTATTTCATTAATCCATACCAATCAATTTCATCTCGTTGTCCTTCATCAACTGAATTGGGCATGTTCATTTCCAAGACTTGCCGAAAACACCATTCCTGGACACATAATAAATGAAGAATAAGATAAAGAATGTTAAAATGGCAGCACATATGACTGGATGATTACAGTACAGTAAACTGTTGCTGACAACGCAAGGGAGAAACCCTGTGATACTGATAAGTGTTTTGCAAAGCCAAACGATACAATTAATAGCTGTAGATGATCACCATCGAGAAAGTCCTTAGGGTACAAAAGCAATAGAATAGAAGGTCAGATACCCACTGTTGGAAAATGGTTCATCCAATTCTTCTCTATTGTGGCACAATACATTAAATCACTGCAGAAATGTCCGAGATGAAATTGACAAGATGTCATCTACCATTGTGTGCAAATGTTTGTTGGGGTCTAGCATTAGGAAAAGGACTGTGATCTTGTGTTGTTTTGAAGAGTAAGCTTGCAAAGAAATGTGCTATTTTTTCATAAACAAACATTTCAGCACACACAGACTGGATGAATATTTTTCTTAAATGTTTACTCACAATTTTTGGTCACTTTAAACTTGTATTTTTAAAAATAATACTTATATATCAGAACATATTATCTTAATCACTGATTTGACATAACTGTACCAATAATAGGAAAAATACATATAAATAAATTTATTTTGAAGTACCGGTAACCAATTCTTAAAAAATGATTCACTGAAACATGTTAAGCATAAACTATCAGCAGACGATATAGTTATTGATACCTCCATCGACAGATATAATAACAAAAACAAACAATTCATAATGACTGTACAATGTTATTGTCAAAATGGACTCTGTTATAAATTCACATCCAGATAGAAACTGTTGAGGAGAGCAGCACAACTGCAGCAACACACTATCGTCAGCTACTTCCAATGTTACATTCCAACTTAGAAAAGTCAACCTTTTAATTATTACTTCATAGTCCAAAGGAAACCTCTGAAGTTTACGTTAACTTTCAACCATATGTGAACATAATCTGGACTGAGTTTTGTTTCATTTGAAAAAAAATAATTCTACCATCAAAACAGTTTAGACTAAATAAATTTATATAAGAACAATTTGCAGAATAATGGTCTTTACAGCCCTGCATTCAGATTCTTGTCAGGTCTATTTGGTTACAAAATCAGTAAGAGTAGTTTTCAGGAAAACAGAATACATTTGTAAAGAGAGTACAAAGGGAAGGATTATAGAGATATGGCTACCAGTGAACATATCAAAGGCTGTGTTAGCTTCTTGATGGTTCCCACATGAGACGCTTATCCTTGTTCGTAGATTAATGAAGATTTTACTTTGACATTTAGCTGGGCCAGACTCCCTTATAGCTGAAGGTGAAAAAGTGAAAAAAGTTTTATGTTGATTTCACAGAGGAGGCAGCTCTGGCTATAATTAAAACATTGCCATCAAGAAAGAGCAATCTGCCAAAAGCAGTGATGAAAACCTGTCATTGGGCATATAGTATCTTCAGAGAAGCACATCTATTGTATGATTAATTCTAATTCAAATGGCAAAGTTTAGGATGCAGAAAATGTCTGCAACATGGAAAATATGGAGATAGTTGTTTTCAGCTATCAGACAAAAATGTTATTGAGTGTACACATCACTAGTTTACTTATTTGACATTATATATAACCCTATGTAATTGATAGATTTCATGCATAATAAAATGACAACAGCAAAAAAAGATTATTTATTTATTTACATAAGATCATTCTTCAAAGATTCTTTCAAGTCAAATGTTCAGGTAACAGTATGACAATCTTTTGTAAGAAATTCATTATGCAACCACAAAGGAAACCCACTTCAGCCCTATTGGTGTACAAACTAATTTCACCGGAACCATAATGAGATAGTAATTAAGCCGGGATCTTCAAACAACTAAATTTATTGGTTGTATGTCAAGGGTGACCTTGAAACCAGGTCATTACAAGCTTGATCCAATCACCGACCCTTCGTGACAACTGTGTGAGAGTCACCTCAGCCCTGCTACACACAATTTATACCGCAAATGAAAGACAACTTGACGTGAATTGTCCAAGAAGCGACCCCTGACACCAATTTCAGCAAGAACGAGAAAAACCAGACAACGCGATTTCAGTGAATGAAGAGCGCTGACTGGATGATGCACTCATTTTCTTTCCATTCACAAATTCGGTTCCACAATTTGGAGAAACCTCAATTGTGAATGAGAGCAAGAGATGACCATCAATATGGGGCGGAACAAAAGTGGGCATACGAGGGAAGATTTGTGTAAATCTTGTCCGCGGTCTTCCCGAATACATGAATGAAAACGAGTGCCATTTCGTAAACCATGATGAACCGATATATCTTGCCCAGACATTTCCTACACGCTACACAAGTTTTTATCTGTGGGGGAAATTAAACCCAAACTGGAGTTCACATAAAGCATGCCAGAAAGTTGAAATCTTTACCTCATTAGGCTGTATATAAATGTGCACATTAACACCTTTAGCAGAATACAATCCAGCAGTGAATGTGATCAATTCCTGCATCATTGTGAAAGCTAGACCTATGTCCATAAGTGTTTGAAATTAAAAAAAAAACTTTGTTCAGATTTACATAACTAAAAAGGTTAGCAAATGGTAGCAAAAGTTAAATTTGAAATCATGATTAATTTCCTTACCTTGTAATCATTCCATAATGATTAAAAACCCTTGAAACAATTATCAAAGGAACTGAGTTGCATGCTATGCCAAAGACTTACATCCTCAGCTAATAAGAGGCCCTACGTAATTAACTATTACCCAGACATAACACACAAGGTTATCTGATGAACAAACCTCCTAGCAGGTAGCAGATTGAATTAACAAAGGCTACCTGCTATAGATTCCATCCTGAGATAAAATTAGAGGCCTACCAAAAGTAAATTTACCAAAGTTACAATTAATGACAGAAAATTGCATGCACGAACAGTAGACATGCTACTTATACGCTAGCGAGTTCAGTAGACCGCAGTTGCCCACCAAATGGGCCATCATGATATATCTAGCAAGGGACTCTTAACCAAATGCCTGAGGACAAATGCAATGGAAGAAATAGATACAGGTTTGTGACTATAGCTATCTTTGATCTATGGTCTGTGATACATTCCTGGCACAGAAGGGAGTGGAGACGAATGAGTTTTCATTGGCTGGAAATTCACAAAAATTCTCAGACCTCTTCCAAGGTAAAGAATGCCATTCCAGTTTTCAGTCTGTGTCATGGCTATCTTGGTGCGAACACATTGTTGAGGCAGCCAAAGGAAGGCAGTTTGACAGATCTAATTCATTTTCAAGTATTTTTGTCAACATTTTCCGGTCCAAAAGATAACACAGAACTTATACACCTTCCTGCTATTAAATTCCTCTGGATGTGGTGTATCCTCAATTGAAGTGCCTCTACTTGTAACTATCATGTGACAGGGTACCTGTCAGGTTGCATTTCATAAGTGCTATTTATTCCAATTCATCTCACATTCAAACCTGTCAGATGAACTTACAACAAAAAATAACCCAGAAAAGGAAGAAAGGAATCATCAATCAAAAGCTTGGCTTCTAGAGTTCATTAAGTTAATGATTCGATGGAATTGCTGTTGAAATGTGTTAATTTCAAAGATATTTACACCACAAGTTGTCAATTTCAAGCCTTCAATATTGCAATCAACACGTCCCTGTTTACAGAGAGGAGACATGCACAGATGTTTTGCTGCAGGCAAGAAATGAGCTCAGCTGCTGAATCTCCATACACAAGTCTTCTCTGTACTATAATCCAGGCACAGATGTCTCAAGACATCGGCAAAGTTAATCATGAATGCAGAGATGAAAATGGAAGCCAAATTGGATTTTGTAAGATTGCTTTGAAAGTAACATGCGTGTCAATGATTGTCAAGTTCCAACAGAGAGTGTATGTTCCTTGCAAGATGAAAATAAACCTTTTCCAGCTTGATTTGTTATTAGTAAAATTCACACCCAAAACCAAAATCAATTCAATAGGTCTTTGATGGAATGTTGCACATGCATCTTTAGACATTACTAAATTTTTCAAAATGAATATTTTCAAACGATGCATGTGAAATTTTAAAAGGTACCTGGTACAAAACAACTCAAAATGCAACATACATCACATGAACACCCAATGAACTGTATGATACACCAGAATAAATCAATTTCTACAAATCACCAATAAGCACCAAAGCCAATGTAGACCTGTTTATTGTAACCCTGCAATTTATAGGAGCTGACGGCTATGTCAAACCCTGCAGACATGAGTGGTCAGTTTCACACTTGGCCAGTTTTGACATTCTTTCCAATACCCAATGGCCATCAAATTAATAATACATGACACATAACCATCTGGGAGCTTTTGCAGTGCTCATTCCTGGTTGTCTGTGGGGCCATCATGGTGGTCATATTAATGTTCAAGCATGATAAATCTCAAGGTGCTAATGAGAATTGTGTTCTGGCCAAGTCAGGCATATACATGGTCAGTGAATGGTCAGTGAATGGCCAGTGAATGTTCATGCGAGGTGAGGTCAAACCATTTCTCTGTCTTCATGGTCCTCTGTGTCCAGAAGGATTACATTACTCCACCTGAAACCTCCTTAAATCAAGCCACAAAAAAAATCAGGTCAATAACGCCAATGACCAAAGCATCTTGGTTTAAAGCACTTTTTATGTTTTCTGTCACAGCATCTCAGGCCATAGAGAGCTTTTAAAAGGACTGGGTCCTTTTTCATGTTGTAAGGCAATATTGATACTATGTTTAGTGCCTTAGGGCTCAGTCACACAGTTAGGATTTTTACTGCCATCCTTTATAGGAACATTCCCGATTAAAATTTGTCAAAAGTCTGATCAAGATCCTGTGATTCGTGGCGGGAAATTCACAAACAATCAGATATTGTTCAGGAAGCGTCCCAAATCAGCCGTTTCCAGACGAATTTGTCCCAAATCAGCCGTTTCCAGACGAATTTGTCCCGATTCGATTCTCCCATTCTCAATCTGAATCTGATCCGATTTGTATCTTTCACATGATAAAAAACGACCAAAACTGTCCAGACAGGGTCCCGATTCTCCAGAATGCGATCTGAGAGAAATCAGACAGTGACTGGACAGTGAAACAACAAAGACATTTTGCAAGATCTGGATGCAATCTGGACTCAATCGACAAGAAATGGCAATGAACAATTCATGCCCCTTCATCACAACAGCGTCCCCATCCACAGGACACCATCCAGACAACACAGGACATTGTTACGATTTTGATCTGATACAGCAGAATCTATCACAACATCGTCACGATTGTAATTCGACTAAACAAAATCGGCTGAGTTTCCCGAATGTTACGGGATGCATCATACTGTCGGAAGTGCTTGGACGACCTTTCTGGACCTTTCCCGATCTCTTTACGAACATATACGACTGCAGTCAGACAACGATAGGACATTCCAGATCACTGTGGATAGTAATCCGACTTTTTCACTTTTCGTGTCGTAGCGCTGTCTGATCTCAAACAGGAGCCATAATCGGCACTGTGTGAACCTGGCCTTAATAGTATGCACATGCATATACATCCCAAAATATTTCAGTACATTTTTTTGCCAAACATTATTTGCAAAGCTATTCTATATATTAATGTTTGTATTAATATTGAAGATTTTTCCAAGATTTCATGCTGGCACACTTTTAATCATTTAACAAAAGGTACAATGAAACTTAACCAACCATTCCTATGGCAATTTCTTTGAAACATTCTTTGTCATTATACTTTCATTCACATTGTGATTGATTTAGAACTGGTGCTTGACATTTCTTTTACATGTTGTTCAGTTGTTTGTAAACTGTAGTTAACCACCTTGCTCTGTACATTCCACTTCGATATCTAAACATTGATATATTGTGCTACTGATTAACTCTTTGGGTAAGACATGGTTATATGTCCTCATTCACCGTTCATCATTCAATATTTCAGACAAACAGAAAGCAACATCACCACACAAAGTGTAGGCCACCTTAAATCTACCCATTATATCTGACATGGTAATCACAGTGGCTGCTCTGTTAACCACTAGCTTGTGCTGATTTGATGGTAGCACCTAGCTCCCATTGGTCTCCCACACTGCCACAGACCATACTATTACAGGGCGGCCATATTAATGGCTTGTCTGACAAGTGGAACCACTGGCCTAGGTTTAAGCCTGGGCAGGTGGTTGAGAATCATGTGCATTCTTCCTCCTATTGGAGGTGGTTTAGGAAACATGTACATGTCCTTGTGTTGTTTTGCTCGTTTGTTTGTTGTTTAACGAAACATGTATAATCTTCCATATGTTGGAGGTGGTTAGGAAACATGTATAATATTACATGCGTTGGAGGTGGTTAGGAAACATGTATAATATTACATGTGTTGGAGGTGGTTAGGACACATGTATAATCTTCCATGTGTTGGAGGTGGTTAGGTAACATGTATAATCTTCCATGTGTTGGAGGTGGTTAGGAAACATGTATAATCTTCCATGTGTTGGAGGTGGTTAGGAAACATGCATAATCTTCCATGTGTTGGAGGTGGTTAGGTTACATACATTCTTCCTCCTGGTTAGGAATTATATATATTCTCCCTAATGTATCTGGTGGTAAGGAAAACGTGTATACTCCCAAGTTGTAGTGTTGGTTAGAAAACATGTACTTTTCCCCTAGTTGGTTTGAATGTTAGCTGTTGTGATGGAATGTGAGAGATAAGACATTGTTTATAGCCTCCTGGCTCTGCTTCCTTCAAGGAAAAAAGTAATTCCTTTTAACTAAACAATCAGATTCCGAAGGACTTCCTTTTCAGCTTTTCCTCTCGCTCATCTAAAGAGTATAAATCTCTCAAAATATCCCCTTGACCCCAATAACCTTAATCCTAATGGACTTCTAGAACGAGGTTGGAGGTGAAGTGGTTGTGCACAGTTGCATGGCACTAAAGAATCCAGGTGAAGGGATGGTCATTTATTATGGTTTAGTGGACAGGGATTGTTTTCATCAATGTTAGCTCTAAATTATATGACCATAGATACTGAATTGTGGGTGACATTCGTCGAAACATACTATTTTCCTCTCAACAGTCAACCAGCTATTCCTTAATGTTACTGTTTCCATTGTATATAATTGTGGTTGATTTCATCAGAAACATACTATTTTCCTCTCAACAGTCAACCAGCTATTTCTTAATGTTACTGTTCCCATTGTATATAATTGTGGTTGATTTCATTAGAAACATACTATTTTCTTCTCAACAAACAACCAGCTATTCCTTATTGTTACCGTTCTCATTGTATATAATTGTGGTTGATTTCATTAGAAACATACTATTTTCCTATCAACAATCAACCAGATATTCATTAGTGTTACCGTTCCCATTGTATATAATTGTGGTTGATTTCATGAGAAACATTCTGCTTTCTTATCAACAATCAACCAGATATTCATTAGTGTTACCGTTCCCATTGTATATAATTGTGGTTGATTTCATGAGAAACATTCTGCTTTCCTATTAACAATCAACCAGATTTTCATTAGTGTTACCGATCCCGCTTCCAATTTCAATTTTAAGTTTGGTGATCTTATTACTCAGCTTGTTATCCCACTCATATCAGAGAAACTATTATAAACACATTTATTCCAACACATATATACTGGGACATCTCCTTTGGTAAAATGTTCCTGACAAAAAACCTGTTGAAAGTGTACAGTTACTGATGAAACAAATATAATCATGATGTACAGATAAACCATGGCAGATGTAATCCATCTATCACCAACATCAACACATGCACACTTTAAAAAGAAGATCTTTTTTATCTTGTTACTCAAACAAGCCATAAAGTTTAATATATCTCTAAGACTTGACTGTGACAGAACGGGAAGAAACTTCTCTTTGTGTACCATTTTTCAGTTTTATCAGCACAGCATCAACTGTCCTTGAGAAGCACCAGTGCTGGACATGAAGTGTGCACTAGCCTTGAGGATTTCTCCATGGTTTCTTGCAGTTTCCTATCAAGACTGACGTCACAAGATCGTCTTCGACATGATAAGACCTGCTGTGTGACAGCTAACAAGGGGTTTGGACACATTAATAAAAGCTTCTGAAGTGCTCCATCTGTTTTCAATGGGTTTCTTGCCAATTTTTTGGAAAGGTTGCAACTTTTGAAATTGACTGTTTGACATAGCACCCACTTGTGTGAGTATTTATGTTCATATGATAAACAGATGTAAGAAGTATGTGAAGAAAATTCCAAAGCTCCAACAACATTCTTCAGGGGGTGTGCAACATTTTCAAATTTCCAGTTGAAGAATAGAACAAAAAAGAAAAAAACAGGAGGAACAATGTCAAAATTACAGAAACAATAGTCCCTAAACCTTCAAATATTGTCAACAGAAAAACTTTTAGAAATGCACTTAGACGAATACTTCTACATGAACACAAAAATACCAACCTCCTGACCAAATCAATCGGTTTAGTGGCTCAGGAATGAAAACTAATCGAAAAGTCTATTTCTATCTGACAAAAAGCAAAAAATGCAGAGATTTAAATGCTCAAATAACCAGCTAGATAAGGCAGACTTCAAAAGCAAATGCTCCCTTTCTTCCGCCCCCAAATTTCCTGATCTTTCCGTGAGTAATGTTTCACCTTGGTGGCATGTGTGTAAGAAATCGTTTATCGTCTGGCAGACAGCAATACTTACAGCAGATGCTGAAAATGAGGAAGACAGCGACTCCATACGAAGGAGGTTATTCTTGGTATTTCTGTGACAAATTTATGATCAAGTACTTCCTAGTCTAGCAGAAATTTCCTCATTTTTGCCAAATTTCAGACGACAGCCACACTCTTCCCAATCTTCCCCACACAATCAAAGCTATGATTGTTTGCCCTACCATTCTGTTATGCCCTAAGTTCAATTTGCACAACTTCTGGTTGATATTTTCAAGTGAGCCAAATGAAATTTCTCTAGAAGACATCCAAAATGTTTCTTTGTGCATGAAATCTCTTCAGAGTTTTCCTTACTCGTAGACTACTTGGGTACATATTTGTCTACTAATTCTCAGCCACCTTTTTCATACCATCTACAAGAGATCTTAATGCTTTAGGAATGTGGAGATGGCCCTAGGACATAGATAGGAAGCAATTTTTTTGTCTGAGTGTGCCTTCAGAAATGCTTGCCTGACTCCAGGGAGACGAGTTTTTGCTTGTCTGCAGAGCCAAGCAAGCATGTTCAAAGAATGCTTGTTTCAAAGGGCAAACACTTGAAATGGATGATTTTTTTAAATTATAGAACTTTCTGAAGCAATGCTTTTATTGGAACTGTAATAACAGGAAAAAAGCCAAGTTAATCACAAAGCATATAATTTGATTCTGTTTCAGACCCTGATGGAGACTTCAGTAATAAGTTATTTCACATCTTCAGCAGTGGGAGAATGAAATTCTTTTTGTTTGGCCACAAGATGATAAATAGTATTTTGCGTCATTCTTTGATGCTGGGATTTAATGTCTAAAACTATCTTCATTGGTTTTATTTCCAGTGTAAAATCAAACTCACATTAAACAGAAGTTATTTTGTTGTGATATGATAACGAAAAGTCTCATGTATGTTTGTCATTGTATCATGGACATTGTAATCGCAATTGGTCACTGCAGTTGTCAATTTGCCTCACTGATACTCACTGGGATGTGTACATTGAGCTTGGTCACTGCAGTTGTCAATATACCTGCTCAGATTGCAGACACAAATAGCTTGTTTTAAATGTGTAAATGTGTAAATGTGATTGTATGTCATTGTGACCTATGTTTATGGATCTTTGATCATGATTTCAACCACCCGTTTGCATGACCAAGATGCGATTAAGATATTACTATTGCTGAGATATTACTAGAATATTGCTGATGGCATGAAACAATTGCTCACTATCTCACTTGTCAGTTTCAACACAAACTAGGAAGTGACCGATCTCTGATGCTTACTTAGTAGAAATCATTTGATAAATCAAGGAGTATTGTGTCTCAATTAACCACAAGATGAACAGATCACTGTCAATATCCTGACATTTGCGGAGTTCACATGACCAAATGAAGCTACAATGGACAAGCTTTTACCATGTCACAGCATCAGTGAGTTCTGGTAGGTCCCTATGGAAATATGATCACCTTCCCATTTAGGTAAAATAGGAACCAAGGTAATTGGATAGAAATTGCTCAATATTCACATCATCTGTTTTTCGAACAGGCTTCCGTCTCAGACCATAGCCATACTGATTAGTCGTCATCATGCCGACATATTATCTTTGAGTGAATGAGTGAGTGAGTATGGTTTTACGCCGCTTTTAGCAATATTCCAGCAATATCACGGCGGGGGACACCAGAAATGGGCTTCACACATTGTACCCATGTCGGGAATCAAACCCGGGTCATCGGCGTGACGAGCGAACGCTTTAACCACGAGGCTACCCGACTGCCCCCTCCTTTGAGTGAAAAGCCATATGCCAATTTCAGATGAAGACAATTACCATATTCGACATAATAAGTGCCCATGCCGCTCTCAAAATTAGAAATGGGGGGCTCTTATTAGAATATTATTTTGGTGAAAAACAACAGAGTTGAAAGATCGTACATTTCGTGGTGTATGCTGACAGCCTGAAATGTTTATATACGACAGATATATTTTTCCAGAATTTAATTTCCCATAATTAAGGGTGCATATAACATATGTATTATACAAGAATAAATATGTTTTGTGTACATTGATAAATCGGAAGGGGTGCTAATTGGGATTGTTCACTAGCCAATATATTAGCAAATATCGCCATGGGCGCTTATTTGTGCGGGGCGCTTATTACATCAAAAACAGTAAGTACTTTAAGTCTCAAAATATAGCATATAGTTGTATTTGGTGATTTAAACAAACTGAAAAATCTTATTTTATTTTATTTAAATAAATCCATCATTATCCATGAGATATAGAATCAATATTCTGCCTAACAACAGAAGCTAGGGTTTGTAACACCCAAAACTTTCTATTGCTCTTAATTACCAAAATAAAGATGTAGATTTAGAAAAAGGTTACTTCTGCTGCTGATGAAAATAGCTTATGCAATCCATAATTGAAGAGGGTTTGTCAGACAGGACTATTTCTGGATGCTTATAATTGAGAAATTTTGACATTGATATTAGCAGCGAAGGCATAATTAATACATTAGTAAACAAAACTACAGATGCAATTTAATCTGTATTGATTAATCATTGGGCCGGCATGATATCTATTCAGCTTGCAAAGTAACAGTATTAATAGTCTTTCTTCCAACATAGGAAAATAGAGGGATACAAGACAAAGAGAGTAAAGTTACAGAATAATCTTGGAGCTATGAGCATTTACGGATTATCTGTCCAGAGATCTTAATCTTGTATGTCCCAAGGCTTGGTCTTGGACTTTCAACATTATTTCCCGAAGGTTAGATAATCCGTAATTCATAGTGAGTGAGTGAGTGAGTTGGGTTTAACGCCGCTTTTAACAGTATTCCAGTTATATCACGGCATGTCAGCTTAATGTGGGTGGAAAGCCCGAAGTGATGCAGGTCTCAGACGTTTACCACTTCGATGAAACCCATGAGCACGGGTATGGTGCTGACAAACCTAGAAACATAATCGGGGCGAACCGGGATTCGAACCCACAATCATAGGTTTCTGGCGTGCCCAAGGGATGCAACTCTGCACAGCGAATCGCAGCGCCTTAGACGACTGGGCCACCCGTGCCCCCCCCGTAATTCATAGGTGTGGCAGGTTATTCTTTATATTACACATAGTCTTTTGTCCTGAGACATGTAGTCATGGAGACAAAGATGGTGGTAGATAGTGTGAGCAACAATACGTAACTACAGGGTCGGATGACACTCAATCAGCCGGGTCACAACTTGTTTGTAAATAAGTTAGTAAGTCATCAAGTCTGACCAGCTGATCCATTTAAATTGCCTCTCATGACCAGTTCCTCGACCAGTGGATCCGTTTGCATTCTAGTTATCATTTCTCAACTCCTTGGGGAGTATACAACCCAAGCTGCTTGGGGGCGCTAGAAGATTTTTACATCCACCTCACATATATATCTCAGAAGCACACTTTTACTTATTCCATGAAATGTAAAGTTAGTTTTTCGCCACACAAAAAATTCAAGACAAGAGGATACAATAGGTAAAAAAATGTGAGACAAACTTAATTAGCACTGCTCGCATAACAATGTATACAGATAATTTTCCCCAAAAATAAAATTATATATTTCCTCATCTGCAGTTTCTTGATCCCAAAACAGAAGAAAGAATACTCTTAAAAAAAGTTATAAAAAAACCCTCTAAAAACTATCTAGCATGTTAGATGGTGCAGAATGTAAGGCAGTATGATGTTCGCACACTTCACTTCTATCACCAATTTTCATTTATTTTATATGAAATACACTAATGTGTTCTGTCTCAGGCAGATATAAACATGTTTTGTATGAGACACGAGGTACATTATCAAATTACTCTCTAACATAAATAATAGGAATAACAGTGTGATTCTTCAGAAGAACATCAGATTTATCATACTATGTAGACAAAAATATACATCACAAATTCTTTTCATCTTTTTTATTCATGGTAACCATAGTGATATGATAGGCGGTAGGATGGTGGTTAACACAGGTAGTGAAGAAGCACTGATTAAGGCAAAGATGGTGAAAAGTAATAAGCTGATTGAATTTCACACTTTCCGGAAATTGACACGACAGTGACAGACTATTAAAGGATCCTGCACTGTAATTTGTTCAGGGAGCAGAGATGTGAATGTGATGAATAATTGCTGTTCAACCTACTTTGGATCTTCTTCTTTTTTATAACTGTACCATCTTGTTGAAATCCCCATTCCTCCAATTTTCAGAAAGGATCTTCAAAATCATTTCTTTCCTAATATTTCAACATGTTTTAGAAAATCTTAAAATTATATTTCTAAAATATAAGGTTCATTGAACAATCTCTTGTAAAAAATCTATTCTTGAATTGTATTTTTGTTGTATCAGCAGCCGGGGAAATATTATGCTAATAGTGAAAAACAATATCAAACTATCAAACTGAAGCAAACACTAAACACCTCTGTCAATCTAACCCATTGTTTCTCACATATACCATATTTGACGTAATAAGTGCCCCGCTCTAATAAGGGCCCACGGCAATATTTGTTAATATATTGGCTAGTGAACAATCCCAATTAGCACCCCTTCCAATTGAGCAATGTACACAAGACCTATTTATTCGTGTACAATACGCACTCGTGTGTTATTTGCACC